>NC_090928.1:784751453-785065076 GCF_040938575.1 Ambystoma mexicanum | reverse complement strand
GGCACTCTGATCTTTAACAGCATTCCCCATGGATCAGTCCTCACCCTCTATACTGCTGCCCTGTGTACACTTATCTCATCCTTTGGCTTTCAATACCTTTTTGCTGAAGACACTCAAATATATTGTTCTCCTCTCTCTCCTTAACCCCAGCCATCTTGCAACTGATTACACACTGCCTCACCACAATTCTTCACTGGATGTCTTTCTGGTGCCTTGTGCTGAACTCTTCAAAAATGCAAGTCATCTTTATACTGGCTTCCAATTTCCTTCATGCCTGACCTTCCTATTCCCTCACCTAAGGCTTGTGATCTTGGTGTCTTACTTGATAGTGACCTCAAACAGCAACACATACAATAACAATTCTAATCTCCACTCTTGTCAGAAAACTTGCCTGCTACCCAAGCCTACTCCTTGGCCTTCCTCTCTGCCCCTTCCACCCTCTAGTAAATGCCCTCAACTTTACTACCCGTGCTCTATACAGCCTACCCAGATCCTCCCCACTTCTACCTACTGACAACATACTGCTTGGCTCTACATGTACAACCACAGTCTTTTCAAGGTCCTTCCCTTAGTCTGAAAAGCTGCCAATGGTCTTGCTCCTCTGTACCTGTCTGATTGTATCTCAGTTTATTCACTAGCTTGTTCCCTCTGATCCTCCTCTGCAATCAACCCCACTCATGCATGTCCTCTCTGTGCCCCCTCTTGTTTCTGCTATTTCTCCCTGCTCTCCCTTCTGCACTGCACTAGAACCCACTGGCCAGAACAATTAAAGCCAGCCCATCTGTTTATTTCTTCAATGTTCAGCTTAAACTTCCCATCTTGCTAAAGAGAGAGCACCTCTTTCCTCTCCTCCATCCTCCCTACCTTACCCACCACCTCTTCCAGTGATGCGTATTCCGTTAGGTGAATATTACCTTTGTAAGTAATTTGTTTTCTCATATATATTTTGCTATTTGTTTTTTCACTGGTATATGTCTCACTTGTTATGTCATCACAAACTGGCTCACTACTTCTTCTCATCTTTGTGCTATTATATAGGTAGCCTTCATGGGGATGCCTCTGTCATCTGTACATGCGTGGCTGTAAGTCTTTTCTGACCAAAATTCTCATCCCTGGTCTTCAAATAAATACAAATACAGACAATACAGTACTCACATGTCAAATATCAACAATGTTTAGAAGCAATACTTGACAGTGCACTCATATTAAAACAAAAACAGTTAATTCTTGCACATGTGGTCTGTTGCACCAGTGATGTCACTGATGATGTTGTAACTGATTATCAGTGATGTCATTTGTGAGGTCATCAGTGTACTTAGGGGCTGTGCAAAGGGGGTCCTCAAAGTGTTAGAAAGGATTTCTGAACTCAGCTCTGGTGAACAGATGTTCAGGAAGCCACCCTAGTTTAGCGCTACAGGGAACACTTCTGAGAAGTTAGCCAATACAATTTAAGGTAGCTTGAAGAGCAGTCAAGGATAAGTCTCAGGAGTAGTGGGGGTGATCTGAGGTCTTTGATGAGCACACACAGTACGAAACAAGAATTACTCTTAGACAGCAGCATATCAAAACCATACAATTTATTAGGCCCAGAACAAACACAGGTGACCAATGAAGAACACAGTAATACTATTACTTAAACACACACTGGGGGAAATATATATACAGTCACTTTTTGGTCAATGCGGTAAAGTGCAGATTCACGCCAAAACATGTAATGAGACAAAGCACACAAACTGTATCGCAATGGCCAACTCCAGAAATGCATATCCAATTTCAGCCCTACGAAGAGTGGAGACCTGTGGTCAATGTTTTGTTTGTGCATAAAAGCGCTTGTCGATGCATAAAGCTCACAAGGGGCAAACTTCAATGGGAAGGAAAAGTTAGAAAAGGACACTGGAGTGTGAGGAATTCAGTTCCAAGAGTCGTAGGTGGATCTGCTATGGAGAAAAAAGCTTTCCCCAAATTGTGAATGACTATAGAAAGCAAGAGCCACCCAAGTCAAGACAAGGACCTTAAGGGATCCTTTTTGCATAACAACAGTGCGGATAAACTAGGGGCCACTGTTAAGTAGTATGATTACTAACTGCACGTAGCTCGCTCCAGGTTCAAGCTTGCCAGGTTTGAAGAAGGTTGCTTGGACTACGAAATCCACTCCTCTGTTACACTTCAAAGTGCACAGGCACTGCAGGTGTGGATGCAGGTGCGATTTACATCAGGAGCTGGATTTCTCATCACAAATGCAGGGCAAAGAAAGCACCAATGCAGCTGGTCTCAGGATACTTGACGAAAGGTGGGAAAGTAACCAGCAGTGACTGCCACTGTTGCACAGTGACCCTGGAGCATGCACGTCTCACAGAAAGGTGCACGCTTCTCTCTCGTGGTCCAAAGCAGTAGGGATGATGAGTTATGGCAAGAAGGTGCTTTCCAGTTCTAACTAGGATTCTCCCAAACCTTGAGCTGAAACGCGAGGTAGCAACACTCCAGCACAGGTGCCAATGGAAAAGCTGGTCAGTCAACTGGAGGGCCCAGGGGCACATCCGAGGAAGCTTGTTTGAAGGGTTCCAAGGATGCATTGAGAGTGATTCATCCAACCTCTCAAAAGGGTTGAAGCACCTATGTAGGTGATCGGAGATTGAGCACAAAGCAGGGCTCTACCAGGACAACAGCAAGCTCCGGGTGCCAAACCTTCTCTGCACGGTTCCGAACAGTCTTTGAATCTGCTTCACTTCTCAAGTTACTTGGCTCCGTGTAGAGGTCGATACACATCTCTAGGTGATCTGCAGGTCTGCACTCAGAGCCACTCCTCATATCCTACAGTCCAGTGAATTCTTGCACCCTAGCTGGCCAATGAGATCTGTCGCACTCATTCACACCAACAGTGGTCTCATTCTCTCGTGCACACTAGACATACTGGCACCAGTAGTGTGGATTGGGACCAGACAGTCCGTGCTCACTTCCTGGGTACCCACACATGTGACATGCATTAGCCCAGGAAAAGTACTGATTTTCGCTTGTGAATGCATGACCAAAGAAGGACTCTGCAGGTCACAAAGAGAAAGGGGATGGCCAAAGGACAAAATGGCCAAAGGAGAAGACAAAAGACCTTGTGGCACAGCCATGACAGACACTAGTCACAGTCATGAGCCAAATGCAGTAAATTGGTTATTAAAAATACACAAAAACGCTTCTGCTGCCACCGGTCTACTCCTAGGCACATTTTACAGTTCCCAAAAAATCCTTAAGAGATGTCTGGGGCCCGAAAACACAAGGACCACAGTGCACGGTACAGCAATGTACTTTGCACACTGAAATACAGTTACCAAAAGTGCCAACAAAAGTCATAAGACTAAGGGAATCTAAGTTTCCCAGTACTGGCTGTCAGAAGGACAAGCCAGTTTCCCCAGAACGATGAGCAAAAACCCTGTGGAGCGCAGCTGAAGCCTGTGCTTTACTGGCAGAAAATCAGGACAGGAGGCTGAAACAAAAGCAAAATGTTGAGGGGTCCACAAATAAAGAGGTAAACCAGCAGTAAGTGAAATTTGACCTAACACATAGTTACGGTGGTCCAGCTTCCAACACTAGCCACATTTCAGCAGTTATTTTGCATTACATTGGGACCTTAATGTCACTTAAACAAACGTTTTTTTTACTGAATTTCAAGTTTTATTTTGCACTGAACCATTAAACCTTGACTGTCCTGTAACTCAAGTTTTTTCACTGAATTACACAGCCACAGTAGTGGCTGTGTAGTTATGGTTAAGTTTCTAATCCCATAGGAAGAGCACTTTTCCGGCAGCTTATAACTTCACTCTCCCTGGACGAATACTCACCAAACTTTGCAAAAAAGTATATTGCCCACACTGAATACTTTTGCAAATTGTAGTGATGTTTGGTTCGGGGGGGCAAAGTTATAGGGGGGTCCCAACATTTCTTTTTTTCCCATAGATATAATGGGAAAAAACTTTGTGCACGCCTACAGCTCAAACCGCTAGACGGATTTCCACCAAATTTGTGGCAGGAGCGGTGGCAGGAGCTGGTGTCCAGAAAGCGTGCTTTTGTTAATTTGGTGTAAATTCGTCCAGTAGTTATTTTATAAACGGCCAAAACATAAAGCAAAACAATTAGTGATATCTATGTCTGCTCCGTGGACACACTTCCCTGTTCGCTCTGCGGACAGGACACCGATTGGCTAGTCGGCTTGCGTCATGTCCATGGACAGGCAATGTGTTCTCTGATTGGCTGGGGTGAGGCGTGAGGTGTGTCACATTGTTTCAATGCACCCGCCATCTTGGATCCGCCACAGCGTAACGGCGAACAGAGGCAAAATGCAATAATTTGGGGAGTGTTTTGGTGTGCAGAAGTGCTTGGGGAGGGTTGGGGAGTAAGAGATGAGTCAAATACTGTATTTGTTTAAGTGTCAGGTGCCCCTGATGCGTTTTCCGTGTCAGCGGTCATTGCAGTTGTCTGTGGATATAATCAATGCACTACTGGCTATTTCACTTTAGTATGATGTTGATTTTGGGTTGTTAGTAGAGGATTGATTGTAATTAATATCCCCTATAAGGAGCCCACATATCATAGTCGAATGTTTGGTATTATAGGTATGTTATGCAACACACACACATGGTTTGGTACTTCAGCTGCCGTACTTTTAAACTTTAAGTTGCTATTTGTACAGTAGTTGGTAGTTTGTGGTAAAGCTAATGCATTTTGTAAGTGGCTTTCACTTTCAAAATATTTTCTCTGGATATGCTCTATTTCTTTGAGTAGTTGTTTGACTGTACCATGTAGGAGATTGTTATTTAAAATGACTAGTGCTAAAGCAGGACTTTTAGCATAGTAGAGTTTATGTAGCAGATTTTTATAGTTGCATGATGTGTTGATATCATTTTGATATGATGTAAAGTGGTTTTGCAAATAGGTCCTGTAATGCAGGCTAATGAATCTGCTTGTAGTCCTGTGTATTTGCTCACTGGATAGGTGTCCATATTCTGTAGTAGTTTCATTTTGATTTTGTCTTTGCTTTTTACATACTGATTGAGTAAGTGGCGTAAAGATTTGAAAGATTTTTTGGCAATGTTACACATTGATGTGCACGGCCATTTGTAGACTGGACGTTTTGGTTTGTTAGAATGGAGAGGTGATACTGAGTTTTTTGGGGATATTTTTGTGAGTAGAATTTCTTGTTTCACAATGATGTTATTATGTTTTTCATACCCTCGTCCACTTCTATATATGGCAATTGGATTTGTTTGCTTTTGTTTATATGCTTCTTAATGAAAATATGGATTTGTGTTCGTGGTGTGACTCCATTCACCTCCCCAGATGTTTAAGGAGTTATTTTTGTTGATATTCAGTTTATTGAGAAGTGTTTTTAGTAGTTAATTTTGTTAGTGGTTTCATTCTGTTTAAAATAAAATAAATAACTTCCTTTTCAGAATGATTGCACTGTTTATGAGAGTTTTTAGGATTACTTTTCTGTGGTAGGTTTTAAGGGTTGTCCATGATTTCTCTCCTGTTTTTATAAGGTGCTGTCAGAGTTTGTGGTGGAATGTTTTTTGTAAAATATTTTTTTGGGTATGGTTAGTTGCTACTATATCAATATTTATAGGTGCAGCATTAGTAGTAGTGGCAAGTGAAGTCTTGTTAATCACTTTTTGTTTCTTTTTTTACATTTTGATAGAGGAGGGAAAGTTTATGTAGTGGAAGCTTGTTTGCTAATGACTATTAGCTGTTTTGTTTGAACTTTTTGTACAAAATATGGTAGAGATGGATGATTATTTTGCACACTTAAATTTTGATTTGCTCTAATTCTGTGTTGCTTTCTACAGAGGTGCTTTTTGGTAGGTATTCTTTGGGGTTTGTTGGAGAAAAAAAAGTGTGGATTGGGTTGTTGTGCAGTGTATGCATGCTTTGTGCACGAGTGTCTAAATATGATGGTAAGGATGATTGTGGAGGTGTGTGATTGTGCAATGGGCAGCTATATTAAGTTGGGAAGGTTATTTTTGTATTTGTGTGTTAGTATACTGGGCTTGAGATGACAATATAAAGTATGCAAATGGTAAGGGGAAGCAGATATAATACATCTAATGGGAAAGGGTTAATACACTTTTTTGTTCTACAACAGTAAAATGCTAGTGTGTTTGAGTAACAGTTAGAAAATTATGTAGGTATTGTACTTTTTTGTATGGAAAGAGTAGGTTTCTTCGAAGTCGTTGTTCGTACTTTAGACGCTGCTGCTTTTCAGGAGAGTGGTTTCACTGCAATTGTAAAAGAAAGAAGTTAGTGAATATGTGTGTTTATAGAACTTTTCTTAATGTAGACATTGTTTTTTGTTTGTTTTTGTAGTAGTAGTGTTTTCTTACAACTGAGCATAGTATGAATATGCACTTTCCTTTGTCTATGTGCATCTTATATATTTTATTTAGAATCTGTTAGTTGAATATGTTTTTCAAATGAGTATAATAGTAAATGTATAGAGCCCGCTTGTTTTTTTAATGTTATGTTATTGGATGGTAAGAGCTGGAAGAAATAATCATATGCATGTGTTGCTATTTTTACAGGGTAAATGGCAGAGATTGTACAGAGAAACATGCAATGTATGCATTTGTGAAGGTGTGGGAAATAAAGGAGTAGGATTTCATATAGAGGCAGTGGTGTTGTTTGAGCTAGGAGCCTTTGTAATTATATTGTCTGGTTGTGTGCTTGAATAAACATGCATGTACTCATCCTGGCTGCATGTAATTTTATAACACACTGGACAGTCTTTTTCATAATCATACTGTTATTTCTCCCATCTTTTAATATGAAATACATTTTTTCCGATAGCTATGTGAGTAATCAAGAATTTGGAGAGGAGACAGTTGTGCAATTGATACTTCATCATACCAGATGGGATAAATGAAGTAAGGTCATTCTACAGTTTATACAGGGTAAGTAGAAGTTACTCTGTTTATATGTATTCTTAGAAGAGCTGTACATGTACTGTGTAGAACATTGTCATGCCTGTAGTCTGAGTTCATGCATGTGGATGTGCATGAATCTGCAAGTAGAAATATTGGGCAGTTTTATATTAGTTGTTGCTGTAGGTCTATTGCAGTGACAGTGGAATTGTACTGAGAGTCTATTGAATAAGACCTTTCCTGGTTACAAATGTGCCAAACTAGGTTAAAGGTTTGATCCCAAAAGTATTATTTATTGTTTCCACAAATACTTTTGTGTTTCAAGACTTATTTCAGAATGTGTTTGCCCTTTGCATGGTGACAAGTGTTTCGGCACACCTTTAGTGCCTTTATCAAACCAGGGCTAATGTTAACAAAAAATGCATGACATACACAGTAATCCCATGTTGAAACATAATAATAACACAACACAATCACAGAAAAAGGTTAAAAATAGAAAAATAAAACAATATAATAAATAATAATAAATGATACATGATTACCATTTGATAGTCGCAACATTGTCAAGTTTCATAATAATCCATGTTTGAAAAGACAATATAAGTAAAACCGGAAAAAGAGAAGAAAAGAGAGAAAAAAGAAAAATCAGGAGAAAAACCAGGAGGGGGATCGGGTGAGGAATTGTACAGAAAAGAGAATAACATGAGAAATAAACATTAGTAAGGCCATCTTGTTAAGTCAGATATACTATTTTTAGCTCTATTTCATGTATACATGTGAGAATATATGGTTTTCTTGCACATATTGTTGTCAAATATCTATAAACGCATTCTATTACCCTCTTCACATACCATATAGTCTCATATTTTGTAATGTTACCAGATTATTACTTCTAATATTAAGATCAAGAAAACGCTAATGTGCCCCTGTATTTATGGTGCTGTATTGGACAAAAAGTAATTGCATTACCTAAGTACTTGATATGTTAGTGCTTATTCCATCTGTACATGACGTAATAACTGGGTTCAATCCCTAATGAAAAATGTAATTATGAATTAGTAATGCTTTTAATGTTTAGAAACGTAATTTCCCACCACTTATGTTCGGACTCGAATCGTCATTGGGTTGCACGATTTTTGTGTAACATGACCCCTGTCATGATTGCTGATGACATATTTATTTGGCTATAGTTGTATCGATCTTAACGCAAAAACTGTGATATATTTGCCAGGTCATGTGTGCGCTATGCTATATATTTTCTAACCGTACGTCCGATCGTTAATCCAGAAGAAAAGATGTATGTATTTTATTCCTACTCGCTATAACTGATTATAAGCTATTGATGCTCTTGCACACATAAGCCACATTTCAAAATCAGGGGGAGAGGAGGACAGAGCCAAATACGCCGCTGGATACGCATGTTGGCTACTTCGTACTTCTCAGATCTGCACATTCGAGCGAACTCGT
This sequence comes from Ambystoma mexicanum, assembly GCF_040938575.1. Taxonomy (NCBI): domain Eukaryota; kingdom Metazoa; phylum Chordata; class Amphibia; order Caudata; family Ambystomatidae; genus Ambystoma; species Ambystoma mexicanum. The sequence continues at coordinate 785,056,707 of NC_090928.1, read as the reverse complement.
CTCTTACATTAGCAGCGATTTTAACCGTTATAGTCAGAAAAGCTAAGACATCTAGGCTGTGCATTTCGTAACAATCTCTCCAGTCTGTATTTTACCATACACATTAGTCCATTACCGCTCATCCATCTAGCCGTGGCCGCACTACCGTGATTGCTTAAATAACCCAGCGCTGTGTGTTGTCAAAGAGTACCATGACAACCGGCGTAGTCCTTTTTCCATTGGTGGTGTCCCTGTCGGCCATCTTTTGGGACCATTTTCTTTACTTACAATGATAGATACTATTCGTAAATAGCCCTCTTATTACAACGGGGTCAACAAACACAAGGTGGCGACGTATACCTGACTGTACATACATAGGGAATATCTATTCCCTTGCCTTGGTTAATTGGAATCCCTTATGACGTGTTAGTCTGAATTGTATATTACTATTTATTAGATATTATTTCAATTGGTTATTATCACATAAGGGTGGATGCCTTTAAGGTTTTTGTGATTACATGTGGAAAATATGACTATGTGTTACCGTGTATACGATATGTGATTGCGTTTCCTCATTGCTGGCCTAAAATGACGTAACTGCGATAATACTGCAAGTCTGAGATAAATACATTCTAATGGAGAGTGGTTTGGAGATATTGTATTCGTTACATTATATGTTTATTCCAGTGTAATTCTACATGCTGTATGTAACTGGTAGTGATTTAATGTTTCATTACTTGAATAGATCTTAATGTGTATTCATAGAAAACAATGCATTTCACCATCAATGTTCAAACCAATTTTCAAGGCTTGGAAATGGCAAATAAGCCTTGCTTCTGACTGTCGCAGTGCGAGTTCAAGGTTTCCACCTCTCCTTCCAAGGCTCTCATGTTTTAGTCCAATAAATCTGATGTCTTTTTTGTTTCCCATTTGATGCTCATATTACCAATGTCTTGCTAAAACCAAATATGTGGTATACGCAATAATATGTATATGTCAGAAAATATATATCGGAAGTACAATCCGTCAATTACGCACACGCATCAGAGAACATTTGTCAGGCATTGGCAGCCAGAATCCTAATCTGCCGTTAGCCATCCATTAGCAATATGAGCATCAAATGGGAACTTGTTTTTTTCCCTTAAAACAAAGGTAGGATTTGAACGGAATGCATGAAGGGAGGGATGTAAGACTTTGTAATTTCATTTTATGAAAATTCATTGAAGTGAACGTAGAGTGTGTTTTACACCAATAGAATGGAAATGCTGAATATTATGTAAGTTTTACTTTAGACAATTTTATACACAAACTAGTCAAATTATCATTCGTTGACATTATTGGTGGGGTACATTGTATTTTCTGTTGTGTGTGGTATATTGCAATGAAACGCAAGTACAGCTTGTGTGTGTAGTTTGTTTTGTCATGGGCACATGGGCAGTGCAGCATTGAGATGGGTGTAGTTCAGTAGTGGGATCCTCCAGGTTCACAAACACGTAATTGAATGCTAATATTTAATTACAATTCTGTTTATGTGTTCTTCTTGGTTTTATTTAGCAGTGTACCGAGAGACCCCCAGGCAGCGAATGGAGTCGGGGTTTGCTCTGCAGTACTTTAAGAAGAGATAGCTACACCTTGAGATGGATGGGGGTGAAGTTTTTCTTACTCCAACACCAATCAATAAGGACAACTCAATGGTTTGGCAAAGGGGAGTCCGTTTAATGACAAGTACAGAAAACGGGGAAACATGGAAAGCGACAGTGATGCGACAGCCCGTCTCGCTTCAACTCCCTCGAACTTCATACAAAACATAACTTTCATACCAAAAACGCATCATAATCTGACGTGTAACACTCAAAAGTTAACATGCAATTCTATTGGTTGGAAAATGGTATCTTTAATATAGGTGCTATATCTGTATATGGTAACGGAGTGAGGGGATTGGGTAAATGCTGTCAGGTGGGCATCTAAGCCCTTCCTTCAAAAATGACTACTGTAGACATCACTAAAAGTATGACGTCTCATTGGTTCTCTAACTATAGGACCCTAGATTATTTGGTCCATTGTGATTGGGTTGGCATCAACCCCATGCATAAATCTCCACTTTGCTTATCAGCACGCAGAACGGTCAACCAGGTGCAGGGTGACCCCCCATTTCACCCTGCCTTTCTACAATCAATCATCACTTTATGGGCTATGTGTCAATTAGTTCACTGTGTTTGGCCTCGAAACTGCATCTTCTTGTCTCGAGAAAGTTCTGATATCTCTGTCTGGGTGGGTGCCAAGCGTAGGTGTGCAACTGTGCCTCTTCCTGCTCGGCTGGTCACGTGCTAACATACCATGGATTTGCCTCGTTTCTTTCAATTTGTGTATTTGATTTTCGTTTCACCCTGCCAGCTGCCTACGCCTTCTTATTTCGTTCCTTCGGTGGCAGGATATTCTGTTCTTAGCTTCAATTAGAAGTAGCTACTGTTCATAGCTTCTATTGATATGACCTTGGCTTCCCCGGCACAAGCTGCCTCCGTAGAGTTTCGATTCAGCCTTTTTCCTCGTATTACTAAAATATGAAACTTCTTGCGTTTGGCCTATAATGACCTGGGTTGGTTCTGCTTTTCATACAAAGTGGATTCACACTTGTATAACATGCTTCATTTTGAGGTAGATTGTGTACAGTGGCGCTTGCCGCTCTATTCTTCTACTTAGCATAGCAAGCTGCACCGTTTCCTTAGCTTTCCTGCGGTTACAAGCATATGTACAGGTGTTAGCTGGTTGAATATCTTCATCCTGCTTTCAGTTTAAGCTCCCTTATATTTCTACAATGTTCTCTTCTTTTAGTTGTACGAGATCTTTTTTCATGGTGTTTCGTCTCTTTGTGTCATCCTTGGGTCGTCATATCTCCTATGGGTACGTTAGTTCAGACCCTCGTGACATCATCATTCGTCTTCCATTAAGGACTTTTTGTGTTCTTCTTGTAGAGTACTTAAACAATCTTCATTAAGTTTCATTTGCTGGTAGGGTTTTCTTAATGGATACTTTACTGCCCATGGTTGTATGGTTATTGGTACTTCAAAATGGATGACTGGAGTGCAGGTTATGTTTGGGACCTCCTCTACACTCCCCCGTCTGGTCGATTCATCGACCACTTCCACTTCCTCTTTTGGGTTCATTTTACTTGGTTATTCTGTATTAATCGTAATTTCATCTTCTGGGTTCATTCCCTCTTCATCTTCTGGTTCTGTACATGATGGCTTGAAGAAGTGCCTTTTTGGAGTCCATGGGCCTCATTACGACCCTGGTGGTACGGGGTAAACGGCACCGTAAAAGGTGCCGGCGCCGTTTATCCCGTACCGCCACATTACGAGGTCCCCTTGCGGGACCCAGGAAGCACTGGTCAAACCGGGTGTGCTTACCGGGTCCCGTGAGGGGAAGAGGGAGCAAACAACGGGCCAACTCGTAATGGCCCGTTGTTTGCTCCCTCTCCGATTCCCATTCAGCCCTACTGGGGCTGAAATGGGAATGGGGAAGGACCGGGCTGGGAACTTAGAGGGAGGAATTACCGGGCCTTCCGAACTCGGAATGGCCCGGTAATTCCTCATTCTGAGGACCCGGACGGGATTTCGGCAGCAGCCATGCCGCCAATAGCAGCATGGCTACCGCCGAGGTCGTAATGAGGCCCCATATATTTATTACCCCTCTCAGGCTTCCTGCTGTCCTTACATGTTTATCTTTGTTCCATGTCATCAGCTGACATTGTCCATTTGGGCTGAAGTAAATCCATCCTCCCACATAATGTCTGTGTTTCCTGGGATAAAGAAACTTTGTGCCTTCTGGTGCGTGTTTGCTGGCCCTCACAAAGTCTCTTATTTCTTCATCAGTCAGATCTCTGGTCTTCCATCCTGGTTTGACATCAATCATGATCTTCATCCCTATGGCTTTCTTTGCCGTCTTCTGGCATTGTGAGATTATTATCTTGATAACCCAGAATCCTAGTAATATCATCACTAGCAAGGCTCACAGGAACTTAAATGCATCTGCCCTCCATTATGGAACCCATGAAAACAGTGAACCCAACCGGCTGTCATCATCAACTTCGTCGGTTTCATTGATCATCTGGTTCTTGAGGTTTGTCAGCATACCTATGGCTTCTGTTAAGGTTACATTTTCCTCATTGTGAAAAGGTATAAATATGCAACATGATTCTCCTATTTTTTCACAAACTCCTCCATCCATATCTGTGATCATGTCAAGTACCTATCTGTTCTGGAGAGTCATTTGTCAGATGGCTCTTAACTATTCCTTGATCGCATTGAATTATTTTACGGTTGTGTTGATGGTCTGCAGTAACCCCCATCTGGTATTCTGCAACCATTTAGTATTTGCTCCAACTTGAAATCTTGGCATGAGGATTGTTGTGAACACTGATGAGGTGAGGCTGAATAGCCTGCGTTCATACGGGATTGCATGAAAAGCTTCTTCTGATTTGGCAGAAAAGTAATTCTCTCTTTTCATTCCATTCAGCAGTTCTCTTCTTCCTCAGGTGAGCATCTGCTTTCGGAAAGCTGTCGATGTTTAGGTCACTCTTTGGGATCACGAATGCTGGGACGTGGACATTCACAATCGTGCAAATGCCTCCCCAGTTTTTTGGCAGTCTGATGTATGCTTTGAATCCACATGCCCAATAATGATCCATAATTACTGCAGTTCCGTGAACCATTCCTGGAGAATCAAAAACACGTCTACAGTTTTGATTCTCTTCCATCTTTCTTGTGCTGTTATTTCTGAAGCACAATTTCGGATTTTCTATTGGCACTATCTGCACGGGTCCTCCTCTGTCTTCGAACCTTGTCAGTAGTTTTGCAAGTCTTGGCCATAATGGTTTGCATCCATTCTGCACAATGTCAACAGTTTCTTTGTAGAGTCCTGTGATCACCCATGCTCTGCAAATCACCACTACTTTCTCCCATCCGTCTGATGAAATCTGCATTTGGGCTCTGTTTTTCCACTTCCAAGCTTCCTCTGCAGTTTTTCCTTGGACATTTATTCTCGGGTTTACTTCCCATTTTATTCCTGCTCCTTTAACTCCAGGCTTCTGGTATCTGATCACATGATTCCTTGTATGAGCTCTGTTTCTCGTTTTAATATCTTGAACATAATCATCTTCATCGGGATAGGCTGTTTCAGTTGCCCATATTAGGAACGCGTCACTTCCCATAAACTGGCCTCTAGTTTTGCACATGGCTACATGTGAAACACAGTGTGCTGTCTGAACATCAATTTCTACAGCCACGAAGATCTTGGAATTCCCCATGCTGTACGGTAGGAGTGCACAAACAAAGCATTCTCCTTCAGGATTTCTTCTTCCAACTTCCTTCATGTACTGGTACCAAATGTCGTTTCCTAGATGTGCTGTGCTTCCCAGGTAGTTGTTTAGTTAATTATTATCTTCATGCATGTTTCTCTTGATTCTTAAGGTCTTCATGTAGTTTGCTATTGCTACATCTCTGAATGCATCTGTGTGGCTTTTTCTTACTGGGGTGTTCTCAGGTATCCTGGTCCATGGTGCAGGCCTTTTCATCTGCACCATTTGAATGGACAAGAGTCTGGAAGCTCTTTTCCTTTCTTCATGCATTTTTTCTCTGCTGCGTGCAAATGCCTATGCCAACCAGCCTGACACTGCTCCGGTATATGGCTGTACTGTGGAACTGGTACTTGTCCCTTGTGTTGGAACATATATGTTTGGCGATATAGTCTCTGTGGTTTTATTTTTCAGTTCCTCTTGTCTTTTCCTTGCTTTGGCTATGAACAGGAATAGTAAGTCTTCTAACATGTGTGTTCTTGCAGAGAGTTTCTCAGTATTGGCTTTTTTTTCTCAAGATTTTCTGATATAACTGCTCTTGTTGGCTTTTCTTTTAAATCTTCTTGTTCTCTCACGACAGATTCTGTGACGTTTCTTATGGCAGGCAGTCTCTTCTCTCCTGCTGCTTTGGGTTGTAGTTCTGCAGTCATTGATACTAGGCCTGTTTCGTGTACATTCAGTGTTTGCATGCGTGTAGTTGTCAGTGATGTTACTCCATTCATCTCTTGCCTACCCTGTCTCCGGCTTTTCTTTTCATTCGTTACTACAAGTGCATGTGTATGGCTGCTAATTACATCCATTTCAAGTTCATTCACTCCACCATCAGATCTTCTAGGGACTGGAATGACTATATAAGGTCTGGGTGCTTTTGTGGGTTTCATGCGTACATCATCAGGTGGGTGTACTGAAATTGGAACGCTTTGTGCACCAATATAGAATGCAGTTTTGATCATTAATGACAGTAGAATAATGATAAATACAATGCATAAGTACATTATGGTTCGGAATGTGAGGCAACAGCATTTCCTTCCAGAGAAGCAGGGATGCCTCTCTTCTTGTGGGAGGACCAGGTTGCTGCTCTGGACCCCCATCTCGATCATTCACCAATGTTGATGTTAGTATTTCCTTATCTAATGTCGTTTTTCAAGTTCCGAGTTTATGAGTGTCTGGTGGTCAAAGGGTGTTCCCCCTCCCCTTCTTGCAAGTGACAATTGTCTTTTAATTCAGGATGCAGTTCCTTTGTTAGAATATTGAAAATAAATCACATTAAGTAATACTTCAGTGTGTCTTTTTACTGTGCATGTTCAAAGTAGGTGAGCTCCCAGTCCACCCCCCCGAATCTGCTTCAGTCCTGAGGACATGTTGGACACTAGTCAGTATGAAAAAATAGGGGAAAATAACAAATGGAGCCCTCGACTCTGCTTCCTCGATCTGTCCCTTGGCGGAAGGTTTCACTGTCTCCTCAGGAAACTTCTCTGATTATTTGAAAGTTCCACTTGGAGCATGATTCCATGCAGTAGCGTTCCCATTTGCTCAATATTAGCTGGATCTCTGATGAATGTGAGGACATCAACATGGATTGGTCTCCCCACTAGCTCTGGAAAGTCAATAACTAGGCGAAACAGAACATTATGTGCCAGTCTGCTGTCCTCTGGTGATAGGGACATCTGTCCAGTCTTCGTTGAGATTCAGTATCATAGGTTTCTTCCTTGATGTAAACAATGTCTGTACTGTCCGTTTGCGTGAAGTGCGACCAAGATTGTTGTCTTATCTAGAAGATGGTTTAAATGATCAGTGTTTGCTGGGTCTCGTAGAAATGTACGAGCATCAGTCATTCTTCCGACAATGGTTGGACAGTCTTCAATTATGCGAAGGAACACCGTAATGATAAACTCATTTATTTTTTCCTGTGTTGGGAACATTTGCTTTTTTCTCACTGTACTTGGCCAGTATAATGAATTGTTCTGCAATGACAGTAAGCAGTTGTCTTATTATTTTTTTGTTTTCAGGATCTTGCAGAAAGTCTGTGACACTTGTGATCCTTCCTACCAATAAACGGGTATGATCTCACCACTAGGCTGAAATAGGTGACTATGTCCTTTGTGATGTCTCTACTGTGGGACACCATAAGTGATTCCAAATAGGGTCTCGCTGTGGAAGGAATCAGGGTACTGTATCTTCTTCCAATTTATCTGTCCTTGGTCAAAATTTGGCATATTCTTTCTAATCAAGGCTTCAGCATGCCTCAGTCCAAAGTTCAAAGTCACCAGACTATGTTGTGGCTTTCATGTGCAATTTTCTTCTTCACCATGCAACTAGGATGCACACAGTGTCAGTTTGTATGTCCTTATCCCATTTTTTGCTTATTGGAATGTCCAGATTAAACCACAACTTTGCAAAAAGTTCTTTGTCTTTACTTTGCTGGTCATGCATCCTTCTTCCTTGTCATGTATCTAGTCTGCAGGTGCTGTGGTTCTTCCCCGTTGCTCGTGAATTCCTCTTGTTTGGGTGCAGGCAGGGGGCCTTCTCCGATGTAGGGTTTGATGTCACTGAGAAAAATCCACGCTCTCTTGCCCTGTAGCTTCACAGCGGACGGAGTGCAGTCCTCTATGATGAAAGGACCGTTGAATCTTGGCTCGTCCCACCTTTTCCTTGTATGGTTTCTCACTGAGCCGGCGTCTCCAGGGAAGACGATTGGAACACGTAGACCTTGAGCTGAATCTGGTGTAGTGTCTCCTTCTGTGTTCTGTGCTGCGCTGCACCCTTTTCGTCATCACTGCAACTGGTTTGAAATTACAGTAAGGCAAGATGTCACATAGTTCAGATAGTTTAGCATTTCAGACCCTGAAACCTCTCCTGTTGACTGGGCATCACATCTGGCTCTATCTCGGGTGTGAGGGGAGTTCTCATTCTTGTTCCTGTGGCTATCTTGTGTGGCGTAAGGTGATGGTCAGAGCCAGGTTGGTTTACAAATAGCATACAGTGCCAGTGGAAGGCAGTGCAACCATCCCTTCTTTAGAGTAAGCTTCAACTTGGCTATCCTTTCCTTTAACAAGCTGTTGAGCCTCTCACAGATCTCATTACCTTCTGGATGATACGCCGACGAGAACTTGTGCTTTATACCAAGCAACAAGCTAATCTGCCCGAACACTGTATTAACAAAATGCGCCCTGTTATCTGATCTCATGACTTCACACCCCCTCACCTGGGAACACTTCCCTCACTAAAAATGTGGCCGCACAGGTAGAGTCTGGGTGTGTACATGGACCTGCCTCTGTCCATCTAGAGAATGGACACACCACTACAATTAAGTACCTGTACCTGTTGCACACTTGAATCATGTCGACGTAATCGACATGCAAGTGCTGAAAAGGCCCATTTGACCTGGGGATGACTCCTCTCAATACTTTTAATGTGTGCCCAGCGTTGAATTGCTGGCAGATTACACAGTTCACCATAAAGAATGCAACATGCTCTGCTAAATTTGGTATGAACCAGTCTTCCACGAGCGTTGCTGCTAGATTCTCTTTTGTCATATGCGCTGGGTAATGTAACTGCTCCAGTGATATTTTTAATAGGGCTACAGGCATTACTGGTTTACCAGTGCTGTCTTGTCGCCACAAGCTGTCAGAGGGGTTTAAAGAACACACTCTACGTTTTCTCTTCCTGTGGTGCCTCCCCTTGGAGCTCCATCAATTGTGTTTGCCCAAGATCGTTATAGGCTTCTGATGTTGCCCGTGCAACCATCATCCTTTCATTGGTGCATGCCAATTTCATTTCCATAATTGTCTCACTTTTGGATGCCATACGTTTGGCTTCTGTGTCTTCTGCTTGGTTCCCGCGTGAGACAAAATCTGTCCCCTTTGTGTGGGCGGCGCATTTCACAACCGCTATGCCCACTGGGAGCTGTAGTGCCTTAATCAGCCTGTCCAGTAAGGCTGCATGCTGCACTGGCATGCCGTCCGCTCAGAGGTAGCCCCTCCTTTTCCAGCGCGCCAAGCCTGCATGCACTGTTGACGTCAAATAGGCGGAGTCACTGTACACTGTTACTTCCTGGTCTGCGTGATTCTCAATGGTGAGTATCAATGCCAATAATTCTGTAGCCTGTGCTGAATAGTGAGATGGTATTCGTGCACTAAGAAGCACTCGAAACTCTCCATTTGTTGTGTGCTTTATCACAGCAACGCCTGTGTATCTTTGCCCATCACTTTGTTCGATCCACGAAGACCCGTCAATAAAGATGATCTCTGCTCCTGCCAAGGCATTTTCTTTCACCCTAGTGATTTCATCATTGAATTCCTCATAATTTGCACAGTCATGGATTGGCTCTCCTTCAGTGACCGGCTCTGCTATACACATAGCTAGGTTCACTATTTTACATCGGACTATTTTAATCGATGGGTTTGATATGATCACTTCATAAGCAGAAGCTCTCTGAGATGTCAATGTGCCCTTTGGTTTCTCTAGAATGGCAAATAGTGAGTGCTCGACGTACAATGTCATGGAGCATCCCATCACAATGGTTGTAGCCTTCTCTATGGCAAATGCTGTGGCAGCTAAACTTTGTTTGCATGGGAAGTGGCCTCTCATTACCCGGTCCAGGTTCCCACTGTAGTATGCTAGGGGTTATACCCGAAAGAGGTTCTTTGAGCGAGTACTGCCGTCATGACGCTGCCATTTGTGTGTGAAAACAGGTAAAATTCCTCTACATAATTAGGAATTCCGAAAACTGGAGCTGTACATATCGCTCTCTTGAGTTCAGCAAACCCTTTCTCCATGGCTTTAGACCATTCAATCTTTTCCTTTGCCACTTTGGCCTTCTTTAGGGCTTGAAGTAAAGGCTTAGTATAAGAGCTGACAGCTACCCCTTTTCAACCGTGTGAAGAAAGCGGGCCTACAGAATGCAGATAGCTAGTTTGTACAAATACTGGCTATTGAGGGTCACAGACTAGTTTTTGAGGTAGTTTTATGATAATTCAATTTATTCATAAATTCAGACACACATCTACAATCTGTAGGCTAACAAATAAAAAAACACAAATGAACCTTAAAAATCACATTTAAGCCCCATTGGGCTTGCAAAAAGAGTTGCAAACTGTTTTCTACACCACAGTTGAGTGAGTGAGGGTTAGAACATAAGTATATAGTGCGAATTTACATACTGCTTATAGACTGGTAGTATGTTACTGTTGTCAATTGAATGGAAAAAAACTTAGGAGAGATCTCAAAAATCCACTCTCAAGTGGACTACTAACTTAATTTTGGGGAAAACAGAACTTTTCCAACATAGAGAAGGTAGGAGAGTGGAATGTCAACAGCTACTCACTTTCTCAAGAATTAATTCTCATTCAAAAAAATAAACCTTATTATAGGTTAATTGGTAAAAAAAAAACTCTCATTAGTGAGAGAGACATAATACATATAAAATTCATTTTCAGACACTCTAAAATATACACACAAATGTAACAATGACAAAAATATTTCAAACACAATAATTCAAAAAATTAGAAACGTGTGTTAGTACAACCATCTAGATTTTAACCTTTGCCGTGAATCCTTAACTGTTTTAGGTTTTTGATCTTCGTGGATCTCTAAATGTTTTAATACAATCTAGTTTTACTTTTAGATTGCCAACTCGACATGTTTCAGTCCTCTATAACAAATGATGGGACTTTCTTCAAGATTAGTCATGAACATAAAATAGAGTAATCCAGCAAATGGTCTGTGATGTTCTCTGGGTGAAGAATCTTTATTTAAAAATAAAAAATGTTGTTGTAGTAGCTGTTGACAAAACCAAAAAAAGCCAGAGTCAGTATTCTCATTTATTTTATTTATTTTTATTTATTTTATTTATTTTTATTTTAATATTTATATTGCGCCGGTAGCTCGCGAGCCTCGGGGCGCAGAGACAAGAACACGAAAGACAGAAAAATGGTGACAGGACGGATAGGACGGCACGATCACATAAGATTACTCTGACTGGGAGAGAAATGGGTGGCGGTTTATTTGAAGAGGTGGGTTTTTACCATTTTGCGAAAGCGGGTATAGTTATCTTCTGGCAACACAATTTAAAGTGTTAAGGAAAAGATCTGGGTAGATTAATTATCTGTCCGTCCTAGTGTAGAGGCTCCTTTGGTGGGTAGAAAAAAGTCTGCATTAGTTGGGCATATTTTCTTCCAGGCAGTTAGTGTTCTTCCTCTGGTTCCTATGATTAAATTCATCAAGTTAGGGAGTCATGAGATTTGCCTTTCCTCTGTTGGTCAGAGCTCATCATGGTGAACGATCTTAATATACACATCCTAGCGTATCTTGGGGAGGTGCCCTCATTATTTAGATGGACTCTGTATTAATTATCCGTACGTTGTTACTCTGCCCCATTCTATTATGGTCTGGTTAGTTTAAAGGTGTAAGGGGATAAATAATGTTGCCTACATTTAGACAAGGATAGTAGAGGTTAAATCCAGGTCCCAGCCGGGCGGTTATTCCTCGTGGCTGGGTATGTTAAATGCACAAGACCTCTGGTCTACGATCTTTGTGCAGGAGCACGATCAATGTGGCGACTAAGAAAAAGGAACCCAGAGTTAGTTAGCCGTTAGATATTGGGACCCTTGAGGGGAATGATAACTATGCTGTTATTCAAGTGAAAGCTGCTTTACCTTCTTGTTGAAGCGAGACTTGCGTGTTGATGGATGCGTGTGCGTTCTTTCGTGGAGATATAAATCCTTGTTCTGAGCGCGAGGTGTAAATCCTTGCTCGTATTCTGGCTGCTGCTGCTAGTATGTACATCCGTGTTTATGGAGGCAATCTCCAGAAACGCCGGATAAACGCTAGTAGTGGCCACCATCTTTGGTGTACAGTTTCGGAGTAATCTGAAAAATCTGCTTACCTTAGTTGTCCTTCTTTCATGTTAATGACATTTTTCAGCTACCTTTGTGTATAAAGAGTTATTTTAGAGGCTTATGAAAGTACTAAGTCTTTCAATTTTTTGCGCAAGTGTTCGAGGGATGGTTTCTTGGGTCTATGTACCATTTGTACGTAATTTAGACCTTAAGCCATTCAATGGACTCATTGAGCCCTTTCTTATCGCTATGTGTTAAAAAAATTAGTCTTTGTTCTTTTTCGAGTAGAATTCTACTTCTAGTGTGGTGGTCGTGGCCTCGTACCATTTGAAATCCTCAAAACCATGTTTAGCTTCAGTAAAGTGTTTCACTCGGGGGGCATTAGGCGTTTTATTCTTGAGGCAGCTTTTATGTTCCTGCATTCTGACTTTTGCTTTTCTGTTTGTTTTTCCCATATAATGTTTATTATAGGGACAGGTAATCATATATATGATGTATTCCAAAGTGCAGTTCGTCAACTGTTTTTGCTGCCACAGGTTTGGTAGTCCAATATTTACTTCTTTGGTCTTTTGTGTTAGTTTGCACATCATGCAACTTCCACATGGATAATGTCCTACAATTGGGTTGAGACGCCAGGTGTGAGTCAAACTTGTCTCTTTTGATGTGTTGGCCTTCAGTTTACTTCTGCTGACTCCGTTACCTATCGTTGCTGATTTTTTATATGCAAACATGGGAGAAGGTATTTCTGAATTTCCCCTTTCAAAGATTTTCCATTGTTTCTTCACTATGTGTTTGATCTTGAGGCTTAGATTAGTGAAAGTGTTGACACATACCAAACGATCACTAGCAGGTTGTTTGTTCTTATCTTCTAGGAGAGCGTCACGGTTGTTATTGAACGCTCTCTTAGCGGATTTCTTCACCAGTTTTCTGGGGTATCCTCTCTGCCTCAGTTTAGTCATTAGGTTTTTTACTTCCACTTCAAATGCTGGTTTTTGGCTGCTGTTCCTTTTGAGGCACAGAAATTAACCATATGGTAAGTTATCCCTTAGGTGTTTCACGTGATGACTCTCAAAGGGAGTTTTTCTCTGTGGGTTTGTGAAAAGGTTTTACAAGTAAGCTGCCTTCTTCATGGAATATGGTCAGGTCTCAGAAATCAATTGCAGGTTTTTGGATGTTAATGGTAAACTGAAGATGTTGGTTGCAGATATTGAGCCAGTTTAGGAACTATTCTGCTTTTTCTGCTGTGCCTGTCCATACCATAAGCACATCATCAATATATCTCACCCATAATTGGACATGTTCTTCAAAAGGGTTTGGTATGTAGATACATTGTTTTTCAAAAAATTCAACCAATAGATTTGCTAGGCCAGGAGCCTTAGTGGCTCCCATTGCTGTACTTTCGATTTGCTGAAAAAAGGTTCCTTGGAATTCAAAATAATTGCATATAAGTGCTAATTCTATGCACCAGAGGATAAATGAACTGGGTACCGGATCAGTATCTAATCTATTGAGTAGGATTTCACTTACGGTTTCTAGTGTGGCTTGTTGCGGAATATTGGTGTAAATTGAAACTATGTCAAGGCCTATTAAGTAGGCGTTCTCGGGATTATACAATAAGTTTTCATATTTTTTTATCACATCTTTAGTATCTTTTAGATTTGATTTAATCTTGACCACATAGCCTTTTAGATAGTGGTCGGCAAATTTTGAAAAGTGGTTCTAGAATTGAGTTAACCCCTGATACAATAGGCCTCCCCGGGGGTTCACTAGAGATTTGTGAATTTTGGGTAGTCTTTCTTATTAAGCATCACGATAGCACCACCTTTATCGGCTCTCTTGATAATGATTTTGTCATTGTTGCTAGTGATTCCATGGCTAGTCTTTCTTGTGTCGTTAAATTATGATACTAAGATATATTTTGTTTATCCAGCTTGGTTACTTCTGCCATGACTTTTTTGCTAGATTACTCTATTTTATGTTCATGACTACTCCTGAAGAAAGTCCCATCATTTGTTATAGAGTACTGAAACATGTCGAGTTGGCAATCTAAAAGTAAAACTAGATTGTATTAAAACATTTAGAGATCCACGAAGATAAAAAACCTAAAACAGTTAAGGATTCATAGCAAAGGTTAAAATCTAGATGGTTGTATTAACCCACATTTCTAATTTTTAGAATTATTGTGTTTGAAATGTTTTTGTCATTGTTACATATGTGTGTATATTTTAGAGTGTCTGAAAATGAAATTTTTATGTAATATGTGTCTCTCACTAATGAGAGGTTTTTTTTACCAATTAACCTATAATAAAGTTTATTTTTTTGAATGAGAATTAATTCTTGAGAAAGTGAGTAGCTGTCAATTGAATGGAACCTTTTGTTTAAATGACAGCATCCTCTCTCTTATGCCATTTTCTCAGGGCACTTCAACAGTAATACCCACCCCTAATGATTGCACCTTCCAGCCACCTTTCCACAATCAAGCATCCACAGTCCCCGCACCCTAACATTGACTAGGCTACTGGTTCCTATACTTTATCAACTAGGGACAATGAATTGTTTTTGAACTATTTATAGATGTGTTCCTTGAATCATGGGTATGTTCTGAACTCCATTACAAATTGCATCTCAAATTACATGTTATCAATTTACCTCATGTTCATGATGCATTTTACCTGCCTTTAGCCACTATATCCATTATTTGTAAGCCAGCTTAGTGCCTAAAACGATTTTGTATATAGCTGCAGGAGTGCTCATGCATTTTGAGACAACAATGACACTGTACCATTCAAGCGTTTTTTGCAGAGATATTTTATTTCGTCTGTACCGGGAAAATTTCTCACACCAGCAGTGTTTACACATTTCTGTACTCTGCCAAAATATTTGCTTGCATCTTGTAAAAATGTGTTTTCTGTATTGAGTGTTAATGCATTCCCATGCAGATGTTAGAATTAATGCCCCAAACTACGGACATCAGTACACAAAGTAATCTACATATCCATACTTGAGTTCTCCATGTCCCAACTATGACTCTACTCGCAAAACAGGCTTATCACACATCCGCCAACATTCAGAATCCAGCTAGCGTTCCTACTAGTACCCGACTACGCATGCGCGTATCTTTTCACATCGCCCAGACACGCATGCGTGCACAATATTCAGTAGTGTTCCTGACTGCAGCCAACTACGCATGTGCATGCATAATGACTCGGCACCTCTTCCCCTTTTTTACTGAGTGGAGACACTGCTCACACCCTGAACGCACAGCTCCACTCGTCTTTAGCCATCCGCCTGACAAGGTAAGAGACCTAGCACAGCCCGCATTGTAATACTTATTAACTATCTACGACACCGCGCATTTTGAAACCCGTACTTAAATACGCAGTTTCTTGAAATCCCCTTTGAGCTGAAATGATCGTTAAGATGCAATTTACCATTACAATCCGAAACTTAGTTTTATAGGCACTGCATCAAGCGTATATGCACTGGAATCTAGCACAATTATTTTGCCTCAAACCACTACAGGCACCACCACGTTAAGATGTACTATCTGAGGTTACAATTAAGCTAAAATAAAAAATATGAATTTAGTTACAATTACTCTCCTCCAATCAGAGTCTTATGTGCACCTCATAAAGCACAAATGCTACTCCAACCCAGCACGTCATTTAACACCCTTTAAACCACTTTAGGCACTTCCACGTTAAGATGCACCATCTGCGATTATAAATAAACCAAATAGAAGACAAACTGAATTCTAACCTAACACGTGATTCAGCACACTTCTTGCCTCTACCACTTTAAGATTTTATAAATAAGCTAAACAGTAGCTTACTCTACACATTCTCCCTCATTTAGTGACCATGGATACCCTTCCATCATCATAAATCAAGTCCCAACTCATGACTACTCCAGCCTCAACGCTGGACCTGACATACCCTCATCCAAAGGTATGTTTCTCTAATGTTGAAATTAAGTTTTCCTATGAATCAACATAATATCCAGGTAACTCATTGTTACCCCTTTTCTGTAGACTTTGCTACGGACCTCTTGCCAGATATCTGCGCAGGAAACTAATAACCTCAAGTTCTACCGCTGATACTACTAAGGTAGGCTTTTAGCATGCAGTTTTCACACAGAATTCCTTCTGTGAGGTCACTCTTTCTCTGACACTCTCTCTCATGTGTCATCTGTCCATCTAGGTGTTCACCATTTTGAATTATGTCTTGATGACAGTTCGGACCCTTTACCTGCGGACTAGTCAAATCCAAGTGAAGGCTGACTCCATCCCGAACCATAAACACCAACATAATTTTGTGTCGACAACAGTAACATACTACCAGTCTATAAGTAGTATGTAAATTCGCACTATATACTTATGTAACTAACCCTCACTCACTCAACTGTGGTGTAGAAAACAGTTTGCAACTCTTCTTGCAAGCCCAATGGGGCTTAAATGTGATTTTTAAGGTTCATTTGTGTT
Organism: Ambystoma mexicanum; assembly: GCF_040938575.1. Classification (NCBI taxonomy): domain Eukaryota; kingdom Metazoa; phylum Chordata; class Amphibia; order Caudata; family Ambystomatidae; genus Ambystoma; species Ambystoma mexicanum. Next base: position 785,040,056 of record NC_090928.1, on the reverse strand, counting down.
TTTTTCTTTGTGAACTTACAAATTGTAGATGTGTGTCTGAATTTATGAATACATTGAATTATCATAAAACTACCTCAAAAACGAGTCTGTGACCCTCAATAGCCAGCATTTGTACAAACTAGCTATCTGCTTTCTATAGGCCCACTTTCTTCACACAGTTGAAAAGGGGTAGCTTTCTTGTTCCCTTCTATGCAAAATTGCCTTTTTGAGACAAGCCCCCCTTTAACAAAAAAGAAGGCTTTTTCCTTGTCCCCTTTTTTCTTAGTATAAGAGCTGTAATCAAGTACCCATGCCCTAATGTAGTTGCACAGGCCTAGAAAGCTCTGCATCTGCTTTATTGTGTGAGGCTTAGCCTTTCTGGGGTCACTTTCTTTCCCTCATGTGAGATTAGCTGGCCTATGTATAGCACTTCTTGTTGACAATATTGTAACTTTCCTTTGTCAACTTTATATACTTTGTCAGCCAATATAGTCAGTAGCTGAACAGAATCGTGCCTGCATTGCTCTTCTGAGGTGCTGCAAATTAGGATGTCATCCACGTACTTTTTAGTGCAATATTGCTCAAATCCATCTGCAGGACTCTGTTGAAAATAGACGGAGACTCACAGTATCCCTGTGGCAGCCTTGTGCTTTTCAGACGCATTGGTCTGAACATGAATGACATCAGATCTGGGGAGTCACAGTGCAACGGGATTGAGGAAAATTCATTTTTCAAGTCAATCACCGTGAAATATTTTGCCTCAACGGGTATATTACATAGAATTGTAGACGGGTTAGGGACTAAAGGGAACTCGGCCTCAACAATATCATTTATTGGGCGTAAATCCTGAATTAAACGCCAAGACCCTTCCTTTGATTTTTTAATCGGATAAACCGCGGTATTACATGACGACTCTGACGTCACTAAGATGCCCTGGTTCATCATGGCAGAAATTGTCTTAGAAATCCCTTCATCTGCCTCTCTGGCCATGGGATATTGTCGTGCCTTGAGCAAAATTGCTTCTGGTTTCAATTTAATTCTTACTTCTCCCACCCCCTTCAATAGGCCTACGTCATATGGTCCAGTAGTCCACACTGAGATAAGCACTTTATCTATATCGTCATCAAAATGTTCCGAACGTTTTAGTGCCAACATCATTTTCTGAGGTACCTCTCTTTTGATCATCTTTACCAGAAAGGTGAGGCTTACCTCTACCATTGTCTCTCCCATTTCTGCTTGTTCTTCAAACAGATCATCATCGGTGACGTCAGTCACTCGATATCCTTCTTCGATGGCGATAATCGTGCACCATTGTCTGCCCTTATCATCGTAACCGTTAACCAACACCACTTTCCATCGCACTACAGCTGCGTGAATCTTTAAGGGAAATACTTGTCCCTTCACCTCATGCATTGGTATTCTAGGTCTGAATAAGAACTCATAAGGGGTTCTCATTATTGTGTCTACAAGGCCTGGCAATCCCGCCATAAGCACACGCATATGCGAGAATTTCTGGCTCTAATGGTAAGGCCCTCATGGCTATGTGTCCAGAGTATGCTCTAATCATTTCACATACATTTGGGTAGTGCATTCCTGGAGTGGAGCATACCATGCCCTCCTCTGTGAACAAAATTGTCATGTTCAACTTTGTCATTAGGTCTCGACCCAAAATGTTTACTGGGGTCTGACGCGAATGCAATAAAGGTACATTCATTTCGCACTCTCCTATGGAGACTGGGAGTGCATTTGTAAAGGGAACTCAACTGTGAGCTCCTGTAAAACTCTGAGTATCTATGGCCTTGCAGGACAAGGAAAACTTGCCTTCACATATGCACGAGCGTGCTGCACGCGTGTCCACTAGGAAGGAATATTCTTTACCTCCTATAAAGACATCCACCCTAGGTTCCCTGTGAGGGTCTGGTGTCACTGATAGGCTAGAGCACATCAGGGTTCCCAGTGAGCTGTCCTAGTTCATATACAAGTTTGGCCCACTGTGCACTTGTAGATTTTCCCCATTCCCATTGTTGCTTCCCCTTCCAGGGTTCTGGGCCTGCCCTGTGCTCATAGTGTGTGACACTTGCAATGGTGCCTGTTGGATTTGTCCTTGTGAAAAACTGCCCACGCTCTGAGTTTGTACTCCTTGTTGCGCTTCTGCCGCTTGTTGTTGCACCGTGTGATTCTGTGCAACGCCCTGTTGTAAAACTGCAGATGGATTTGCCATGCCTGCTCCCATCACTTGGCCGTTCTGCATCATGCCTTGATTTCTGCATGTGCGTGCAAAGTGCCCTGTCACTCAACACAGCTAACAAACTGGCAGTGGTCGTATTATTTGTCCATTTGCCATATCCGGGCTTCCATTTTGCACATTTTGAAAGCCTCCTTGATTATTTTGGAAGCCTTCCTGTTTGCTCTGCCATCCTCTTCCTCTAAATCCTCTTCCCCGTCGGTAAAACCCTACGTTACCCTGATTATTCTGTTGTGGATTAGCCACCTGCTGCAAGCTTTGTTCAGCTGCGCTAGTTAGCATGGCTCCTTCAAGAGAATACTTTGATAGTTTCTTCTGCACCAATTTCACTTCCTCACCTTTTCGAGTTGCTTCCTTTTTGCGATTCTTTCCTACAGCAGACTACAACAATGTGCGATAGTCAACTGCATTTCAGCCCAAGGTTTAGTCTCGACTCCTACCAATTTCTTGAGTTGTTTTTGTACCGGTTCTGGCAATCCTTGGCACAATATATGGTAAAATACGGGTATAGATTTTGTCCAAGATTCATGAGTCCCGAGCACCCACGCGTCTTGGAAATTCTGTATATAAATCAACGGATCTTCAGAATCCTTCATTTTTCGAGTCATTATAGCTCCCATATCGGAAGTATCTGGGTAAAGTACTGGTAGCGCTTTCCATACTGCTGCTCTACAATTGTTAAATGGCGCTCCATCATGCGCAGTATTAATTGGGGTTACACCAGGGTACCCTGCCCGTGCCCACACATCGACTGATCTCTCACCAAGTATGGCGATTATGAGACCCTTAATGTCCCCTATGGCTAACGTGTTTCCCCCTGTCATTTTTTCTAACTCATGTATCCACTTTCCGGCTCCCCATGCCAGCATTGGAAGCTTATTTTTTAAGTTTTAACAATCCATGTGTGGCCATGGAATATATTGTGGTCTTACTCCCCCCTTCTCTACTAGTGGAAACTGGAATGCGTAGCCCTCCTTTTCTTCTCTCATTGTTCTCCTGCATATTGCAGGGGTAATATTCCTGCATCACTGTCTACCTGGCAATGTCCTCAGTCTGTCTACATAGGGCGGTGAAGACACCCTCCTCTGACCATGACATGCTTCATGTCGGTCAGACTACGTGGCTGACTCTGATGCCCTCGGCGCACACTCGCTAGTGTCTGACCATCATATCCCATTTTCTCTTGGGAGTCGTCTTTCGCTCTGCCTCCCTTATTCATTTTCCTCGTGCTCCTCTCCTTTGGAGTCAGACATTGTTTGTTTCCAATTCATGCAACTTCTTTTCTCCTCTTTATTCCTACTTATTTCTAGCCTATCCATGGTTAGGCCTCTATTCCCACTACTTCGGGTGACATCCTCAGTGTCATACAGTTGAGTGCTTTCCAAGCGCTCGACTTCCCTCTCTCCTTGGGGTATTTGTTCTAGCTCCATTTCATCATATATTTTATTGATCGTATCTCTGATGCTTCTGGTGTCGAAGTCATCTTCAATACTTGCCCTTGATGTAGCTGATACTGAATCGTACGCAGGAAAGAATTCTTCAATGTCTTCCCAGTCTACAACTGGAGCAAGTTTTTTAACTTTGCTCTCCAAATACTCAAGATCGCGTGCTCTCTGTCTTTGCTTACATTCTACATCGTCATCAAATTCTTTGCGCTTCCTCGCCTCTTCTCTGACTCTATCCTCTTCCCTTCTCTTTTCATTTCTAGGTTCATCTGCCCTTCGTATTTCCTCATCTCTTCGTCTCCTTATTCTTTTCTCACGTATCCTTTGCTCTTCTTCTAACCTTTGCTGTTTCTGTCTGTCTTGATCGTAGGTTGCTCTTGGGTTGCCATCGAACTGTTTTTTCTGCTCCTTGCGATATAGCTGTTCCCGCCTTTGTCTGTCTTTCCTTCTTATACCTTTGTCTCTTAATTCCTTTTCTTTCCCATTTCTCTGTGTCTTATCTAACATCTCCTTTTGTCTTACATCATCAATGCCTTTACCATCAAATTTCAATAAAATTTGTCCTCCCATCCATCCTTCTTTGGCGAACGCTATCTCATCATTTCAGTCTCTGCTCCCTTTCCATTTCTTCCCTTCTCTCTCCTTGTCGAGAGATGCACTTGTCTGTGCCTGATCTTTCCTTTCATCATTGCGCCTCCTCTTGTCCCTTGGGAATGCGGAGGTAAGCTTCTTGTCCTTATCCTTCCCTTGATTTTCGTTACTACTATGTGTAGGTGACTCATATGCAGAGTTGCTGTACCCCGTGGCTGCCTTAACTTCCCTCAACGCTTACTTCCTTCAATTGTTGTTTTGGGTGGGACAGGTGGCGCGGTAGGCATCTCACCCCTCTCAGTGAATACATTAAGTATCCAATCTGTTGTCTGTTCGTACATTTTCCACAATTATAGAACAGCAAGGAGTTTTTCTAGCTTCTTGCCTGTGTATGTGGCGTGCAAATATGTTGTCATATGTTGTAAGACGGCTTTAGATGAAGACCCATTTTGTGGCCATGGCATAAACATCTTGTGGGCAGTACCTTTAACCCACTCGGTGCTATACTTCTTGTTATGGTGATGTCTTAGCATAGTCTTCTATTATTGTGCTGAGTGGAACTCTGGTGAGAGATGCTATGACATGATGACATGATGCTATGACATGTAAGTTCTGGAACATTGCTTATAGAATGTTATTGCTTGACTAACCAGTCAGTTGATATAAGCAATAAACCATCTGTCTAACTCATGTTGCGTGGTCCTTTGCTTCTACATTTGGCGACGAGGATGGGATGGCTGTAGTACTGTCTACCAACGGAGCGACTATTGCAGCAGATTTTTATTTGAGGATTTGAGACCCCCAACCGTGAGGCCTGCTGAGGAGAAGCTGCCCCACTCCTCGCACCACCCGTATGAGAAGAGACGCGCCTGCACTCTCTGTGTCTACCAGGAGGTGTACGGAGTGTAGATTCGGGCTGGCGTCTCCTTTTTCTGGCGGTGGCTTGGCGAGATCCACAGATCGCCACGAATCGCGTTTGTTGCAGCGTCCCCACACGCAATCCGCGGGTGAGTGTGGTGAGTGCCAGTTCTTCTGCTTGATCGGAGTGATTTTTGGGAAGAAGGTGTGCGGCGAGCACGATGGAAGGACCCCATTGTTGAGTCTGTGAGGAGTCATGTGCCCCGTCACGTGTGCGGAAGGAAGGTCAGGAAGTGAATCACATCATTTGTATCCGCCCCGGGCCACTTGTGGAAGGCGGCAACGTTGGATAGCCGTTGTGTATAAAAATATTGCTATCCAAACGAATTCTGGACTTGCCTATGGAGTTATAACTGAGGTGAGCATCAAGTAAGGAGTCGTCATTGCTCTGTGGATTTGTGCGTGGCATTCGGAGGTTTTGCAGACAGCATGGCTTTGTCTGGAATTCCGGGACCCCAAATGTTCCTACCTTCTCCTGGCCCTCCAAGAATCAAATGGGGGCCCTGGAAGAGAGGCTTCTTACATTATGTGAAGGCCATCTGTGGCAATGGTATGTCAGTAGAAAGGAAAGTATCTATGCTCATGCATCTTCTGGGTTATGTGGGGCAGCACATTTTTGAAACCTTGCCTTATATAAGTGAATTGGATGTTGAAGAAGGTATGAATGAATTTGATGCAGCATTGGCAAAACTAGACAAACATTTCGAGGCAAAAATAAGTACTGTGTTAGAACGCTATCATTTCGGTATTCGAACGCAGCATGCGGGTGAGACGGTGGAAGAATACATTACTGCCCTGAGACATTTATCGTTGAATGCAAATTTGGAGAAAGCTTAGATGAACATATTAGAGATCAATTCATGCTGCACTGTTCTAATGACAAGATTCGGGAAGAAGTGTGGCTAAAAGATGACCCTTGCCTTGATGAAGTTGTCGCTATTGCAAAAAGAATTGAACATGCTTTGCAATGTGTGGTGAAGTTAGCCACAAAAGAATCCAAAGTTGTTCAACAGGTTGAAGTTCTAAAAGTGGGAGACAAAAAGAGGGATGCTGTCAAAGACCAAAGAAAACAGAAACGTAAAACGTCCAAACGTGGTGACTCGTACCATGGGAAGGGTGGAAACTCAGCCCAGACAGCAAATAAGTTTACCCAAAGAGAAAATATTCCAGGGGGGAAAAGGAGAGAGGAACGACTGTGTTTTCGGTGTGGGAGTGCCCGTCACCTATCTACCTCTCCGATCTGTCCTGCGAGAAGGGCGAACTGCAACATTTGTAAAAGATGGGGGCATTTTGAGAATTGCTGTACTAATTACAATATTGGCGCTGGTAGGAGTATTCTGTTTGTTGAGGAGGCTGATAATCCATCGTCAGAGGATTGTGAGGGTTCAGAAAATGAAATTGTTAATGTGAACATGGTTAAATGTTCTGAAGTTGATGAGTGTGATCACCCTTCTGCCTGGATTGAAGTGAATGGATGTCAGGTCAAATTGCTTGCAGACTCTTGCTCCAAAATCACTTTGATGTCTAAGGCTGTTTTTGAGAATGTTCTGGGTGGTAGGATGGATGATTTAAGCCCGTCGGACAAGACGTCTGGGTGCTATAATGGTGGGAAAATCGATGTATTAGGATGTTGTTTGGCAACTTTCAAATTTAAGGATAGAGTTACGTATGGAAAATTGTATATCACCAAGAAGGGTGAGACATTGTTAGGATGGAAGGAGCAAAGGGATTATGTATTAAGCTAAATCCAAATAGCAAGGAACAGGTGTTAAATGTGGAGAAAGTGTTGGTGAGTGGCAGTTTAGATGACAGTTCCATGGGTTTAATTGCCAAATATCCAGATGTTTTCAACAAGGGTGTTGGTTGCCTCAAAGGGATGGTCCATAAAATTATCTTGAAGGATGGTTGCACGCCCGTGGCGGCAAAACTCAGACCGTTGCTTGTGTCAATGCGTAATGCTGTGAGAATGGAGTTGGAGAAATTGGAGAAAGCTGGTATTATTGAACCAGCCAAGGCTGTTGAATGGATTTCTCCTGTTGTTGTGGTTAAAAAGCCTGGTGGGGATTTGAGAGTATGTATTGACTTGAGAGAATTGAACTGTTGTGTGGTTATCAAACGTCATCCACTCCCCAACATGGGGGAACTTTTAAGCAGAATCGGTAATGCCAAATACTTTGCCAAGTTAGATATGGCCAGTGCCTATCATCAAATTAACTTAGATGCTGAGTCACGAAAGCTGACGTCCTTTATTACATATGAAGGTATCTATCAGTTTAGGCGCATGCCATTCGGTTTAATATCGGCTTCTTCTGTTTTCCAAAAAGTCATGGACGGATTATTCAGGGGTGTCACAAATGTCTGGTGTTTCCAAGATGATGTGTTAATTTGTGGAAGAACTGAAGAGGACTTGAGAAGGAAAGTGGAGATGGTTTTAGAAATTTTCAGAGTATGCGTTATTACTTTGCGAAGTGAGAAATGTGTTTTTTCCACTCAGGTGGTGGAGTATTTAGGGCATGAAATATCTGAGGAAGGTCTAAAGCCGAAGAGAGAGCTAGCAGATGGAATAAAGAGAATGAGGTCTCCAAAGAATAAGGCAGAACTTCGATCATTCTTGGGGACAATAGAATTCTACCACCGTTTCATAAAAAATTATGCTGACAGTGTTACCGCACTGAGGGCATTATTGAGAAAAGGGGTAGAGTTTGTTTGGGACAGAGAGATCGAAAGAGAATTTAATGAGATTAAGTCCAAAAGCGACATGGCCAAACCCCTAGCCATGTACGATACTAGAAAAAAGACAATATTGTCAGTGGATGCTAGTGAAACCGGCATTGGAGTGGTGATGTCGCAAGTAGGAATTGATGGAGCAATATCAGTAGTGTTGCATGCTTCCCGAATGTTGAGGGGTCCCGAACTAAACTACTCTGTTTTAGAAAAAGAGGCATTGGCATGTCATTGGGGGATAGAAAAACTAAAGAACTTTGTGTGGGGTCAGGATTTTGTATTGAGAACAGATCATAAGCCGGTGAAAGCCATTTTTGAAGTAAAGGTCTGGACAAAGTTTCTAGAAGAGTTGCTTGTTGGGTGACCAGATTACAATGCCACAAGTTCAGTATTGAGGTTGTGGCAGGTAAAAACAATGTGCAGGCAGATCATGCGTCGAGAATAAGAGTTGAAGATGAGGATGATGGAAGACCGTCTGCAGAATTCGAGAATATGGTGTTTGCCACCGTGGAAGGTGTAATTCACAAAGAAGAGTGGGTCAGAGCATTGACATCAGATGAAATGTGGAGGCACATAATAAATTTCATTAGAGAGGGGTGGCCCGAGAAGAGGTTATTATCCGGTAAAGAAAGGGCTTTGTGGGAGGTAAGATTCAAACTGTCGGTGAAGGACGGTTTGATATATCGGTGGGACAGGCTTGTAGTCCCTACTTGTCTGAGGAGAAGTCTTATTGCCATTGCGCATCAGGGTCATATTGGGACATATAAAACGAAAGAAGTAATTAAGGCTGATTATTGGTGGCCGGGTTTAGACTGTGAGATTAAGAAGACAGTGGTGGATGTGTAGATTGTGTAAAGTCTGGGAAGAACATATCTGCGGTGGTGCAGCCTTTGAGAGGAGTTGAAAGTCCAAAGGGTGTCTGGCAGGATATGGCCATGGATGTCTTAGGCCCAGTAGATATGGGTAGTGGTCGTGGTAGATTTGTGCTGGCTTTGGTAGATATGTTCTCACGATGGACGGAGTTCAAAATAATGAGGGATGTCACAGGACAATGTATAGTGGCATTCTTGGAAGAAATATTTGAGAAGGAAGGGTTACCTAGGAGCATGTTGACAGATAATGGTCCACAGTTCACTGGGGGCATCTTTCAGGAGTACATGTACAAGTATGTTTTTTAACTATGCACTGATTTTATTGGCTTGGCCTACCTCTCTTACTCTTAATTTTAGGGCTGTGATGTATTTTCAATTTACTGTAGTGTATGTATATATACACCTATTGCTTTTTTATCTTATTAAATGTAATTGTAAAGGTTTCTTATGTAAACCCTATACAACTACGCTGTATAGTAATGTTCTGGATATAGGTGAAGCATATTACCAGGTTTGGTGATGTTAGCCTCAGGGGTGGGGCATATGAATCAGTGCCACCAGGGCAGTCCACCTTGGGCGATGCGGGAACGGATAAGATTATCACAAGATGCCTGTGCCTTGCTGCCTGTGCCTTGCTGCCTGATTTGGTATGTGTAAAAAAGAGGAAAATTATGGTAAGGTGCATAGGAAATGTTTGTACGATCGATCAATGTATACTTAGAAGTAAATGCCCGAACACTTGGGAAAATAATATTTCTGAGTGCACTATTATTTTAATAGATCCATGTTTTGCTTCATTCGTTGCAGATGATTTTCTATGGTCTGTTTCTGTATTATTTTGAATGTCTGTATGGTGAGTTAAAAAATAAATTGGAAAGTACATAGAGTAATGGGTAATAATTTGTTTATATAGTGAAGTTTGGTGTCTTCCATTAGGAGGGCCGTTCTTACACCTGATTGTACCCCAGGCAGGCAGCATCATTGGCGCCCCTCCCCGCAACAAAAAATGACAACAACATAACTTGGGTGCAGATGAGCACAGATCCTCCTACTATAGTATGTTGGGGGCGTGATTCAGGGTGGGCTATGTTTAGAATTAATAAACTAATTACACCTGCCTGATCTTCCCTGCAGAATATTCCTACTATACAATGCATTATTCAGCAACATAAATATGTTATCCATTCTCTTGAAAACTGGTTATAAAAAGAGGCATGTTAGTATGACTTCAATTGTACAGTTCACTATACAAATGTGGATCTTGCAATTAAATGTAAGGTTAGTAAGATGGAGAGAGATAAAAGGTATGGGTAAATCATATTGCTTGGCAATACTGTGATACAAGCGTAATCGCAGGTGTTTGATGGGTTCAATCTCCACATACCTTTACAGTGCGCAGGCATTTACAAAAAGAATGCCACTGAGTTGTCGGTTGAGGGGTGCACACTGTGAGCCTACTTAGCAGACTTCTGCTAAGAGGTTGTATATAACTGACTATCCTGGAATTTTCAAACACGATAAAGGAGGATTTCTGTGTTATAAAGGAAGTCGTTTCAATGCATAAATACACACATGCTTCCAATCACTGTATCAGTAACTAGTCTGCCAAACATTGGTTTCAGTCCGATATGCTTCATGCTACATTTAATGGTCGTCTTCCTATACTGCTGTCCAGTCAGTGAACTTTTGAGCCTTGCTTGCATTTCCAAACTCCCTGCCACTACTTGATGTCCAAGTGCATAGCTGCCATGTGAGCCACTAAGAACCATTTCTGGCTTTTCTCATTGCATGATTGGATTTGGAGTTTCATGTTTCCCTTGTTAAGTATGGGCCTACAAATTCCATCATGTAAAGTCAAGAGCAAGAACAGGCTTGTGTTATCGGGCATGATATGGGTCCACTTGACAGCTATGCAAGTGTCCATCAAAAACCCATGCTCCCGGCAGGTTTTGCGACTGTTCTTCATACTCTGCTATGCCCAGTCGTGTGCTTTTAAATGCTCCTGTATCAGATGTGTTACCACATGTGGGTTTTTAGGTAAACTAAAGCATGTTTGCGCCCTATATTTTTAAGAAGACTGTCCTTATTTCTGAGATCACCTCATGGTGCCCACAGTAGTGAGACATTCAGCAAATGGTTATTTTCTTAAGTCCTATCAGTTTAAATTCAGGTTCTTAGGGTTTTCAATTCCGGTTATACATGCATGATAGTACATATTCTAGAAGGCACAGAGATCTAAGTTAAGTGCTACGAGATGAGTGACTAGGCAGGTTCAACCTGACGGGGACCCAGTCCTGCTCCCCAGACACAGGTGTGGTCTGTTTCTATATCCCTAGTCTCCCAACAGCGTTTTACTCCTATGCCACAGGCGTCCCTGGGTGTCTGAAGGTTCAGCATAGGCGTCAGAGTTTTGAAGTGCGTCAAGCGCACGTATGTCTGAGAGAGAGAGAGAGAGAGAGAGAGAGAGAGAGAGAGAGAGAGAGTGTGTGTGTGTGTGTGTGGTGTGTGTGTGTGTGTGTGCGCGCGCGCGCGCGCGCGCAATGCCGGTCTTTGCATCAGGCCATGTAATTTTGAAATGTCAAAATTAACTTGCATGATTAAAATCACTTCTTTTAATCCTGCGTGTTCATTTTGCTTCCCATTCACACCTTGTTCACACTCCCATTCACACCTGCTGGTGGTGGCGCCCCCCAGAGGCTGGCACATCAGGCAGCCACCTGCATGGCCCGTTGCAAAGACCAGCCAGTCCATTAGTGTAAATGTTTTCACTTATGTCATCACGAGGAAAATGTTCTTCCACCCATTCCAAAGTAGTAGACAGTTGTGTGTATTAAGAAATATATATATTATTTTTACTGTACCTAATACAGAAAGTTTATAAATATATAAATTCAGTAAACATTGTTAAAGGGGCATTATGGTTCGAAATAAAACCGAAAACCCCCTAGAAAATTTGCAAGTTATGGTAAGCTAAGCAACCATAACTCAAAGCCACCACCGTGCACTGCTAAGACTAACACCCAGGATATCAAAGATGGCATCACAAATGTCATTGATGACATCACAGATGACATCACATGTCTGGCTCCCCCTTTTTTCCTTTACTGACATATCTAGGCCACATGGTTTTCTTCAGTAACAGTCAGGAACTAAAAATTGAAAAGGCACTATATTTGTAGACTTATCCTTCAAATATGTTCTTACAGTAATTCCCTTAGGGTCCAGTCACATGATATGAAACATATACGTAGGGGAAGACACAGGCTTGAAAGACAGCAATCCTTTCTATGCATGAAGATAATCAGTAGGGTTATCAGCACTTTCTGATAGTTCTGTTGTTTTTTATTACTGTACTTTCCCTGGATATGCTCATATTTGTATACATTGTACTCACAATACTTTCCTTAGGGTCCAGTCGCATCATGTGAAGCATATACATATGGGAAGTAGCAGCTTTGAAACAGAGCAATCATTTCTCTGCATACAGATAATCAGTTAGGTTATGAACACTTTCTGGTACTCCTGCTGCTTTTCTGCTTACTTCAGTTTCCCTCTATATACTAATATGTGTATGTGTTGTTCTGTCTTTGTGTTTTGTATGCAATAATGAAATTATGTAGTAAGTGGGTTTTATTAGCTACTTATTACATGTTTCACAGTATGCAAAACTCTAATAAGAAAGCATTTATCATTTCACTTTTCAACATGGCAAGATTATGAATATTTCACCTCCATCATGTATGCTGCACACAATACTTATGTTTATACATGAGTAGCTTAGTATACTGGAAAGAACTTCATAACAGAATGCTATTTATATCAATGCATTGCTTAATACACTACATAGCTCATGATATGTATTCCAATGATCCTTGACACTTTTTATGTCAACTTTATAATAAGAATCCATCCATGTGTCTATTGAGTACTATTTTAAACAACCTTGATTTCACCTAGTACTGTGTCAAAATTGCATTTTGTTTCATCAAGATGAATGCAGAAAGACAAGATGAACAATCAATTGCATGTTTGACTTTGGGAATATTCGATTTGACTTCCCAACATAGACCAATGTTCCAAATGGATTCTCAAGATGTTTCAGTTACTAGGGATGGTCAAAGGGCCGAAATTTGACCTGCTCAATTATTGAGGAATGTTGAGCTAAAACGCCACCTTCCGACCTCTCAAATGGCGGAAACATTAATTTTGCCCAAGATCAAAAAGAGCCCAGAATTCAATTTTCCACAATGCAGCAAAATCTGTATTGTCCCCCCTTAGTGCCAAAGTAGTTAAGGTGCATTATGTAGAAGGCAATTATTGTGCATCATACTCTTGATTTCTATCCACAGCTAAAAATAAGAAATAACTATACATTCCATGTAAACCCCACCTATCTCCTCTAGTCCAAACATAAACATCTTAACTGGCTGTAGCCATTCATCTGCAATCCTCAAAGCTCATCATCCAAAGCCCCTTGGTAAAAAGGACAGCATTGCCTTTACAAACATTCAAGCCTTTTGAAACATTGCTACCATATTTATTTATTTATTTTTTATTGGTGTTTGGTTTACAAAATATAAACCTTTACAAAAGAGAACACAAAATACATTTTTTTTTGCAAAAAGATTCCAGATCGGTTAAAAACAATTAAAAATCCTATTTCTAACACAAAAATATACATCCGAGCTGATGTTATACCATTCCTATCTGAAATATACGAACATTTACAAACATACATACATATAGAAATTATCTCTTCATGCATGTTTTCCTCAATCCTCGGTGTCACGAGCGATGCTGCAGTTATAGGCCCATCCACATCTCTTATGTATAGGTTAAAGAGAGTGGGTCCAAACAGGCATCCCTGTCGCAAACCATTACCCGTTTGTATAAGCCGTGACAGATCTCCTGAAAGGTTTAATCGAATTTGAATGGAAGAGTCTTCATGTAAATTGATGAGTATGGTCAGGAGTCCAGGAGGAATACCCATTAAAGCCAACTCAGGTCCAGCGAATCAAAATGCCTAGCTGAGACTGAAGTACTGAAGCCTTTGTCCCCTGACAACGGGTCTAGAGCTGAACCCTTGGCTCTTTAGCTCTGTACTAGTCCTCCCCCAGTGATGGTGATCTTGTAATAGCTTGAAGCGATTCCACCATGGACAAGTGCAGCATTGACCTCACCCTGGTGTTCCTGGGCGCAGAAAAGTCACCCCAGTGGGTCACCGCTTCCAGGTGTTTCCTCTTCATAGGGGTTCTGGGAGTGGATACTGACCTCCCATTTCCTGTCCAAGCCCCTTGGGGTTAGCTAGGCTGATCCTTGCTGGTACTATGTAATGCTAAGGCCTGAGCCATGGAGGCCTAAATAGACTAGGAAAGATAGGACATTTTTGGTCAAAAGTCTAATCCACTACCTGAAAGCAGTATTGACAGCTCCTTTCCCAATGGCGCCTCCTCCACTTCCGCATCCTCAGACAAAAAAGGGATATCCTGTGTGTTTCCATCTTGAGCCCCAACTGGTCTATGCAAAATAGCAACCTCCACTGTTCTAATCCAGAGCACTTGTGGACGAGAACCATAGAAACAATCTAAAATATATGAGACATGATGTTCATGCCCCTTAGCACTACATGGCAGGGCCGTTCTCCGTAACCGCCGGAGCGCTCACCCTGAGAACACTCACAGCTTTACATCAACCATGTCTCCTTCATGCTGGCATGGGCAAGCACACTGCTTTACAGTGGGTCAACGTTCATTCCTCACTGTGCAGTATTATGAAAAGTATAATGCGGAGAAGTGAATACGCGCAGCCGTGCGTCCTTGCCAAACTCGAACCCCCTTGGTTTCAACCACCTCGAATACACCGAACACATAACTTTAGCCATTAGTATGTGCAGCTTTGAGCAGAGAAAAAGAGGAAGGACCACAGCCATTGAAGATAATTATAAGATTGAACTATATTAAAGGGTATAAGTGGAGGGACAACTGATTGCAAAGGACCATGGGATATGTAGTTTGATCTTATTTGCAAAGTTATTACTTCTGCGAGTAGAAATAAAGAGAATGATGTATATGATATGATAGTTTATTTATATAGCACCTATACACAATGTGTTTCAAAGCGCTTCAAGGCAAGGGACGGAACAAGGGAAAATACAACAACATTCTTACAGGCCATGAACAGGAAGGATGTGAAATTAACTATCGTACTCGGCCTGACGACATTTCAGACAGTGCAAGAGTTAAGACATAGATAAGGAAGGGAGGGGGAGAGTGGAAAGGAAATGGAAACAGACAGGCGACTACCGTACTAGGCCTGACGACATTTCTGGTAGAGCCGGAGAAAAACAAAAGGTGAGGGAGAGGGGTGCAGAAAGGGAGGGGAGGAACAAAACAAGCGACTATCGTACTAGGCCTGACAATGTTTCAGATAGTGCTGGAGGGATGGGGGGCCAGTGAGGGGCTGGGGGAGCGACAGACGAGGTTGCTATCATACTAGGTCCAGGGACAATTCCGATAGAGGAAGTGCATAGAAGAAAGTAAGGGGAGGAGATAGAAAAAGGGAGAGGGGAGGAGAGAACAGAGTGTAAGCAGTCAAAAAGAGTGGAGAAGCAAGAGGGGAGAGCGAATACAATTGCAGAAGTCAGTAGTAACACAATGTTGCAAGCCAGGATACAAGATGAAGATGGGAACAACATGATTCAGGGCCACAATGAGTACAAGATGCAAAGGAAGTCCAGCATGAGAGTTGAGAAAGGGTGACGCACCGTTAATCAATGAAGTCCATAAAACTAAAATCCAGCATTGGCCTCAAGACGGTGATGGTGATATCAGGACAGACTCCTGTGTGCGGGAAGGGGGGGGTCACAAGGGAACAACACGGGGGGACCAGAGAGGGTGGGGATGGCCTGTGGGGACAGAGGGTGACAACACATGTTGGTACATGCTTACCTGCTGTCTGAGCAGAGGGTCAGGCCCTAGGTCCTCCTTGTCCAAACAGGTGCCCTTTTCTTTGACTGCCCTTCACTTTGGACGCCCGGGCGAGAGACACCCTTGATCTAAGAGTTAAGAGCAAGAAGGAAGATGCAGGGCTAAGAAGGTGGGTGGTGCTTAGGCCAGGTGACCTAAATCCACTTACTCCTGCTCCCCAGCTGCAAAGGAAAAGAGGCTGCAGGGTTCCTTAAGTAGGGAAAAGAGCGGCAAGCAGGAAGGCACAAGGTGGGCAGGGCTTGCTGAGTGGTGAAAAAGAGCGGCAAGCAGGAAGGCACCAAGTTGGCGAGGCTTGCTAAGTGGTGAAAAAGAGCGGCAAGCAGGAAGGCACCAGGTGGGCAGGGCTTGCTAAGTGGTGAAAAAGAGCGGCAAGCAGGAGGCACCAGGTGGGCGGGGCTTGCTAAGTGGTGAAAAAGAGTGCCAAGCAGGAAGGCACCAGGTGGGCGGGGCTTATGCCAGGTGACCTAGATCCACTTACACCTGCTCCCCAGCTGCAAAGGAAAAGAGGCTGGAGGGCTCCTTAAGTAGGGAAAAGAGCAGCAAGCAGGAAGGCACCAGGTGGGCGGGCTTGCTAAGTGGTGAAAAAGAGCGGCAATCAGGAAGGCACCAGGTGGGCGGGGCTTGCTAAGTGGTGAAAAAGAGCAGCAAGCAGGAAGGCACCAGGTGGGCGGGGCTTAGGCCAGGTGACCTAGATCCACTTACACCTGCTCCCCAGCTGCCTTCAGGCATAATAGGTAGCCTTCATGCCATGCCTTATCATTTTGACAGGTCTGTCTCTTTAGAGTAGATCTTTTCTCCACTTAGTGAAGAGTTTAAAACATAAATCGTGCCTCTGTATTCGATTCGAGTTAAATTAGTATTGGCTAGATGTTGCTTTCTGTTCATATTGTTTTAATTGCATCATCCCGGGTGACCTCAAGGTTTTCAATCTATATATTTTGGACATAGCAAAGGCAATAAAATGATAATTTTCAAACAATTCAAGAAAGAGGTAAAAGTATCCAAATAATTAATGTTCTATTGGAAAAATGGCCCACGCATCCATTTGCTTACTTTTTACAGAACAAGACCTCCCAAACCCCACAAGGAGGCATTAAAGCATAAACAACTTAATTCGTCTGAGTCATTAATTGATTTCCCGCTGAGCCTTTAAGATACGCAATGGAAAAGATTGTGTCCACTTGAAGCCCATCTCTCCCAAGGAGAAGCTGCCACACATTTATTTCCAGCCTACTGCAGAAAATCTATAGCCGGCAACCCTTGATTGCATGCCTCTTGCTTAAAGGAGATCATTGGAATTTCTTCGATGAAGCGCTCAGTGCACCTGCGTGCCTCGGCCTCTGAGTGGGTTATTGGTTTTTCTGAGATTTAAGCCCGAGAGGGCCCTGCGGAATATTTAATTATCTCCACATGTCCAGGGAGTGCATACATCTTGTTGAAGAATCCGCTTAACTAATCCTGAAGGGCATTTATTGACCGATGACCTGCCAGCCCTGGCTATGAAGAGAATTATAGCCCTATTGCTGGCTTTCTGCTCCAGCCTTGCAACCAAAATAACATTTAGTGAAAGGATAGCCATTAATATTAGTAGTCGCCTGGGTAATTGTCATCGAAGATACATTCCTTGATCGTTTTATAATTTTGAAAACTTTGTAATGTGTATTTGAATGCCACATTTTAAATGACTGTGCGAGTATACACATGCTCCCGCTGGCAGACAGGATCTTATATACAATGTACAGGATAAACAGGGCAGGGGAGTGACTTCCAGATCTCACGCAAGAGGGAGCGAGAGCAAGCTAGGAAGAACTAGTTCACCCAAGCTCTAATATTGAAAACGGTACTGGCAAGGTGTAAGCTCTCCATCTGCCCTTTCAACACTGGATTATTTAGGGTTTGGCAGAATTGATGGCAAGGCTCTCCTTTCATAGGGGATGAAATCATTATACCAGGGTAAGGCGGAGCTACATTAGACGGTGCCAGGCACATCTTTAGTCTACATTGTGCGTGTAACTTTTGTCAGCAGCACGGTGTTTGAAGGTGTTTTTTTCTTTCAAGTGTAAATGTTAGTACTGACCAGATGTATGAGGGTTGTAGGTGGTTCGAAGTCCTGTACACTTTTGGACTTTTCTAGACATTCGTCTGGCACCGTTGGATGTTGACGTTGAGCATGCTGCTAACTTCTCCCACAAGGGCTTCATCAAAGGTTCCCTGTATTTTGTGTGGCAATTCTTTCGTGTGTGTTCGTTTTCATAGCCTTATAGAGCAGTGCGCCTTCGCTAGGTTTACCTTTTATCAGGAATCACTCGCCTTGCTCATGTCTGCGTCACAACAGCATGGCGGCACTCTTCCTGTATGTGGCTGCATGACTATCAAGACACACTGAGTAGGCGATGGGTGTGTGTGTGTGTGTGTGTGTAGGTCAAGAGTGCTAACTGGCTAACCCTTGTAATGCTTAATTTGTATTAGTATTAGTGGCTGTTCATTATTTATTTTACTTGCAAGCTGAGACCTGGGTTTACTTTTCAGAGATGGGGTTGGCAGGCAGGATGTTTTTACTAAATCAGTATAGATGGATCCCTAGTCACAGATCAGCCATACGCCTCATTTAGAACAACACTACTAGGTACCTGTTACTCTTATCGTTACACTGAGATCACGCGCTAGCAATCCTCATCCTTCACAACTAAGACATAGCTCACACTCTCCAAGCACACCAGCAGGGCAACTGAGGAAGCACAGCTAGTTAACTCGGGGCTTTGTGGCGGGTGCCATATGAGCAAAGAACCCCAGCATGCAGACCCAGGCAGCAGTCTGCTCTGACTACACATCACGCACCTCAGAGTAGCGTTGCAGCAGCCCTATGGATGCACCCCAGGCGTACTGGCCTCCAGAGCCTTCTAATCAGAGTCAATCTGCATTCAAACGCATGCAACCAACCCTGCTGAAAAATGACATACCACCTCACCCAAGTTACCCAAATGCAATACCTTTGCCACCAGGCATGCCATGTCACATGGCACACCATGTCACCACACACACATTTTTTATTTGAATTTATAGAGCGCGCTACAGCCTAGAGGCATTGAGGCACTTTTTACATGTGATTGTGAGTAAGCATCGTTCAGGGTTACCTTGAGAGCGGCCCAACAGTAGGTTTCTTAGTTACATATTACAGATAGTTACGACATTATTAAGCAGAACATTATCAGGTGAGTACCATACAGGATGTGAGCAATTGGTAGCAAACTAAAGTAGTCACGGGTGCAAGCTCTGCTATCAGACAAATAACCTGGTTTTGATTGCTTTGCAGAAGGCTATGTGCCAGTCAATCATCCTAATGTGGGATGGAAGGGCATTCCAGTGGAGGGCTTCCATGGATGGGAAGCTAGTTCATCCTAACCGAATTCTCCAGGTCTTGGATAGGGAAATCAGATTGGCATAGGCTTTCCAGGTCGGCCTAGAGCACGTTGGATTAGCGATTCTTTGGACCAGGTAAGGGGTTTCCGGTCATGGAGTCATTTATGCGTAAGGGGCAGGGTTTTAAAGACAATTCTCTCTTTCACTGGGAGCCAGTGAACCTGCCTCCGAACCACTGAGATGTGGTCTTTTTTCGAGGTCCCAGTGGCGGCCCTAAGGGCGTTGTTTTGCACCAGTTGCAATTTGGCGATGTTCTTGACAGAGCTTCCCATGAAGAGGGCATTGCAGTAACCCATCTTGAATTAATTAAAGCCCTCGCAATGGTGAGGCAGTTTTGTTGTGATAAGAATGGTCTGGCTCCATTAATAAATTTGGAATATTAGTCTGAGGATGAGGCAATGGCATTTATCAGACTGTTCATGTTGAGATTTGAATCAAGATAGATGCCAAGGGTCTTGACAATTTGAGACACCACAATGAGTATATTGTCAATGGTGAATGATTTGTACTGTTTGTCAAGTTTACCCAGGGTGTTTGCAAATCCAATTAACAGGAGTTCTGTTTTTTCCGTGTTGAGGCAAAGCCAATTTTCTGCCATCCACGATTGGATCGTGGAGTAGATGGAGTTGTGAGTTTTCAGGTCGTCCTTGTAATCCCCAGAGAGGGACAAGCACCTGGGTATCATCTGCATAGTTAGGGTATGAGATGCCCAGTGCATCCAGAAGGTTAATTAGAGGCCCCATGAATAAGTTATAAACATTCATAAATGCACCAAAATGCAGCAAGTACTTGTGTCAGCGAGGACATTGTGTCACCAGACAAAGCATGTCACCATCATCAACTATTTATTTATTACTGTTGATCCTATGTACTGCCCTCTCCCCCCACACTTTGCCTCTCCCCCCTCCCCTGCACTTGCATGATCACAATGTCACCTGGCCTAGTACGATCGTTGTCTCTGTCTTCCCTCTGTTCCCCCTCCCATGCCTCATTTTGCCTTGAAACACTTGTGTATAGGCACATTATAAATGCCATGTCATATCATATCATCAGATACACATATACCCACACATACACCACAAACAGAATGTGCCCTTGGCACCAGCCACACTGAACCACTCAAACCCCACATACACACGCCAACTACGCACATGATACCTCATGGAATAGTACAGAGAACAATATGATGTAAACATTATTGATGTATTTCTTTAATATTATTCATGTACATGTGTATTGCGTTGTTGGTTTATAACAAACTTTGTTCATTAATAATCCACATTGATATACATTAGCACATTAAATAAAAATGACAATTGAAAAATACAACTCAATAGAATCATCATTCACATGATAAATTACTTCCTCAATTGGTTATCAGGAAATAAAAACAGTAAAAAGCGAATGGTAGCTAAAAATTTTAAAAAGCAAAAAATTAGCTAAAAAATTTAAAATAAAAAAAAAGTAGGTGATTACTAGTTAAAATTCGTATCCAAAAATTAAGGTCCTATAGTATAATTTAGCTTGTTTTGGAGTGCAGCGCCGCTGCATGGGATCACATTATTGCTGTAATGTGGTACAGCAAGCCATGTATTGCCAGTGTAACTGAAAGGAAGCGCCCCCAATTCAGCACGATCCTCCCCGCAATGAGAGACAATAAGGGACTCTCCCGTAGTGGGAATAAGACCAAGACAGAGTGCGGGTGAGCGTAAGTGGGAGTTTATCCAAAATAAGGCATGCAAAGAACTCTGCAACCTACGAGAGCGCTCTGTCTGACAATAGCAAAGACAGGCGTATTTCTAATACAAAAAACGTCATCAACACCTAAACACTATAGGGGGCACAAGTCGATTGGGATTGGGTGGCGTCGACTAACTATAGGTGTTGCTGCCGCGGGGTTGGTCCTGGCGTGACGACGTCACTGGTCAGCCTCGTGGGTTGGGTTGGGCCTGGCAGGCCGGCTTGAGGTCATCTGTACGGTGTTGATGTGCTGGGGCAGCCTGTGACAATGACGAATACCTTTCCTGTCTCATTTGCCCTAGGCCATGCACACTGCAGTTATTCAGAAAATGACATTTAAGTTCATTCATAAATCGCTTCAACAGCTTATCTTATAAAATAAACACAACACATGAGGAATGCACCTCGTGAGAGGTCTGGTGGTTGTCGGTTGGGGTGAGATTTACCTGTGTCTTATTGACCGGTATTTTAGGTCACGGGACGGGGCTCTGGGGCCTGGGCCGAGTGATACATGTCTGTCTGCTGCGTTAGAAGTTATTATATAGATGGGTCTCTGTGTCCTGTCCCAATGATGGGAGTCGTCCTTACACGGGGTCAGGATTCTTGGGGGGTTCGTGGGATTTATGAGAGGGTGCTGGTAGATCAGTGGGTTCAACCGTGGGTTTATTACCGTGCTGTAAATAACACAGGTGGCGGGCTGTGGCCTTGGTTGCGGTGCCGGGGCCTCTGACTCTCTGAAGTAACGCCAGCTTGGTTGGGGGAGGTGAGGGAGCGCGGCACAAGTCTTAGCTTTTTTATCTGGCAGGCTTGGTGGGGTGGGAGAGGGAATGGCCTTGCATATATCCACAAAGGTATTTTCCTCGTGCGTTGCTGATCAGTGAATGCAGAAGTTCTATACTGTTCTGCCTTATTTTGACGTTATTTAGACACACATATATATTTCAATTTCGTTACACATTTCTTTAATACAGTCGGTTCCAGTACCTTTTCATTACCTAACATTATATTCACTACATTGTGCGCGTATTGTATGTACATTAGACGTTATACGAGGGATATCTAGGTTATGGCCTACAGAGATTGATGCTCGCCGCTTTGGGTGATTCAAAAACATATATGAGTTCAAGTTTCTACATACTATTGAAAAACACTTTTACAAAATAGAGGTTACACGTTTAGTCAACATCTTTCTCCGTGGTTATAGCAGCATTAGTCCAGACCTGGAGGGATATCATATAACGTTACATTTTTATGGTTTATTCACATTTTAAACAGAGGTAGTTCATTAATACCAATACTTGAATTATTTTCCACCTTCTTCAGATAGTGATGCTTCAGCTTTTTCCCCGTTACCCCGGCCTTGCGGTCCGGGTCATACGGGGTGCAATATCACATTGTTACTAATATAATGTTGCCGTGTTGGCATCTCGGGTTTAGCTCATCTCCGACTTTCTCATGGGAACGCGCTTGCAGCGGATCTGCCAGGGCTGCTGAGGCGGCAGAGATGCATGAAAGGCCCTCCAAAGGTGGGGGCCTCGTTACAGTGTGCTGAACTCACACCATGTTTGCTATGCAAGATGGCGTCTAGGCCTAACTTAATTTTTGGTAACTGCAAAGACAGGGTGCGTGTGGGCAATGTCGTCGGCGGGTGAACCCTCCTCCACCTGGGCCCGGGTGGCATGAGGGTGCGCCCACCGAGCCATGGTCCTCACCTGGGGAGGGAGCTGTAGGTGAGGAGGGCCTCGTGGCCATTCCTCCCCTACATTTCCCCCCTTTCGTTACTTAAAGTAACGAATTTCTTTAGCTCTTCTAATCTTCTACATTCTTGTTCCTCTAACACTGCACCATCCCATGCAGGGGTTCCTTTTATAGGCATCCATGCTCTGCACACCCCCCTTAAGCTCTCACCTCTCCTAGCATACTCGTCTGGTGTACATGTTAAATATATACAGTCGCCAGTTTCTTCCAGATCTACCCAGACCTCCTCATACCATTCCAGTTCTACGTCTCGTGGTTCTTTGATAGTGGTGTGCCATAGTTTATCTACTATGTACTTATCACGGCACATAGGCACTAACTGGTACCTGGGGGTGTTATCTGCTCCTGTCTGCACATGTACTTCTTGTGTTGCTTTAATTGTACCACCGGAGTTGCCCATTGTCACCATCATCATTGCACCGTTAGGAACTGCGTTAGCACAACATCGGAGGCCCACCTGGCACAGGCAGAACATCACAAGGATGATCACCACTATTGGTATCAGGAACTTCATTGTCACTCCAAGCCATGAGGGAACCCAAGAGAAGATATTGTCGAACCACGAGCTATCCTCAGCTCCACCTTCAATTTTCATCTTCTCGCCCAGGTTATGTACTGCTTCAATAACGTGGGACAGGGACCCATTTTCTGCGTCTTCAGAAGGTACGAACGTGCAGCACGCACTTCCTATTTTTCGGCAAACACCTCCATCGATAGCTGTTAACAGGTCTAGAACATACCTGTTCTGCATGGTCATTAATCGCAGAGCTCGTAGTTCCACCTTTATTATGTTAAACCCTTCTTCAGTGTCATTGGCCAACTGGATCAGTTCCCACCGTGTGATCTGGAGCCATTTTGCATTTGCTCTTGCTTGGACACTTGATACTAGCGAAGCAAAGAATGTTTCCACGGAGCTGAACAGGCGATACTTGTCTGGGATCTGTGCCAATAAATCAGATGATGCTTGTGATATGTAATTCGAGGCTCGCTTGTTCCTTGAGAGCTCTTCTCCTTTCCCTCCGGAGGACAGGACATAAAGGTGCGCTTGTGTAGTTGGAGACGCTGCATTCTGGTTCAAGCCTCCGTTCATCATGTTACTTCTGTCAATATGGCTTTCGGGAATCACCATTAGTGTTGAATGCAAAGTGGCCATTGAGCAGCTACCACTCCATGATTGGGGAAGGTGCAGGTACGCCTTGTTTCCGCATACCCAGTAGGTGTCCATTAGTGCTGCTGTTCCTTTTTTCATATCTGGGATGGTGAGAGTTTTGTTACAGTTCTTGTTCGTTCCTATTGCCATTTTTCCTTCTCCCTTGAAACATAGTTCGTTTTGTATTTCACTTTGTAGCTTGAAGGGTTTCTCCATCGCTGTTACCCATGTTAATTTAGGGATGTGTTCTTTCCATATTGGCAAGCACGTTCTTTCCATCCACCGCAGCTTTTCCGGTTGGACACCCTTCAGTGCTTCTGCCTTGCACAGCACTTCTTCGTCTTTCCATTTGTTTTCGGAAAACAGTGTCCCTTGTATTGCAAAGAAAGGTTCTTTAAGGCAGATCACTCCAGACGCTTGCGAATAGCACGTTTTGTTGTTCTGTAACATTCTGAAAGAGACATCGTGTGCTTGGAAAGTGTTCTTTATTCTACACAGCGTGAGATGAAGGAGACATTGGGCATCCACAATGGGCAATTCTCGTGGCAACAATACTTTAGGTGTGCCTGATGCATGGGGGATAAGTGAGCAGACATAACAGCTCTCATTGGTTGTTTGTTTGGCTGTTGTGCTCATGTCTGCATACCATTTATTTGCTTGGTGAGGGTGTCGTGGGTCTTCCATTTTGTCTAACCCTAGCCCATAATACTCATCATACCCTTTTCCACCAGTCTCTCTCCTCCGCCTACTTTTCTCCCTTCTTCTGTACCTTCTCGTTATAGGAGGTGAAGAACCAGGCCCCCCTTCCTCCCTCCCACCCCCCTTTTCTAATTCTTCATATAGGGACTTGTGTTCTGTCATCATAATCACTTTTCCATCCTCCTTAATAAACAAGAGATCGTTGTTTGAAATTGGGGCGGGAGGGATCGTGTGGTTGTTGTATGTTCCAGGTTGGGACATTGTGTCATTATCTACATTTTTGGTTCTCCATTGTGAGAGGACAGCAGTGGGTGGTGTAGTATAGTATCCCCACACAAAGTGTGATCCATCCCAGATCAAGAAATCACCTTCTTTGATACCTACAGTCGGAATTGTTTTCGTTCCAGGAGCAAGGGTGGTGTTGTTCCCCCCTCCCCCCTCGTTCATCTCGGTAGAGATGAACGCTATAATCCAGTGTAATACCAGACAAAACATTGAGATGAAGAACACGATAGCACATATTGATAAACCACATTCAAATGAATATGTTAATCTAGCCACTAACATTTCTCTAAATCTAACATATCTATTAGTTGCAGGCTGCCCATTCGATGCCATGATAAATCCTGTTTGAGACACAAAAGTTCATTAAATACAAACATGTAAGCATTCCCACGTTGTAACGTTTCGGTGATAAAATATAGGGTTGGGTGAGGGAGGGGGTTTGTTGACAGACAAGGTAGCTTTCAGTCATCATTATTCGTACCTTACTATATATATATATAAATAATAATAAAAAAAAACATGACATTTTAAAAACAACAATAATAAAAAACATCTTAAAGAGCACAGGAGGGGAAAAAAGAACCCCACGCAAAACTTTCAAAAATTGTAAAAAAGAAAATTTACAAATACATGTGTACGTGTTTTAGTCCAGGACATTTGTTGCGCGCTAATTGTGTTCACTGTTCATTTCATGAAGCACACAAAATTCCAATCATTCATTCCGCACAACTTCATCGTCCGCTGTTGCCTGTGCCTCATCCTGCACCTCACTCTCCGCAGCGCTGTAAGCTTTACGTACATCTGTCAAATGCACCCAATATCGCAGGCCCTTAACCTTTACTGCTGTAGGCGTGCAAAACACTACCTCATAGGGGCCATGGAAGCGTGGTGCGTTCCACCTCCGCACAAAACTTCTAACATATATAAGGTCACCAGGCATTAGCTGTAGTGGTTTTTCAGGCAAACCGTTTGGTTCAGTCGCGTTCCCCTCCTCCCTTGTCGAGGGGGGGGCTAGTTGCTTTGCAATTACGCGCGCTGCCCGTGTCAATTTTCGCAGGTATTCTGTGAACTCCTCCCCCAATATAGCTGCGCTTCTGTGTGCATCAGAACGTTCACGGAGAGGCGAATGCGCTGTGTGCATTCTTCTTCCCGTGACGATCTCGTGCGGGGACAAATGGTGATCCTTACTGGGCTGGTTTCGTAGTTCAAACAAGGCCAAAGGCAGGCAGTACATCCAAGTCTTTTTAAGGGAAAAACAAAGTTTTGATAATCTGCTTTTTAACAGGCCATTTATCTTTTCCACGACGCCATTACTTTGAGGATGATAAATCGAACATAATTTGTGCTTTATACCCAATAATGTAGTCACTTCTTTAAATAATTCATTAACAAAATGCGTCCCGTTATCTGAGCGAATAACGTCGCAAATTCCCCAGCGCGGAAACACTTCCCGCACTAGGAACTTCGCGGCGCCCTTAGCGTCAGGGCGGGCACATGGGCCTGCCTCCACCCACCTCGAAAATGGACATACAACCACAATCATGTATCGAGCCCCGTTACACCTTTCTCCCATGTCTACATAATCAATGTGGAGCTCTCTGAACGGGCCACTTGGTTTTGGTATCGTACCCCTTAGTGTACGCAATGTCATACCTGAGTTGTAAATTTGACATGTCGTGTATTCTACAGCTAACCTTGTGACGTGTTCCTGGAGGCAAGGTGCAAACCAATCTTCTTGTATTTCTGCCATTATGTGTTTCTTTGTGTTGTGTGCGGGAAGGTGTAGTTGTTGAAATGCTATTTCTAGCAGCGTAATTGGCATTACCACTTTTCCTGAACTCTCTTGTCGCCACAATAAATCAGTTGGTGATTTGCTGCATCCTCTCTTAGTCCACAGCAATTTTTCCTCTGCACTAGCTCCCTCTTGCAGCTCTATTATCTCCTGTGTGGACATCATGTTATATCCTGTGGGGACCTCTTGGCTTGCTGTGTGGTGCAACATGTACTCCCCTATTTCACCTTTTTGTAAATATGAAGCTGCTTTGGCAGCGGCGTCTGCTGCCGCGTTCCCCAAAGATATAAAATCTGTATTTGTGGTATGAGCTTGACATTTTACGATGGCCACTGCCGTGGGGTCTTGCAGGGCCTCAATCAGTTCTTTCAATAATTCTGCATGCTGGACTGGCGTTCCGTCTGCTCGCCGAAACCCTCTCCGCCCCCACCGGGCCAACCCACCGTGAACTGTTGTTGTCATGTATGCTGAGTCTGTATATATGGTCACTGCGCACCCCTTGGCGGCATGCAATGCTTCTATTAGCGCTATTAGTTCTGCTGCTTGCGCTGAATAGTGTGATGGGAGGCGGTGTTGTACTAGTATCTCATATTCATCTTCCTCTAATCGTACCACTGCCATACCCACATGCTTTTCTCCTGTCTCCATGTCTATTGATGCTGACCCGTCCACAAAATACACCTCACCCTCGGTCAGGGCATTTTCAAAAATCACTGGATCCTTACTTTCGTCACCTGTGTACGTGGCGCAGTTGTGGTTTTGCATGTCCTCTACGGTGCATGCCTCTGTGATGAATGTGGCTGGGTTCACTGTTTTACATCTTACTATATGGATGTT
Source organism: Ambystoma mexicanum (assembly GCF_040938575.1). Classification (NCBI taxonomy): domain Eukaryota; kingdom Metazoa; phylum Chordata; class Amphibia; order Caudata; family Ambystomatidae; genus Ambystoma; species Ambystoma mexicanum. The sequence continues at coordinate 785,012,615 of NC_090928.1, read as the reverse complement.
AGCGCTGGACAGTATTATCTCATATGCTGTGGCGCGTTGTGTTGTCAATGTGCTCTTTGTTCGCTCTAATATTGCAAAAAGTGAGTGTTCCACAAACAGTGTCACCGGGCAGCCCATCACTATCGTGGCACTTTTTTCAATTGCGAACGCGGCTGCAGCTAGGGATTGCTCGCACGCGAAATGACCTTGCATTACTGCGTCTAGGGTGCCGCTATAGTAAGCAAGTGGTTTGTGCCCTAAAGATGTTTTCTGCGTCAATACTGCTGTCATCAGTGTTCCTTTGCAGTGTGAAAATAAGAAGAATTCGCGCCCATAATCTGGATTTGCTAGTACTGGAGCGCTTGATATCAGCTCTTTTAGTGAGTTAAATGCTGTGTTCATCTCCTCTGTCCATTCTATGTGTTTGTGTTCTTGTTGTGCTTCTTTCAGTGCCTGTAACAAGGGCCTTGTGTACGCCGCATAGTCCAATATCCATGCTCGGCAATAGTTACACATACCCAGAAATTTCTGCATCTCTTTTACTGTTTTGGGCTCTCCAATTGTTCTAATCGCCTGTGCCCTGTCTGGTATAATTCGCTTGCCATCCTTTGATATCAGCTGACCCAAGTATAGGACCTCTGTCAGACAGTACTGTAACTTCCCCTTGTCCACCTTGTATCCTTTATTGGCCAATAAAGTCAAAAGTGTTATCGAGTCCTGTCGGCACTCTTCCTCCGCCTGTGCACAAACCAATAAATCATCAACATACTGAATCACTGTGCTTTCTACAGACAAATTCCCCAGATCTTCATGTAGTACCCTGTTAAATATGCTCGGGCTCTCGCAATATCCTTGTGGTAGTCTGCAGTGTTCGAACCTCCTTCCTCCCAATGTAAATGCTGTCAAGTACCTGCTCTCTTCCGCTAAGGGAATCGAGAAAAATGCATTTTTTAAGTCAATTACTGTGAAGTGTGATGCTACTTTTGGAATGTTGCACAGTATTGTCGCCGGGTTCGGGACTAAAGGGAACTCCTTCATTACCACATCGTTCAGTGGGCGTAAATCTTGTATCATCCTCCACGAACCCCCCTTCGCCTTTTTTATTGGGTAAATGCATGTGTTGCATGGGGAGTTTGAGGGCACTATTATACCCTGTGCTAGCAGTGCATCGATTGTCTCTCTGATCCCTTCTTCTGCTTCTCGTGACAGTGGATATTGTTTCACCCGGGGTAGTATAGCTCCCTGTTTTAATTTTATCACCACAGGCTGAACTTCATGCAGCAACCCTACATCGTGGGGGCCATTAGTCCATAAGTTAGTGGGTACTGAACTCATGTCTTCATCAAAAAATGTGTGCGGCGCTCCTACTACCGCCATTAGTTCAACCTTGGTTTGTCTGGCTGTAACTACAATGTCGCAGGGCATTGCCAGTTCCATCACTATTTCACCATCTCCCTCAGTGTCAGAAAATAGCTCCTCGTCCGAGAGCTCTCTCAGCGGGATATTTGCATTTGTACACAATACTGTCCGCCACTCACACCCTTCCATGTCAATACCAATCACACATATTCTGTTTGCTGATACATGTATTGCATGCAAATCCAACGATAGTACTGCCCCAAGAGCAGTGTCAGGGCTTGCTATGGGACGAAAAAGGAATTCTGCTGGGATCCTCCACTCCACCCTTTTTAGTTCTGGTACTATGAGAGCCAATGTTCTCATGCCTTCAACAAACATCTCCTCATTTCTTGGTACCCCTCTGATCTCTTTTATTATTGTGTGGCCGTGTATTACTGCTAATATACGGAGGGGGCATATGCCTGGCGTTGAACATACGATGCCGCTCCCTGTGAATGATATGGTCATGTTTAGTTTGCTCAAGAGATCTCTCCCCAGTAAGTTGATGGGAGAGTTTTCATAGTACAGTAAGGGTGCTTTCACTGTTTTACCCCCCACTGTCACATCCAATACCTCTGTGTAAGGAACTTCAATTACAGCCCCAGAGAACCCCTGCGTCTCTAACGTTCTATTAGATAACGGGAACCGGCCCTCTCTAATGCATGATTTCTCCGCTCCCGAATCCACCATGAATATGAATTGCTTGTCTCCTATCTGCGCTCCTATCAATGGTTCCTCTGATGCATTGTGGGTCGTAGACAGTACTGGACACGCAAGTGCTCTCTGTGGGCTGTCCTATGCGGGGTGTCTCATTGCCCCCCCTTGATCGAAAATGTTCCCCGAAACTACTGACACTCCACTGTAAGGTGCGGGGGCTGGTGCCCCATTAGCTCCTGTGGCGAAAGTATTACCAGGCGTGTAGTGCACATTGTCATTATTCTGTGGGCTGGTTTGTGTTCGGTATTGATGTCCGTGTAGTTGTGCGTTACTCCTTTGTACTACATTGTCTGGTTGCTGGTATTGTCCCATGGGGAGGCCGTAGGGGCTTCCTGGATGGGGGTGTCCATACTGTTCTATCTCTTGGAAACCGTTGTTTTGTCTGCTCCTGCATTCTCTTGAGTAATGCCCCCATCTCCCACAATTCCAACAGCTCCCCTGTGGACCTCTGGGACCCTGCCACCCATTTCCTCCCATTCCTCCATACCCTTGTCCTCCTCTTCGACCCCTGTACCCACCTCTTCCTCCTCTTGGGGCCCACTCTTGCCACGTTGGACCTCCGTTCTGCTCCTGCTCTGTCCACTGTCGTTGCCCTTGTCCTGCCCAATTCGCTGCTATTCTTCCTTGTATTGCTATTTGCCCCTCCTCTCCTTCCTCTCCCTCCCGTATGAGTGGGAGTCCCGCTACCGCGGCTGCGACCTTCACCAATTTTGATTGCACCAACTTCGCCTCGTCCGCCAACCTTTTCTGTGCTACTTCCCTCTCTCTTTCTTTGATCCGTTTACAATGGTGTACTATTATGCTTTGGATCTCCGGCCAGCCTTTTGCCTCAACGCCTGCTATTTTATCTAGTGCCTTTTGCACTTCCTTTGGGAGCCCTCTCTTAATGATGAAATAAAATAGAGATGTGGATTGGTGCCAGGGCGTGCCCGTTTCCGCTCTCCACATCTCCTGCACCCGGAGAATGTAATCCATAGCGTCCTCCCCGTCATTCATGGTACATTGCATTACTGACTGCAAATCAGGGGTATCTGGGAAGGTTTCCCGCAGTGCGTCCCACACCCTTGCTCGCACGGTGTTAAAAGACGCCCCATCATGGCGATCACACTCTAAAGTTACAGCTGGAAAACCCGCTTTAGCCCATACTCTGTCTGCCTGATCCCCTACTGCGGACACTAGTAGGCTCTTCACATCGCCTACTGCCAGTGGTATACCAGCAGTATGTTTCTCAAATGCATATATCCACTTGCTTGCCCCTCCTGACAGCTGTGGTAGTAATTTCATTAAATTAGCCTTGTCCATCTGAGCCCACGGTATATAGTTTGGCCTCCCGCCCCCCCTGTGGAGTAATGGGAGTTGTAATTTCCCTTTTGCCGTTGCAGCTTCCTTTTCCTTAGTCACTGCTGACTCTAATGACGCCATCTTCCCCACCCTATTTCTTAGTCGTCCCATCCATTCATCTTCTATAGTCCCCAGTGAACATGCACCATCTAGTTCCTCGCCTTCTCCTCCTATTGCCATGCTCAATCTATCACTCTCATTCCCCCCTCCTCTGACATCACATAACAACTCCTCTCTGATCCCTCTCTCTCGCGAGACGTCACCAATGCTTCCTTCTGCTGTCCCCACTTCTATTATCCTGGTCGGTTCTTCCTCAATTCTGAACAGTATTTCCCCCTTTTTCCATCCCTCCTCAATTTGTCTACTTTCGCTCGACGCTCTAGACGTGCGTCCAGATTGTGTGGGGGCGCATGCTGTGCGTTCACATATGTCTTTTATTCTTGAGAGTTCATCTCTTGCCACTGTAAGCCTCGACTCTAAGTCACTCGTTAACTTCTCTATGTCCACCCTCTGTGTGCCTCCCTGGGCGCGCTCTCTGGTGTTTTCGTATGGTGGGGGTGCAGTTGGTCTTTGTGGTGTGCTGGTCGAAGGGGGAGGCACATAAATCGGGTCGCTATATCCTGCTGCAGGGGCTGGTTTAGGTAATATTGGGTACAACTTAATCACCTCCGCCGGTTGTTCTGTACTTAGCTGTTCCTTTTCCTCCCGCGGGATCATCAGTGGATTATCTGTGGTGGAAGGTAAATCAATATTTGGTGTTGGAGCTTTGGGTGGGGGTACTTCCTCAAACAATCTCCAGAGATCTAATATCTCCTTCCTATTCTGCCATTGTTTCCCCTTATACTTGAGGCGAATACATGTACATACCATATCAAGAACGCTTTTGTCAAAAGACCCTCCTTCTGGCCAAATCTGGGGCAACCCCTCCCCTTTCAATTCTGTTAACCATTGATCATGATATTTATTTATGCGTTCAGCATATCCCGGCAAGCTCTTACAAATGTGTGACAAGGGAGTTTCAGCCCCCATCCTCTAAATCGCTAGCGCTACCGCGTTCGCCTTCGTTACTTTTGATTAGGTGTAGATATGCGTATGTATACCTTTACGGCACAGACAAGAGCGGACCTCTCAAAATTATCACCCACTGTTATTCACTGTGCAAATCTTTTCTCACTCACCATATCTCATCTCCTTCCCATTCCCAGGCACTCTTATGTAATCTCACTTGCAATTGATCAAGTAATGGTTATGGCCACACTCTCTGGCACCACCTCGCGGCCACCCGTTCGTCTCCAACACTCGTACGGTGCGCGCACCCTTCACAATACTTTCCACTCACACTTTTGTCTTTTTCCTCCCTTTCCTCCCTGGCCAGCTGTCCCTGTTTCCCTGCTAAGGTTACTGTGTTCACGTCTGTACGTGCCACTACTGAGTCCCCACTTTTTAAGATGTTCTAACTACTTTATACCCTTCTCATTTTCCCCCCCTACCCCGTGGAAATGGAAAAAAAGAAATAGAGAGAGAGAGCACAATCACTAAAAATATTCCCGGTGTCTCCTTTTGCTAGACACCAATAACTTATTTCTCACTTCTTCATATATTCCCAGTACTAGTTTAGATAGCACTATGCGGCGCCGCCTTCCACCCCCTTTCGGAGCTAGGTTTCCGTCACTTCTACCACGTCACTTATTTCTTACTCCTAATGGCCATATGCAAAGAAAGAATAAAGAAAGTTTCAAGACCCGTCTCTAGTAGACCCCCGATATTCTTCTCCTCTACCTGTCCCTGTTCTTTTATTCCCAATTCCCCTTCTACTCCCCTTGACGATCACTCGCACTCGGTACTCACGTGCCCGTCTTGAACCGATACTCTCCGAAACTGGGTCCGTCCAGGCGGCGTCACCGGTAACTCAACGGTCAGCCCCTGGCTCCGGCGAGCGGCACTCAAAGGGGATTTTTTTCCAATCGGGATCCCGTACCCTTTCTCATTGAGTGCGCACTTCTTATTGTGCCGGTCGCCGTTGGCGGGCGGCCTCCCGGAGACGGCTCACCGTGCGTATCCCTTCTCGACCGGAGATTCTCGTGCCACAAGGGGGTCGTTTAAGAAGGAGTTAGGAAAAATAGTTTGGAGATATCACGCTATCGGGGTCACCACTGAAAGGAAGCGCCCCCAATTCAGCACGATCCTCCCCGCAATGAGAGACAATAAGGGACTCTCCCGTAGTGGGAATAAGACCAAGACAGAGTGCGGGTGAGCGTAAGTGGGAGTTTATCCAAAATAAGGCATGCAAAGAACTCTGCAACCTACGAGAGCGCTCTGTCTGACAATAGCAAAGACAGGCGTATTTCTAATACAAAAAACGTCATCAACACCTAAACACTATAGGGGGCACAAGTCGATTGGGATTGGGTGGCGTCGACTAACTATAGGTGTTGCTGCCGCGGGGTTGGTCCTGGCGTGACGACGTCACTGGTCAGCCTCGTGGGTTGGGTTGGGCCTGGCAGGCCGGCTTGAGGTCATCTGTACGGTGTTGATGTGCTGGGGCAGCCTGTGACAATGACGAATACCTTTCCTGTCTCATTTGCCCTAGGCCATGCACACTGCAGTTATTCAGAAAATGACATTTAAGTTCATTCATAAATCGCTTCAACAGCTTATCTTATAAAATAAACACAACACATGAGGAATGCACCTCGTGAGAGGTCTGGTGGTTGTCGGTTGGGGTGAGATTTACCTGTGTCTTATTGACCGGTATTTTAGGTCACGGGACGGGGCTCTGGGGCCTGGGCCGAGTGATACATGTCTGTCTGCTGCGTTAGAAGTTATTATATAGATGGGTCTCTGTGTCCTGTCCCAATGATGGGAGTCGTCCTTACACGGGGTCAGGATTCTTGGGGGGTTCGTGGGATTTATGAGAGGGTGCTGGTAGATCAGTGGGTTCAACCGTGGGTTTATTACCGTGCTGTAAATAACACAGGTGGCGGGCTGTGGCCTTGGTTGCGGTGCCGGGGCCTCTGACTCTCTGAAGTAACGCCAGCTTGGTTGGGGGAGGTGAGGGAGCGCGGCACAAGTCTTAGCTTTTTTATCTGGCAGGCTTGGTGGGGTGGGAGAGGGAATGGCCTTGCATATATCCACAAAGGTATTTTCCTCGTGCGTTGCTGATCAGTGAATGCAGAAGTTCTATACTGTTCTGCCTTATTTTGACGTTATTTAGACACACATATATATTTCAATTTCGTTACACATTTCTTTAATACAGTCGGTTCCAGTACCTTTTCATTACCTAACATTATATTCACTACATTGTGCGCGTATTGTATGTACATTAGACGTTATACGAGGGATATCTAGGTTATGGCCTACAGAGATTGATGCTCGCCGCTTTGGGTGATTCAAAAACATATATGAGTTCAAGTTTCTACATACTATTGAAAAACACTTTTACAAAATAGAGGTTACACGTTTAGTCAACATCTTTCTCCGTGGTTATAGCAGCATTAGTCCAGACCTGGAGGGATATCATATAACGTTACATTTTTATGGTTTATTCACATTTTAAACAGAGGTAGTTCATTAATACCAATACTTGAATTATTTTCCACCTTCTTCAGATAGTGATGCTTCAGCTTTTTCCCCGTTACCCCGGCCTTGCGGTCCGGGTCATACGGGGTGCAATATCACATTGTTACTAATATAATGTTGCCGTGTTGGCATCTCGGGTTTAGCTCATCTCCGACTTTCTCATGGGAACGCGCTTGCAGCGGATCTGCCAGGGCTGCTGAGGCGGCAGAGATGCATGAAAGGCCCTCCAAAGGTGGGGGCCTCGTTACAGTGTGCTGAACTCACACCATGTTTGCTATGCAAGATGGCGTCTAGGCCTAACTTAATTTTTGGTAACTGCAAAGACAGGGTGCGTGTGGGCAATGTCGTCGGCGGGTGAACCCTCCTCCACCTGGGCCCGGGTGGCATGAGGGTGCGCCCACCGAGCCATGGTCCTCACCTGGGGAGGGAGCTGTAGGTGAGGAGGGCCTCGTGGCCATTCCTCCCCTACATAACATATGGACATGTAAATGAAGACAGGCTACAGATTTTAAAAGTACACCATTTTTTTTTCCCACTTGAAATGCCTCACTTACAGGAGACCACATTAGATACCTGATTGACTAACTTAATTAACAAAGACTAACACCGATTCTAACTCATTAACATTATAATGTGTTCTCCATGTAGAAAAAGGAGGCAGGCTGAGATTCATTCATCCAACGTGCATTTAGATTTTTTCTTTGCTCTGTTCCCTGTCTTTGCAGGAAATTACTCCGCATACCAGGAAATCAGTTAGATACAGTTGCCTACTGTAAAAGTGAGCTATTGTTGAGGAAGGAGGATATGATATTGTGAATTTGATTGGTGACACGTAAGCCTGAGGGATGTAACAGAGGTTTCTTGGGGTAGCTCTGAGAGAATGAAGGGGAGAAGACATTTTGCGGAGCTGCAGTGAGGTCGCCTTCGTTGTGCTGCTCAGAGGTGTTGTTCCAGCTGCACTGTTGACCTTCAAAGACTGGGGGTTCCTGGTCACTTGGCACCGGCTTGAGAACTGCAGATTGCAGATTGAACTGTGTGCTTTAAAGAAAAAAGAAAACCCTGGGTCACTTCTCGGAGGCAACAAGCCAGGAGATTTCGCGTGCGGAAAAGCTACAAACAACTGGTAATTATCACGTAAAACTTGAGGGAGTGTTGTGTGAATGAAGTCTTTTTCAGGCAGGAAAGATATCTCTAGGGAATCACTGTGTTTTAATGCCACATTATAATGTTGCCATCTAAATGCTGTCATTTTGATGTACTGTTCTTTTCATTGTTGCAAATGTAAAATGAAATGCGTTGCATTTGTTTCTCTTCTGTTTATTTTAGAAAGGACTGCCTCGCAAAGCTGGTAATGTACTATTTTGAAATGAAACTATTATAACACACTGCCTGTGTAAGGGTGTTTTTGATTCTGTTTTTCTTTGGTGCATTTAAACCATACCATACAAGAAAAGGGGAGGTTGTTAGGTAATATACGTGTCAAATTTCCTATACAGATGAAGTAATGTCATTAGCAATTATAAATAGTTGTGTGCGTGATTCCACTCAGGGTATGTGTGTGTGGCTTCTGAGTGTAATATAATACAATAGTCTGCTGAGCGTACATGAATCAGCAGAGAGAGGCCTCTGGAAATAAAATCTCACTAATGTAAATAAATTAATGATAATAACGCAGGGGTTTGTGAACGCTATATGTGAAAATTGTGGCATCCATAAATGTAGGTCCGAGGCATCTAGTGATCACACGAACAGACCAAGCAAGAAGAAGGGGGTTTTGTATATTAGGGCCACAAATAGAAAAAAAATATGCTTACCACTATACCACAACAAAATGCATACCAACCAAATGTATCTGTTAACTGAAATAATGCATAGTCACTATACCACCATAAAGCCAAACCCAATCTAAATGCAAGGAGGAGTCATTGCTAAATTACATTTATTTTTGGCGGTAAGAAAATACCGCCAGGCCTAAAATGTGTGAACATTATGCAACATGGAAGAACTAAACCACGCTAACCCCAATAAACAGCTACACATCCTAAATCTTAACAGCTGCATACACTGCCCTGAAGCAATCTGAGAACATGGCATAGGACCTACACTAACACCATCTCCGTTCACATTGTATCTGCCTATACTGCAAGGTTAATCTCCAAAGGCAAGGTATAACTAACAGTGGGACCATGACAAGGAAAGTGTGGTGCGCGGGCGCGCGCACACACACACACACACACACACACACACTCACACACAGAGACCACACACAATGTTTTCCCTCAAGGGCAGTACTGAGAGCACAGCAATGTGAATTATTCAGTGGAATGTGAGCCCTTTGACAATATGAATGAGCCCAACACCAACACGAGGCTTCCACCAAGTGATCTCCACTACATACACCAAACTGTTGTATGCTCCCATGGGGCAGTCCCAGCTGTAACTGTTAGAAACCTAATTTTGCCGAACTGCTCCTTAGTCAGTCCCTCACAGTGCTGCACTCTGAGCTTCGTCTGGCTGAAGTCCTTAATATGTATAACGAGAGAGTCCAAACTTCTTTTCACGTGCCAGCAGTCCAACCACAACTACACTCTCCACCAAACGCGCTACTACTCGTCAGCTAAACCCATACTGCTTGAACTTTTAAGAAACAACACTGCTTATGTGGCAAGATACCCAAACTAGGGCTCAAAGAGAAAGTTTCAACCTCTTTCACTAAACAGCCTCCTATTCCGACGAGCTGCGTTAAACCCTAACACCTTCTGCCTGTGCTGCTGCTAAACTGGTAAGCACTTTCCCTGCAGCTTTCCCTCCCTGTGCAGATGGGGTGTATTTTTGTGGGGTGGTGTGGTCTCTTGATGGCTGTTCCCCTAGCACACTATTTCTTAAGAGTTCTTATCGTGGGAGCTTGTGGCTCGTCGCCACCATTGTAACTAAAAAAACACAATGTTCAAAAGCATATGTTCTTGAGGTTGCAAAAATAAATTAATGTGACCTAGCCAGTCTCAAGGGCCCAAAATGGACACATTGGCAGGGAGAAGACATCAGTTATCAGCCGATAGTACCTTTTGCGATGTCTTCGCAGTTCGACAACAGCCAACCAGGCTTCTCAGCGCTGTTCATTAGTGAGTCAGTTCGAGATGCGGTACTCGCGGCCATCCAGTGACAAGTAGGTGTTGTAGTGGGGTCGAACGAGAAGAAGGTTGTGGTTTGAATCGGCTGAAGTGGTGTAGATCGTGGAGGGAAATAGGTTTGGTTCCACAGTCAAGGTTTAATGATCGATGGGAGGATGATGGGATGCACAGCCAACACGGTTCAATGTAGCTCAAAGAATGTGGTTCGGGAAGAACACCAGCGGAAGTTCAGTCATCGACTTGTTCAGCACAGAAGAGGCTGGCAGTGCGAAAGGTGATTTGAGCAATTCCGATGCAGCAGTGCTTCTCTGTTCGAGCCAATGCAATGGCATGCTACAGTTGGTATGGTGCAGCAGCAAACTTGTTTGAACAGGCAGACTTCGGGTTAGAAATACTAGGAGTGGCAAAGGCAGATTGGAAGGGTCCTGGTAGTTCAAACTGAGTCCAACAATCTTGAATCACAATTATCAGCTGTTCTTCAGTGAAAGTGCAAGAATGCCGGCTGTCTTGGATCGTAGGAGCTGTGAGTCCCATCCAAAGGTCTCAGAGACAAGATGAGTCCTTTTCTCAGGCTCACAAACATCGGGGAGACTGGCACTTACCTTTCAAGGGTCTTTCAACTCAGGGAGGTCCTGGACAGCAGTGTTTCTGGCAGAGTTGCAGGTTTTGTTGCAGCAGCAGGTCTACCCCCCATTTGTTCCTGGAGATGGTTAGGGGACCAAGCTCACCTTTTCCTTGATCACCTGTCTTCACCTCACAACTGGAGGACTTTGAAAATGACTGGTCTCCTAACAGGGCCAAATGAAATTGTCTTGAAGGTTTGAAGTCCACAGAACGTTAACAGAAGTGGTGTGAGGCTCCCTCTTTTAAAGGCAAAATGTCACCAAGTGATTGGACTAAACATAGCCGGCCTTAGAGGTCATATCCCTGTTCTAGGAGCAAGTACCTTCTGACATCACACCCAAAGAGCTTTGCTGCAGGATGTGGAGGGTGCTGAAGGAAAGATAGAGACAGAGAGAAACACAATGGTGGAACCTTCCTCCAGATGTAAAGAGCTCCCTCTGTTTACACTACCTCTACCCCCTTCCCTTCTCAGTAGAATTAAAGGACTTTTCATATGCAGCACCCTGGTGTGAGGCCAAGCTTTTTGCGAATGGGTGTGCCTTTTCATTCCTGTTCCCAGGCCAGTGTCCTGTGGAGTAGCTATCATGCTTACCTCACAAATGGAACAAAGAGAGGCAACCCCAAAAGCTACAGTCTTGCTGGCTGCAGCAGAGTTAGCTTGTCAGGGAAAAACACACATAACCCTTCCACAGCTGAAATGGGATCACAGAAATGACACAGGTGTGATATCAAATTGATGTGGCTTGGATAACTATGAGAGGTTTGATCATCATCCACTGACTGAGGTATGGCTTATACTTAACAGTAGAACTTGCCATCAGGACAGCTTGTGTTTATGTAGTATTTGCATATCTTAAATGCAGCACATGCGCTGCATAGAGTTGACTGTCCTTGCAGCTGTCAAGAGGGCACCTGTGATCCTTGATCCTGCTGTGTGCCACTGGAGAGCTTAAGCTGCAGATCAGGCTACTGAGGCAGCTGGTCACACGTGTGCACTATGCTTTTGGCATGGAGCTTTAGGGAAGGGCAATCTGATCAGCCAATTTCCTTTCCTGAAATGGAATTACCTGCATCATTGTATTAATTAATGCAAATCAAAAAAGTCAGGGCTTCTGCACCCTTGCCAAACAGCAATCCCTCACATCCCACTACAACATGAACTAAGCTATACCAACATCTGTTATCGTTCTCTTTATTTGGGGCACTCTTATTTGTGCTCATCAATTGCATTTTTGTGAGCAGGCACAGTTTGCTCCTTTTCCATTTATTGTTCATGTAAAGCACATAACCCCTCAAATTGACAAGCAGACAAGCAGAGCTTGATGAAAGGGCCGTGATTTTTTTGAATAGTGTCAGGCAAACACCCCTATCTTCGATTGACCATTATCCTCCCAACAAGCAAACTTTCCTTACCGAGACAGTATGCACTTCCAGTTCTCTCCTCGAACCTGCACTTGGATGGATCCTTGAACAACAGATGAGGACAAGGAAAGCCCTATGCAATTACTTTGTTGTCCTGTGTAATCAATTTACTTTTATAAGTGAAGAAAGACACAGTCCACAATTTTGCAAACTACTGTTTGGGCATAAAACACCCTAGATGCCTCATGTGCATTGCCACCAACGTCTAACTGACCTCATAGTCCATTTTGAACCCTCACACAACCATCAGTAACTACCCCACTATCATGTCATAAACCCAAAGATTAAAAATGCAAATTCACTCAAAGATCATTATAAAACATGTTTCCATATAAAGAATATAGAAAAGTAATATATTAGAGAAGCAGCAATACATTTTTTTCCAGAATGTATAGAACCTCAATAGATAGAAATATTCTTACTTTCCCAAAAGTAAATTGAAAAGCACAACAGAATCCTGAATACATCTAACCCTTTGTGTGATGTGTAAGCAGCTTCCTTCAAACCATAATTGTGCCAATACTACTTAACATTTTCCAAAGAATACAGTAAGCCAAGTTTATTTTTTTAATTGTTTGTTTTTATTTGGTTTATTCATTTACACCTTACACAATACATTACACCTAAACTACATACAGTAAAAATCATACGCTGTATAAGAAGATGTTGACAAAATCTTGAACATGCTGTTAAAGGTTAAAACAACTTGTATAGGGGCCATATTTGCACTCAAATTTACATTTGAGAGTGAGGGTATTGGGATCCTTTTATGTTACACAATTAAAAGGATTGGCACTTTATATCAGAATGTAAATCTTTGGAAATGGAAGTTGCCCACTATCAGATAGACACATTATTTCTGTGAAAAGGTGTGGCAGTTTTCAATGGGCACAATGAAACACATTTGGGGTTGAGTGGAAAGGTTTTGAGGTTGATTACACTATACAGTATGTTATTTTATGCTGTTTGGTATTTTCATATGCTAAACTGTAATGGACTGGCCTGATAACATTGAGTGGCAACTGGATAGTCTATTGATGCATGTAACTGGGTGTCCAGCAGAACATACACAAAGCAAAGAACACAAGGTATTCATGAGAGATTATTTACCGAATTGAGAGACAGGCTCAGAGAATCTGGAACATCCCTCTCGTGATGGCTGTCTTCTTCCTAGCTGGCCTGCATTTGGAAAGGGAGTCAAGATACTCCTGTTTGAAAACCCTTGGGTGGTTTGGACTGCCACTCACTGTTCTGTTCAAGGAAAACACACAGATTCTCCTTAATGAAGTATTCAAAAACGTGTAGCCAATTTAAACCAAGGATGATAAACAGATTATTCGATTATATCCAAAGTCATATGGTAAAAACGCCCATAAAGGTGAATGTGCATAACCCCACCATGACATAAAGAACAATCAGTATATATTTTAACATCAGCATGAGTAAAAATACCTTTTTAGACATGTATTTTCCTCATATAACAATGAAGTCTGCATTACAACATACATAATTGAGTTTATAATAGACATAAATATGAAAAACATCCATCCATCAAGATTTATAAAACAGGTGTAAAACACATTCCTGAGTACAAAACACAAGGCTATCGATATTATCACTGTATCGGCGATATATACCAAAGTGTGTCAAAAATATATTATTGTGAGACCAAAGATGGGTACTTTGAAAATGTTCCACAAATAAATGTGCCAAACACGCCACAGAAGTTGCACCCATAGAGGTACCTTTACTTTGTTATAAAAAAGGACCCCAGAAGATGAAATAGTTTTCCTCAAGTGCTGAGGAGGCTAAGTCAATAAAAAAGTCAGTCGCAACCCAATGTGGAATGGGTATTGTGTTTAAACTTGCCATTATCTCCGTAATAGTGTCCTCTTGTGGTATGTTTGTTTATAGGACTCAATTTCCAATGTAACAAACCACTAATTCGTACTGTCAAAAGTAAGATCCTTCACTAACTTTATGACATTCAAATGATTGATCGACATGCAGACACAAAGGGTCTTCCCGGGGAATATATAAAGCTGGCATTAAAAAAAGAAAACTCATTAGAGTCAATAATACCATCCTTGTTAGCATGTTCAGTAATTCTAAAACTTGATGCACTAAGGCTCGAAGTAGGATCATTTGAAAGCATCACATAGTGTGCAGGATTCAGAAGTTGTCTGTAGGTGTTAGGACAGTGGACCTCATTCCGAGTTGGGCGCAAAGGGATACCGGGCACCGTTAAGGACATCGGTGCCGGTAATCCCTTTGCGCCCTATTCCGAGGTCCCTTAGCGGGTCCCTTCCTTAACACCTGGTTTTCCGTTAAGGGACTTCAGAGCTAATAATGGTACCGCAATTTGCGGTACCGTTATTAGCGCCTTCACCCTTCCCATTGAGCCCTATGGGGGCTGAAATGGGAATGGGGAATGGCTTTATCAATGGGGACTTACCGGTCCCGCAAAGGTCGGAATAGACCGGTAAGTCCCCATTGAACCAGGGCGCACTCGGTACCGGTATTGAAGGTAGTCATGGCGCAAATAGCACCATCATTACCTCCAAACTCGGAATGAGGGCCAGTGTTTCTGAAGTCCAACTAAGGGCTTAGTAAAACCACAAGTTACTTTCTGATTACTTTCAGTACTACAAGGGTAGTGGACCCTAGCAGTTGTACCATGACACTCAGTTAAGGAAGCACTTAGTAAACCAGCCTGAAAGTATACTTTTCTGAATAGTGGAGCACTCATTCAAGGAACAGTACAAACAACTAACTATTATTCAGGGTAACACAAAGTTTTACTAGGTGAGTAAGACCTTTTGGTGTGATATACAATTACAGTTGCTTTTCAGCTCAGTGGAGCACAGACTAAGGTAAGCAAGATCTCTTTACACTATTTTAGGATTGCACCAGCAGACCAATGTCAGCTACTCCTACAGAACACTTTTTAAGAATGTCACACAGCTATTCTAGGCAGGTGAAGCCTAATTTTGTAATATACTTTTACAGTTGCTTTCAGGTCAGTGGAACACAAAGGTAAGCAACAATGTTCTAACTTATATTAGGATGGCCCAAAGCAGACCAAGGTAAGTAAAACCCATATACTTTTTAAATGAGCTATCAGCAATTTAAAGGTAGGTATAAACCTAAGACTGTTTTAGCATCTGTATAAAACAGAGCAGGGAAAGCAAAACCCAATGTTACACTTAAAGAATGACTCAATTTTATTCCAGGTAGGTAAAACCCAAGGCAGACTTGGTTTAGACAGGCTATGCAGCAGGTCAGGGGAAGCAAGACCCAGTTGTTGAACGTACACACTAATATTCTGAAAGAAATAGTTAAGTGAAGCCACTAGCATTACCTTTGGGAAGAGGCACAACCAATTCACAGGTGAGTAAAGTAACCTTACATATACTTTTTAGAATGGCACAACACACATTCAAGATACATTTACCAACCAAGTAATTAAACCTTTAAACACCTGTTCTCTTTTCTAGGCAACAGGCCCAATCCTTAGAATGGCTTTCCCTTATTCTTGGAGCATGAGTGTTCTCAGTGGCAGAAGGGGGGTCACTACGTTTCTAGTATCCAACAAACGTTTCAGGAAGGCACAGAAGTGGCAAAAGTCAGAGATCCTAAGGAAGACCATTCAAACAGGTAAGTATTACACTGAGAGAGGTTGAAAGGGTCCAGGGACATACTAGGAGGATTACAGCAGTGGGCCTGGGTTAACTAGATGAGAAGACTCTCAATCACAAGAAACACTCCAAAGCTTTACATAAATCACACAGGCATACAGGCATAAGGTAAGTAAATACCCCAGCCAACACAGTACCTCAGCCTGGAAGAAGAGTTGTAGGGGGGGAGACTGCAGGATCTGCAGCCAAAAACCTGGACGATGAATTCCCTTGTCATGAAGACAGAAGACAGGACATTTTAAGGGATTTTGCAGCAAGGATCAATGGTGAAGGCTCCAGGCAAGAGTTTCTTTGTGGCTGGATGCAGCTCTGTAGTTTTGTCGCCCTTTTCAGGAACCAGAAGAAGACAGAATATCGCCAATTGGATTTGCATCGCTAATCTGGTACAACAATCTGGTGGGGGGAATTAAAGGACTAATCTCACGTCCCTGGAGGTCCAGCGGGAGGCCACCAAAGTTTCAGCTTGATTCGGAATACGGAACACCATGCAACACACTATGGCTTGAGGTCACAGAGTATTGGGTTATTGCAACCCCACAAGATTGCAGCATGACGTGGATGGCTAAAAATGCAGGTCTTCTTGAGTCTAGTGGATCTCACTAGGTTCTGTTTTGGGGTCACTAGGTCGCATGAAAGGAAGGGTAGCAGCATGTTCCATTTAACCAGCAGAATCTCACTAAAAATTATCTTAAAATGCAGTGACATGAGGAGGCCACCAGGGGGCGCACAGGTAATGGCTGCCTGAACGCTGTGCTCCCGCCGAAGCTGGGCTGTTTGAAGGGATTGAGCCCCCCCGGACACCCCAGGTGGACTCACGAGGCCGGCTCGACTTTGTGACACCCCTGGGCCTCACCCGTTCGAAAGAGCGATCCTCGGGGACCCCGTGGGGACGGAGTACGGGCCTCGTGGCCCACAAAGGCAGAGTAGAGGAGGCGTTGCCCAGCATAGCGGGAGAACCTCGCCGCAGAGCTTAGCCCCCTTCACCGTCCCGCTCCCTGCCCTCGCGGGTGAAGCACACCGACGCAGGACTGAGGCACCAGAGTGGGAGGCGGGCTTTCGCCGCCGCCCTCCCCCCCGAATTGGAGAGTGCATCCGGCGGAGTCGAGCCGGCGGCAGGAGACCTCATGTAACCCCGGACCCGGCATCCAGGACTTGAAAGCGCGGGGGCCGGGGCCTAGTACCCACCGGCACCTGCGGGAGCGATCGGGCTGTGGTGTGGCGGTCCCGGGACCAGATGCCCCCCACAACATACCCCGAAATAGACCTGGGGAGACCACACCCCTGAGGTTGCGGCTCCCCCTCCCCAAGTGGGCCCAACGAAAAACTCGCAAGCCAGCCACGGGCCTCCATAACGCGGCCGGACCCGTGGCACATCAGCCCCCGTGGAAGGAGCGCAGCCCCCCTCCCCCGAAAGACCTAAGAGCTTTCCCGCCCCGCTGCTACAGAGCAGACAGGGGGAGAGACGGTGGTCAACGGCGGACGGTGGTCAACGGCTCCAGACTACAGTAGGTGGTGGCCCCTGGGCTCTCTCACTGGGCGTGTACCCACCTACTACCACCCAGGAGGGGAGAGGGAGTGACAGAATCGAGAGGAGGAATGGTGTCGGCGGCCCCCTCACCCGGTGGGTGCCCCGGAGATTTGCCCACTTGAGCCCCCGAAAAACTCTTCCCCCTCCCCTGCAGAAATAAGGAACACACCGCCAACCTCGGGGAGGGACCCAGGTGCGTGGCCAACACCCGGATCCAGTGAGGAAACCTCCCCACAAAGGGATTGCACCCCCCTATGGGCTCACTCGAGACACCCCATTATGGCCACTGCTGAGCGGGTCCTGGAGGAGACCCCCAACACCCTGGACTGCGGCGGTCCCCGCAGTGGGCACACCGGATGACCGAATGAACTGGCTGGAGGCCCTGCAGGCTTATCGCTATAAGGAGACCGGGTGCGATTTCAAAGACCCTAACCACACTGGGAACATGGCCCAGCCTGAAGTCCCGATGCAGTCCACAACAGCAATGGAAAGGGGCTTCGCCTCTACCCTACAGGAAATTAGGGACATGCGAACAGACATCGCGCAGAAATTTGAGAAAATGGACCTCAGGGTGGTCAAGGTCGAGGACAGGCTTCTGCAAGTGGAAACCAACCAGTCGACCTCGGCAACCCAGGAGGTGCAAATGGGTATGCGGCTGGCGGCCCTGGAGAAGAGGCACGAGGAGAGGGCCAGGCAGATGGATGACTATGAAAAGAGGGAAAGGAGGAACAATCTTAGATTTTTTGGGATCCCTAAAGCGGAGGGAGAAACGGAGAGAGACTTAGCCCGAGTGGTGAGAGACATCATCACCCTCCTGTTCGCTGAAGAGATGACTACAGAACTAACATTCGACCGGGTGCACAGGGCTGGTGGAAAGGCCGGGAGCCCTTGGTCAGTCCTGGCCCAGTTCCACTACTATACGGAAAAGGCAAAGGTGCTGGAAGAAGCGAGGAAGGCGGGTGTGATCACCTACAACACCAAGATCACAATCTTTCAAGACCTCTATGCCTACACGTTGGCGAAACGCAGAATGTGCCGCCCTCTTTCACAACTACTAAAGGATAAGGGCGTGCGCTACAGGTGGGGGTACCCCTTCTCCCTGGCATTCGAACATATGGGCCAACGGACAATGCTGATTACGGAAGAAGATATAAGGGGGGCCATTCAGGATTATGTGACAGAGTCGACCCCCCCGGAGGGGCCCAGTTGGCCCAGCGGCGATTGGTGAGGGTGTTTCTGGCCTGTCGGGTGCCAGGAGAAGGAAAACCAGTTTGAGGAAGTATAGAAAATTGAACACCCCGCCGGCCGCAAGGGAAGGAGAGCGTGACGACTCAGAGGGCTGACGATCGGGTGACCCGACCACCGGCAGATCGGGAATGAAAATACTGGAGGTTATGCCGAAAGCAGAATCCCCTTGAACAGCAAGTAAAGCAGGGGCTACCGAGGGGACGAAGCAGAGGGGGGCTCATAAAAATGAGCTTTTCACTGAATGCCTGGCCGAGAAGGGTAGGCTGGTGGTCCGGCCATATGCCAGCAATGACGGAACTAATTGGCTGGATGCCGGGTAGAGGGGTGGGGGTTCACAAGTTAGTTGGGGTTGTTCCGTTAGGGATGGGGCTTGCGGGGCAGTTGGGGAAACGTTTAAAACCCACCCGGGGGGGCGGTAAGGGGAACAAAAGTGTCCAAGAGGCGATACAAGGGGAGCGGGAAGGGAGCAACGATGTGATGTAGTTGACCAAAAGAGAGGGAAACATAGCTTATGGCTGATAACCTGCCGGCCCTGGGTGTGGGTACCCTAAACGTGCGAGGTCTGAGCACCCCCACTAAGAGGTCTCTGGTTTGTAGAGAATTCAGGAGGGCGAAACTTGACCTGCTTTTCTTGCAAGAGACACAGTGGGCGTGGGGGAAGGAACCCAAAATGCAAGGGGGAGGAATTGGAGAGGTTCTCTGCGCATCCCATAAGGTAAAGAAAAGGGGGGGTGGCCATTTTGATAGCAAGGGACGTAGGCTTCGATAAAGAGGCCATTCTGAAGGACCCCGAGGACCGCTACCTGTTGGTGAGGGGCTCTCTACAAGGCTCCCCCCTAACCCTTGCAGTAGTTTACGGCCCGAATGAAGGTCAGGCCCAATTCTGGGAGGAAGTGAGGGAGAAACTCAAGCTATTTGTACAAGGCACTGTGGTGGTGGGGGGGATTTCAACATGGTTGTGCACCCATCCACGGACAGAAAGCGGGTGGGCCCCCAAAGTACTAGGCCCGCGGACGAAGCCATGGCGCGAAACCTCCAGAGGGTGAACACGGAAATGGGCCTGGTGGACACTATCCGAACCCCCAGGACAGACGACCCCTCGTTTACGTACTATTCAGCCATCCACACCTTGTTCTCTAGGATAGATTATATTCTGGTGGACGAGACCCTCCGTCCATATGTCTCGGGCCATAGGGTAGACCCTGTTCCCTGGTCGGACCAAGACATGGTCCAAGTCACCATAGCGGAGGGATGGCTTAAAGAACGCAGAGGACGCTGGAAATGTAATGATGCCCTATTGAAGGACGAGGTCCACGCCAGGAAGTCTTAGATGCCATAACAGAATTCTTTGATCTAAATGATGACGGGGAGGTGGGCACACACACACTGTGGGTCGCCTTCAAGGCAACCTTACGAGGAGTCCTCATCAAAATAGGAGCTCAGAAAAAGAGGGTGAGGGAGGCCCAGGAGAAGACCCTGCGAGAGAAAATAGCCCGTCTCCAGCCAGGGGGCCCCCTGGATCAGGGCCTCGAGCGTGACCGGGTGGCTGTCCTGGAGGACTACAGGCTCCAGTTAGAGGCCCTACTCCTTCACAAAACAGAGAGGAGTCTCCAGATGGTCAAGCAAAAATACTACGATAAAGGGGAAAAAACAGACAGGATCCTAGCCTGGAAGTTGAGGGAGGTCCAGAGAAGTAAAATGGTGAAGGAGGTCAGGAATGCCCAGGGGTCACTTGGCTATGACTCTCCCCATATTGGAGAGGCTTTTCGCCAATATTATGAGAAACTATATTCATCAGAATATGACGGGGGCGACGTTCATATAGAAGATTTCCTGAACTCCATCCAAGTCCCGCCCATGTCGATGGAGATGGCAGAGGGGTTGGAGGGCCCGGTGACCGAAGAGGAGGTAGATAAGGTGATTAGTCGGATGAAGGTGGGAACTTCCCCCGGGGAAGACGGCTTTACAGTATACTTTTATAAAAGATTACGCTCTTCCCTAGCACCGCATCTAGTGAGGGTTTTCAACTCCGTGCTGGAGGGGGGCATTCTCCCTGACTCCATGATGGGGGCTATAATAGCAGTGCTGCCCAAGGAAGGGAAGGACTCCGCAGAATGTTCCTCCTACCGCCCTATATCGCTGTTAAACATAGATGTAAAGATCCTGGCTAAGGTGGTGGAGAGGGGGATGGAGGGGATAATGCCAAAGCTAGTCCATGGGGACCAGGTGGGCTTCATTAGGGGAAGGCTGGGGTCAGATAGCATCCGCAAAATAATAGATCTGTTTCATCTCGCCCAAAACTCGGAGCTCGACGCATGTGTCCTCTCCTTAGACTAGGAGAAAGCCTTCGACAGGGTTGAATGGAGATACATGGAATTCCTCCAAAAAATGGGCTTCGGGGCCCACATTTTGAGCTGGGTAACCGCGCTCTATAGAGACCCCCACAGCAAGGGTTCAAGTGAATGGGAAGCTGTCTGAACCATTCCCCCTCTCCCGAGGGACGAGGCAGGGTTGCCCACTCTCCCCCCTGATTTATGTCCTTACGATGAAACCATTAGCCGTAGCGATCAGAGTGCACCCGGACATTAGGGGGATTAGAAGAGGTGAGGTTGAATTCAAGCTTTCCCTGTTTGCAGATTACATTTTAGCCTACCTGGTGGAACCTGGCTCCTCGCTCCCCCCTTTCTTGTCCCCGGTGACCGTGTTCGGGCGTTTCTCGGCCCTGAAAATTAACACGACAAAATCACTCTTGCTCCCAATGAGAACACGAGACTCTGAGCTGGACCCCCTAGACAGGTTTCATGGGATCGCAGTGGGGAAGGACGCTATATGATACCTGGGCGTTCTTCTTACCAGGGACCTATCAAAACTTGCCACCACTAACTATGACCCCATAATGGCAGGGATCACATCTGAGTTGAGGAGATGGGGTAAGATGATTCTTTCTTGGTATGGCCGGATGACAGCAGTAAAGATGAACGTATTAGCATGGCTTCTGTACCTCTTCACAGCGCTCCCAACCAGCGTCCCCGAACAGACTTTTAGAGACCTACAGAATGCAGTACAAGACTTTGTATGGCAAGGGAAAACCCAGAGGACCGGGAGGGCCACCCTGACTCTACCAAGGGCGGAGGGAGGGTTTGGATTACCGGATTTTCACCTTTATTTCCACGCTGCCCAGCTGCGCGTCCTCCTGGAACACATGAAAGAAGGAATGCGGATGTATTGGTCATATTTAGAAGACATGGACGCCCACCCTCTAAAGGTCAGTGACCTCTTATTGGCCCTGCGCAAGACGATCCCGAGACACTCGAAAATTCACCCGACCTTGGGTGTTCTCTGGGAAATCTGGAAAGAGGGCCCCCAGACTGCATACCTCACTTCATGGCCGTCCCCGATGACCTCTCTCTGGGGCCACCCTCTCATACTGGGCACTAAGGGGTTCCGGCACTCCCAGACCTGGTCAGACATGGGTAATGGAATGGGCAGAGCAGATGTTCAGGGAGGGCGAATTGAGGGATGCTCTCGGACAAGGGTATCTTTCCATCTTCGAATACCTCCGTCTTAATTTCATCCTCTGCGACCAGTCATGGGGTCAAAACCTGCAGAGACAATTGACTCCCTTCGAGAAGTTCCTAGACACGGCCACTTCGAGGAAGGGAGCGGTATCTAGAATGTACAAAATTTTAAACACCTACAACCTTCAAGGAAGGAGGAGTTTCCGCGCATTCTGGAACGTCCTGGCAGGGGAGGAGATTTCAGAGGATGCCTGGTCAAGAATATTCAAAATAGCATTCCATGGGAACTTATTCACCGCGGACATGGAGCATAACTTCAAGATTCTGCAGGGGCGGCATAGGGACCCTGTAAAATTGTCAAAGATGTTGCCAGGGGTGTCCCCAAGATGCCCGAGGGGATGTGGTCAAGCAGGCTCCAGGAGCCACATGTGGTGGCACTGCCCAAAAGTCCAAGTCTTTTGGGGGAAAGTGAGGGGCTGGATTGCGGAAGTATCAGACGAACTTCTCCCACTAAATCCTCTAACAATGCTGCTGGGGCTCCCCCGGAGGAAACAGAATTATACCAATACCCAAGGATGTGGGAAACAATGTTGAGGGCGGGCAGAGTAGCCCTGGTGCAGAAATGGAAACCCCTTCCAAGGAATATTGCCTGAAAAAGGTGAAGAACATGTTTTTGATGGACAAACTGACTGCTATGGTGAACAATGATACTGGTTCATTCCTTGCGAACTGGTATGGATTGCAACAGTCCTGGGGATGGGATGCTCACTTACTCCGAGACAGGGCCCTGGCCTGTGTGGGGCGGGACTAGCCCTGAGACGTGTGGTAATCGACCTGGGGACCCACGACCCGGGGATTGGCGGCCTCAAGTCAGCCGGAGATATGGTCACCAATCGCATCATCTCCTAAGTACAAGATACAGAAAGAACATTCAGAGTCTCCCTGGATGAAAGCTCTGGTCTGGACAAGGGGATAGGGGGGAGGGTCAGTGTTGGGGCAGGGGGTGGGGGAGGCGGGGTTAGGGGTTATTATATCCACTTCAGTTTTTCATTGAACCTGTTTGTATTATTAAAAAAAGCTTAAAAAAAAAATTCAGTGACATGATGAATCTGTGTATCCTTCTATTACAAAATGTGGTAAGATATTTATGGAGTCTAAAAATATCAAAGCTTTGCCTTTAGTATTCAGCTAACGTGGTTTTCAATGCTAAGTGTGACAATTTGTTAATACGGTCTCACAATAAAGCTTTATTTTTTAGCTCAATGCAATACGGGCCAAAGCCAATAGACCAGTTACAAATTTACGAGGTAATTCATGCAATGAATGTGTGCCAAAATTGGGGACGCAAGCATGAAAATCGCAGTGCATGCACCCGTTCCCGTATTCATGGAACACATTGTGCGCTGTTTACCCTCGACCTGCACCTGAATCCGCGTGGCTTGCAAAGGTCATTGCGACATCACTGAAGCCCTGCATGAGACGCCCAGAGAAGGCGCATATTGTCCAACGCACACACCTAAAAAGGGGGCGGAACACGCAGAATGGGGAACAACACGACAAAATGTGGGCGTTACAGGGGAAGTTCCGCTGCAAAATCCTTGCAACGCCCACACGCGAGCTACAACACATATTCATGGAATTGAACAGGGCAAACCCATGCATGCCAAAAGACGCGCAAAGCCCAAAACAAGTATGCCACGGGAAAGCAGGCGTAAGCACCCCTGCGCAGTATAAAAGTAAGTGCAAACAAAGCACATACAGCTATGATGAATGTCCCATTTCTTGCAGCAGTGATTGTGGGACACTGCAGGAGGAGGAGGATAGCCAGGCCCCACATTTTCATACCCAGGGCCAGCCTTTTTGGGATGCCTGATGACCAGGTCTATGGCAGCTATAGGTGTCCACCCCATATCATCCTAGACCTGGTCACTGAGTGGGAGGATGACCTCACATCACCCACCTTGTGCTCCCAAGCACTGAGCCTCTTGGAAAAGGTGCTCAATGTCCTGCATTTTTTGGCCACTGGGTCATTTCAGCGGACAACTGCCATAGTTGGGGGTGTCTCACAGCCCAGGCAGTCACGCTGCCTACACCAGGTGTTGGCAATCATGACTGCACACCCCTCAGTTCGCAGGCACATATACATGCCCAGAACACCCGCAGAAAGGCAGGACGTGGTCCAGGACTTTTAGAGGGTGGCACACTTCCCCAAAGTGCTTGGTGCCATTGATTGCACCCATGTGGCCCTACGTCCTCCTAGGGCCACTGAGCACATCTATTGCAACTACAAGCACTGGCATTCCATCAACGTGCAGGTTTCATGCGATGCCAAGGGAATCATCACCTCTGTCTATGCAAACTATGCGGGGTCCACCCATGACAGTTTCATATTCAGAATGTCAGCCCTACACCAGGACCTGGAAGCTGGGAGGCATGGCAACACATGGCTCATTGGTGTGTACAAATTCCTGTGCACATGCATGCATGTCACACACAGACAAATACACAAACCCAACTAATGACAACAATCATCACCTCCACAGGGGACAGTGCTTACCATCTGAGCACCTACATGATTACTCTAATACAGAACCACCACCCCACCCCAGGTAAAATACAATGCAGCCCATATGGCAACCAGGGGCATAGTAGAGTGCACATTCGGAGTACCCAAGTCATGTTTCCACTCCCTTGACCGCTCTGGTGGGCAGCTCCTATATTCACCCCCAGTAGTGTGCAGGATCATTGTGGCAGCATGTGTCCTGCACAACGTTGCAACACGCAGGGCGTACAGGTGGACATGGTGGTGCCACCACATACCCAACCACATGCAGCCCTGCTTCACATGGGAGGGGAAAGGTCACGTGGCGAGGCAGCCCGTACCCAGCTTGTGGCAACATTTTTCACCTAAACTCCCACCCCTGCGGAGAGCACACAGGCCTGGCACATCTCCGGTGACAATCGATGACAAAGGGACAGTCAACTGTCGCAACCTTACCACCCTGAGAATGTGTCCTCAGAATTGCAGCATTGTGTGCATCCCGAGCCACTGAAACAAACACAATCCTGTGTGACCAAAAGGCACACATGCAAGCTACAGATTCCACCACCCCCATGCAAAACAGCACATCAAAATCCTTGTATGTCACCTAAAGCCCCCTTAACACCATGTCACCCGCCTGACACACCATGCCATGGCATGCAATGCGAAAACTCCAAAATAAATTCACAACACATGACACAACTGTCACAAAGTGCACCATGACAAATTGAAACAGTCCAGAGACAATTCCCTCAGACACAGACTCTGATGAAAAGACTGATCCAAAAAATCCAACCTACACTAAAAGGACGTAAATGCATTCCACCAAAGGTTACAACACCAAAAGTTTGAACCTTTGATGGAATGCATTTCACAAAAATAAAAAATGAATGCGGTGCTGCCGGAGTGTCCCCCGCAAACACCCCACTCACTACACTACACAGTAAAGTGAGTGGGGGTTGCACACTGAAAACCCCTACAACTGCAGTAGTGTGTGCGTGGGGGTATGTTGGGGTGGAGTTGGGGGTGGGGGTGTATTGTGTGTTTGTTGTAGGGGTGGATTTGCAGGGGTATTCAATGCATGTTTGCATGTGAAATCGATGAAGCTTCAGTCTGGCGTACGTTTCCATGTGAACCACTCGGTTGTGGACTCATCTGCAATGGAAAAATCTCCCCGATCTCCCGACACATCAAAAGCAAACCAAACACAGGACTGTCTATTTACCAGCATAATATATAATGAACATAGGACCCAACAGTGACAATGTCAGACAGTGACCAATCACTATAGCACAAGTCCCTCAATGTGGCATTGCCACCACCCGGCCCCCTTCCATCTTGAGTGCGGCTTTGACAGCTAAAGGGGCCAGAGTATCGCATACAGCATGAAGTGCATCAACAATGTAGACAGACAAGGCAATACATGAATAAGCAACATGAAAATATGCACAGTTAACAATATACTCAAATGCAGGCCAATCATGCACTGGAGAAACCATCATGAATCCCCACTAGGGGTGTACACACATGCTGGATTTCAGACTGGCCACAAATATGACGGAAGCCCAATGCCACTGTGTAAGTTAATGTCACACAGTGCCATCCTTGCAGGCCCATGGAAAGGGGAAGCAGGAGTGGCATATGTGTCCAGACCCCAAGTCTCAAACACTAACATGAGACAAGCCTGTATGGGCCCAGCTGGAACACACAGTGGATGCCTTCGGATGCCACAAAGCAACACACTGTGACATGAATGCACAATAGACAAAAAAAGAAAGAAAAAAAATGGACATTGTCAACCAGCGTGGGGAGAGGGGGACACCCAGGATGGGGGAGGTGCAGGGTGCAACTCAACACCCACATGCGTGGATGTTGAGACTAAAAAATAAATCCTCCATGGGCTCATGGTCTGCACAGCTAGGCCGAAGTGAGAGATCAGTCATCACTGTTGTCACCCTCTGGCTGAATATCAGGAGGTGTGCGTGGAAAGGGTGCCTGCCCAAGCATATCCCCGGCATGCTCCTCCATGGCAGCAAGCATTCGGGTCTGGTAAGCTTAGTCCTGCAGGAAGATGGCACGGAGGTCCCCATGCAGCACCTCACGTGTAGCACGGAGTTCCTCCTGCAAGGTCTCACATGTAGCACGGAGTTCTGCCTGCATGGCCTCACGTGACAGACGGACCACCTCATGGCTTGCATGGAGTTCAGCCGAGATGGTGTGTTCTAGCTGCTCCATCCGATGTTCTGCCTGTGTACCCTGGCCCATCAAAATGGTAGCCAGAGTAAGTCTGAGGGAGATGTTCCCTTTGCTCAGGGCTTCCGTGTGGGTCTCTGCCTCAGCAGCCATGGCTGTGCACAGATGCATAACATTTTTGGTATATGAGAAAAAAGTTACTCAAATGCGCCAGCTCCTTAAATAATCAAATAGTTTCCATTTAGTGAGTCAAATCAAGTTTATTGACATAGGGTCTCATTACATGGACGGCGGTAAGGGTTAAGGTCACCGTTAATGGCAACGGTGACCGTTAACCCTTACCGCCGTACTACGAGGTCCCTTTGCGGGTTGGAGGATTTAACGCCTGCTTCTTGCAGGCATTAAAATCCAACCCGCTAAGGGACCTCGGAGCTAATTACGGCACCGCAAAATTGCGGTGGCGTAATTAGCGCCTTCCCCATTTCCATAGAGCCCTATGGGGCAGAAATGGGAATGGGGAAAGGCAATGGCGGAAAGGGGATTTACCGCCCCTCCAACCTTGGAATGGGGCGGTAAATCCCCTTTCCGCCAAGGCGGTGCCGGTATTTTACCGGCATGAGCCATGGCGCTAATAGCGCCATGGCTCACCGCCTTCCGTGTAATGAGGCCCATAGTGTTCAATTCTCATGTCTGATTTGCAGAAATCAATTCTCAGTGTTAGCTTCACACTGGTCCCATTTGATTCTCATATCTTATTTTCAGAAATAAATTCTCATATCTTATTTTCAGAAATCAATTCTCAGAAATCAATTCTCATATCTTATTTTCAGTAATCAATTCTCAACACGTGTTTCCCCATTGCCAGTTGCAATGGTTCCTCAGGAGAAAAAAGAAAATAGTATTGGTCTCTGAAAAGAAAAATAGAAAAGGAAAGAAAAAGAAAGAAATGTGTTTTAAATAAGTATCTCCCTAGTTTGTTGCTATATAGTAAAAAAAAAAAAGAAAAAAAATGGGAAAATTGCTTTTATGATACTTAAGTTGTTGGAAAATAATGACTCACCCACTTGGTATGACCGGTTGCATATGATTTATTAAGTTGGGTGTCCTTAATCAAGAGCTCATATACTGGTTCCATATAGTTAGTTATGCTTCAATAGTTATTTCCATTTTCAAAAATGCTGGGGGGAATAGAAATGGAGGCAAAGAAAATAAAATGTATTCTTAAAATACTTTGGCTTTTGGAGAAAATAGAGGTTGAGTTAACTTAACATTCGAATTTAGAAAAGGACTTTTGTTCCAGTAAGTAAATGGAAAGAGATCCAGTAGTGACTTACCCAAAATAAGGCTTGCTTGGTCTCCAAAAAGTAAATTAGTAAGGCTATGGTAAGCCGTGCATCCTCCTCGGGTGCTTTCGCATAGCTGCATCGTAAAGATGCGCCATTTATAGCCTGCAGGCCGGCGTGATGATGTCATCACGCCACGCCCAACGTTGCTGAGCGCGGCGCGATGATGCCACCACGCCGGGATGTCCGCAATTCTCCCGACAGCCATTTTGGAGTAATGTTTCCAATAATAAACAAAAGCGGCGTCATTCCATCAATTTAATTATGTAAGCTGAATATTTATGGCGCTTGTTACTAGACTAGCTGGTCTATAAAGGGTCAAGATGGTCAATCCTATGTTGAATGGCTCACCTAAAAGGACACATTATATAGCAAAAAATGTGAACACTTTAAATGTAAAGAAAAAAAGGGGGGGGGGGCAAAAATAAATGCCAGGAAATATCTTAATTTAATACTTGGCCAATGTATGCGCCAACTATTAAATGTTGAAAGAAAAGGACAAAGATAGGAGCAAAGAGTTATTGTATAAAAAATACAAGTTAAATATCAATTTACTAAGGTTACTACATATTATGAAACATTCAAACAGTATTTATAACTGTACATTTCTGAATCACAATTTAGTCCAGAAGCACAGACATCCAATATGCAAATCCATTTGCTTTCATGTATGCGTAATGTTTCCTCTTTATTTCCTCCCCTTAGATGGGTGGAAATTTTCTCCAAACCAAAGATTTTAAGAGATGAAGTGTCAAAATCTGCATGCTCATTAGTGATATGGACAGCCAGGGGTGATCTGAGGTCCTTATTTTTGATAGCGCTAATATGTTCAAAAACTCTCACTTTTAATTTGCGTATAGTACTCCCAATGTAAAGTTTTTGACAAACGCATTCAATGCCATAGATCACATAGGTTGAATTACAATTGATCAATTTGTTAACTTGCTTCATTTTGGTAAATGAATTTCCTTCTTTCCTTGGTACATTAGTGGACATAATTTACAGTGTCCACATTTGTGTGTACCCCTAATATTAGTTTGAAAAAATGCTTTTTTGATGTTTGGAATCGGGCTTAAAAAACTTGGGCTGATTAGGTTCCTGATTGTTGGCGCCCTTCGAAAGCAAATATTAGGCGAACTGTTTAAATGCTTTTACAAACTTGAATCAGTGAGTAAAATATTCCAATTTTCTGACAAAATACGTTTAATTCATTTTGCTTCAGTACTGGAGGTTGTGATAAACTGAATCTTGTATTCCGGTGATCCATTCTTAGGTTTGTCAATTAATAGAGTTTCTCTTGGGATTTTTCTTGCTTTGTTAATCGCAATATTAATGTTGTTGGATCCATATCCTCTTTGTCTAAATTTTGTAACTGTTTTTTTCAGACTTTCTTGAAAAGTGAGTTGTGTACTGCAGTTTCTTTTAATCCTTAAAATCTCCCCATAAGGAATGTTGTGAATCATATGTTTAGGATGATGGGATGTAGCAAAAAGGAGACTGTTTCCAGCTGATGGTTTTGTGAATCGTTTAGACTGGATCTGGTCATCCTCCACAAATAGTTCCAAGTCTAAAAATTCAATCTTCGTGGGACTAGCTGTTTTGTTAAATGAAACATTGAAAGTATTATTGTTTAGGAACAAAACATAGGTTTCAAGTTGCTTGAGGTCTCCTTCCCAAATAATTAAAATATCATCAATGAAACAACCCCAGAAACGTATGTTGTTGGAGAAGCTGGGGTGTTTCCAGGCATGCTGTAATTCAAAAAGTCCCATAAATAGGTTGGCATAAGGGGGGCAAATTTGGATCCCATGGCTGTTCCCTGTAGTTGTTTGTACAAAACATTGTCAAAAATAAAGATGTTATGATGAAGACAAAAATGTAGCATTTCTATGATCATTAGGTTTTGTTGTAGGAAGGAGACTGATCTTGTTTTCAAGAAATACATCATACTTTCCAGGCCTTTGTTGTGCTTAATGCTGGTATATAGTTGGACTACATCCAGTGTTACAAATAGGAAGTTGTCCCACGGTATTTGATTCAATTGCTGAATTATATGTTTAGAGTCTTTAACAAAGGATGAAGGATTTGCTGTCAAAGGTTGAAGATGAGTATCTATATATATTGTGAAATGTTTTCAGTTTTTGAGCCAATTCCATTAATTATTGGACACAATGATGGAAAGTCTTTGAATGCCTTGTGCACTTTAGGCAAGAAATACATTGTTCCAAGTATTGTATCTTTTGATTCAGCCTGTTGGTCCCTGTTGGCAGCCAACATGTCCAGCCTGTGTGAGCCGCACATGGACCACGTTGCCTGCTGCTGAAGCTCCACCTGCCTACCAGGGGGGAGAATGGAACCGGCCACACATTCCATGCCCTGAGCCATCATCACAATAGCTGCCCCCTGTTGCTGTGCAATGGCATACAAGTGATTCTCCCACACAGTATTCCCCGGTGGCACACGGCCACCTTGTTGCCAGACAGCACACCTGTTTGGCCCAAGGAGCCCTGGTCCTTGCTGTGCTGCTGCTGCCTGTGGCTGCAGGACTGAATTCCTCCGTCGATCTGCTGCCCCAGGAACAGGAGCAACAGGTGTGGAGCATGACCCTGCACCCATAACCACCGCAGGCAGACATTCCAATACTTACTGGCCCCTTGAGGGTTCTACCCCCACTACAGGTGTGTCGGGCAGAACAGCCTCCACTGCAGAATCACTCACCCATGACGGCATGGATTGATGAACATCCGTTTCAACATCAGAGTCAAACAGTTCCTCCGAGGTGTACTCAGAGACAGTCTGGGTTTGGATGCTCATGGCCTACCACACCACGCCCTCCACTGGTGCTTGGTTGGTGCCCTGAACCCTCCACCCTCTCTGCAATCTCCTCCTCCTCCTCCGTTTCCAGTGCCTCATCACCTGTAACAAAACAAAAAATACACATGTCACCAGCATATACCACACACAGACATCACAACATTGACAGCCCACACATGAAGCAGACATGTCACACATGGCACGAACTCCGGCATGCATGCAGTGGAAATGAAATGGAAGGTGACCCTGAAAGCAGACATGTATGCATGTCAAATGTGAAGCCTACACATGCACTGCATGTTGCATAGCACCTGCATCACACACAAGCTCCTGCATTACATAGACCTTACACAAAAATGACAGATGCCAGCAAATGTATGGCACGTAGCATAGGCATGGCAAAACTGTCAACCAGCCCCAGATGGAAGTCAACTAGTTCTGTCCGTGGCCCATGTAGAAAGCATGTTACTGTACATTACATGTCAATCACTACAACTAAAAGCAAACATGTTTCACAGGATGCAACAATGCCAGTGCGTTGCAATACAGTGAAGGAAGGCACATGGATACATAAAAGCTAGGTCACCTTGACATCACACAAGTGAATAGACATGTAGAAGGCTGAAACAGGGCTCCGAAGTGTGTGGGTGCAGTGCAGTACATGTGTACGGTCTCAACTGTCAATCGAAACACAAACACAGTCATTTCAATGTTGTGTGAGGATGACAGTGTAAGGGCAATTGCAATCATCATGTGCAAAGTGTTGGCAGTGGTTTGTCGGGATATAGTAACCCCCCCTCTGGGGAATGGCTGGGGGGCAGTGCATGTCTCAGAATGGTGGATCACAGTACTGTGGTGTAGCAGAAAGTGTGGGCAGGTGTCTATTGCATCACCTCAGTCATCTAAGACTACAGCGATGAGAGGAGGACAGAAAGCACAACCCACGAGTAATCATCAGATGTTCACCAAGACACAGAGAAGCTACAACACCAGTTGCATTGAGGCAGGAAGGCTGAACCAGAGGGATTCCTACACTCGAGGTAGACAATGACACCCAGAAAATTGGTGTGATGAGGCATTGACCCTGTGTGAGCATGAAAGGGATGACCAAAAGCCATGAGACATATGAAATACCGGAGATGGAGTAGAATGAGTACCTTGACACGGACCCATAGGGGCTTGCTGGGAATGCACATGGTCCATGAATGAACACATATGTCCACTGTGAACCTGTGCCATCTGCACAGTGCAAGTGAGACACCCTGCATCAAGGATGTAACACACAGCACAGGTCTGGCAGAGTTGCAGAGGGAAGTGTGCATGTACACAGTATTCTGGGACAGGCCATTTCATGAGTCCAACATGTGAATAACAAGTACCATGGAGACAGTGAACTGCTGGGGATAGAGAGGCAAGGAAGCATGCTCCTGAGGGGGACCAGCTTGCAGAGTGACCTCACACAGGCGTCAGTCATGTGACGACATAAGCCGAGTGTTGAGTGGAAGAACAGAACATGCTATCATGAAACATGTCTGGGAGCAAGGATATGGACAAGAGAGGCTGCCGAATGTCTTGCATGTAAGGAGGGTGCAGGTGTGTGGAAGAGGATTGGCTCTGTGTGCAGCACATGGCCTGCATGCAGACTGCATTGCAACAAGCATGTATCAGTCAAGCATCGCATGGGTCACATATGGCACTCATGAATACATTGCCTGAACTGGTAGTCAATCACAACACATCACACAACCAAAACACACATGGGCTGGACACACACGCATCAACACTCACCGGACATTGCATCAAAATCCAGCATCTCTCCCACTCCTTGGATTAGAGCCTCATTGATGAACCCTGAAGCTATCTCCTCATGAGTAGTGAGCACATCGTCCACTGATGCTGGCCCACCGCCAGTCACCGGGGTTGAGGCGTAATTAGAAACCTGCTTGTTTTTTGTACAGCATCGGATGTCAGTCCAGCGCTTATAGCAATCATCAGCTGTGTGCTTCTCAAATTCCATGGCACTGACACTTTACGCAATGTACTGCTAATGGGCCTTATGCTGGGCAGGTGTAGTTTGGCACCCTGGCTCCACCAGCATATCGCGGTCGTGTCCCGACACGTAGCCCACAAGTGCGTCCAGTTCCACTTTATTGAAACTCTTCTTCCTTGACGTGCTGGAGGCCTGAGCGGTGTCTGTGGTTCCAGCCTCTTGCGCAGAAACAGGCTTCTTCCTCTTGGCGGGTTGTGCAGACCCTGATTGGCTACTGCCGCTCTGGTCAGTAGGGGCCAGGATGCTGGTGGACTGGCCAATGAGAGTAGGCAATGGCATGAGGACGGAAGCCCTATGAACAAAGAACAGAGAATTGATTGTCCCTCTCTATGCTGCTTGACGGTTTGAGATTGGCGAGTTCCTTACACTATACTTGACAGACATGTTCAATATATTGTTTACACGTTTATGGCATGATCAATAAGAGAAAAGGTAGAACCACAACTATTTTAGATATTTGATTTATTATTAATTGTTAAACAAATTTAAAAATGGTTAAGAAACTGGACATATTCAATACATTTTTGTAACAGTTAACACAAGACAAAAAACAGGTTATAACGGGGAAATAGGTCACTAAATGGGCATTACTATACAGAGGTAGCTCAACATCTATTATTTTTGGTCTTTGTTCAGATTGTCGACATGTTTCGGCCACAACTTTATATTAGACACTAACCTTAGTGTCTTTTCAAAACAGATATACAGGCCTACTTCAGGACAAAGTATTTCTTCCAATATTCTTCAAATTAATGATTTACCCCATTGGTTGATGTTCACAACATCACTGATCTATAAAACAACATAAAAACATCATTCTCAATAGGAAGTGGTCCATACTGATTACAAACATATTTAACACTGTTATTCATGCAACTATTACGTAATGCCTGGCATGATACGGACAGACTCAAGCTTGTCATTCTGGATTTACTGCATTATGATCCATGCATATTCCGTTAAACTAACTCAACACATAAAAAACATGAAACAACACCAATATCTTACATCTACAAACAGCAAGAGATGCTACTGACATTATTTGAGTCAATAGTGTGAATTTCTTTGGATGAAATATCCGTGTATGTTGATATAAGATGCTCTACTTCAACATTGTGGCAAGAGAGACATTCTCTTTGACCTGCAATACAATAGTAATCATTCTTTATTAAGAGGACTGATTAATTGACAATCACTGATTAACCAACTACTTATTCTATATATGTAAGAGTCTAGATAGTTGTGCTTGTATTAGTCACTTTAGAAAGGATTCCCAGGCTTGCCTTGCATGTTTACAGAATAGGGTGAAGAAGGTGCTATTCTTCATAAACACATGAATGTGTGATGAAGGAATATCTCTATTCCCCTCTATTGCCATGAAAAGGCACTTTGTTTTCAAAAGAATTACCTCAATTGCTTTTCTATTAATCCAGTTTGACCCAGGATAGATAACCGGGTTTTATCTCGAGAGCAAAAGGGTGGCTTCAAAATCAGTTTTCGATCAGCACCTTTCATAGGTTGAAAAGCTGTAAAAAAGTACAAACGATCAATAAATGTCAGTGCTACTGGCTATAGAAAAAGGATCTATTTCGTCAGAGCAGATTATTTTAGATACTTACTCGGAAGGCACAGAGACTAACTATCACCATCTTGCCTAGATAGAAGTGTCAGTGATTATACTGATAACACTATCCCATATGCTGCGGTGCATCAGTGCAAACACTGTCAGACAAAAAAAAGCGAAGAGAAAGAGAGACGGAAAAATAGCGTTCAGAAGATGAACGACGTCTCTAAATTGGCAGCAAAACACTTGCCACAATACGGCAATGAATGTGAACAAGGAAACGCTTACAGACTTACTTGTTTCCAGGTGGTCATTCGACCGCAGAGCTTCTGCCTGGGATCCTCATGTTGTGCAACTGGAACACCATTGGGGAGAAGGTGTAGCTCTTTATATGGACCTGGCAGGAACGGACTACGTACTGAGGCGGCCTCGCTCGTGCCACATGACACGTGGGAGACTTCATTTAATTCGATTAACTTTTTAAAGATACAGGGGCCCCGAAAAAACATGGGATGATGGTTATGACATTAGACAGTGCCACTCATGTGCATTTGCTTTGTGTCTGGCCGACATTTGTTCGGTGCACTGATGCTTGTTTTCTATATCTCCCTATCTACAGCGCCGATGGAGGAAGAGGGCAGAGACGGCACTGTGGAGCAAAGTGGCAGGGATGCCTCCACCAGCCGGAGATGCAAGGCCCGGTCACCCTCCCCAGGTTACAACATCTTCCGGGAGCGAGGGGACTGGTGCCGCGTCCGCAACTACGCCTGCAGTTACCGAGGGGATGCCCAAGAAGGCGAGGTTGGATGTGGGCTCCTTGGCAGTGCAAGGGGCAGGTGAGCCCCCACAGGGGCAATCCAATGCGGAAGACGGTGCAGAGGCATCCAGGTCGGTGGTGGACGAGGAGGAGGCTGCATTAGAACAGCACATGGGGCCTGGAGGGGTTGATGCCACAGGTGCACTTGGGACAGTCCAGGGGCAGGAGGCAGCGCAGGTCACCACGGAGGGGCCTGTGCCTAATCCTGACCCTGACACCTGTAGGCATGCCTCAGTCCAGGCCATTCCACAGGTAGGGGATTGGTCCACGTCAACTGTCCCTCCTCTACCTGAAGACCTGGCAATCTGTGACAGGGTTGAGCCCGGGCTAGTCGGTGTCTCAATGCGCACAGCTGTCATTCGTGATGTCGTGCATGGTTTCTGATGGGACCACACACCTCATCACGAAGAGGTTTGTGCCATCCTGGACTGGCTAGCACGACTCTTTGTCGCAGGTTTGCTACATGTGCTGGGCCATGATGCGACCCCCTCCTCCTCTTCCTCCACTATGCGCCAGTCATCCTTCCTGCCATATTCCAGCCCAGATGCCACCATGGCCCCCTGTGGACCTGCCCAGCCACATCTGCCAGTCTGGTGGAGATCACATCCCTGCCACAGTCGGGAGTCGGAGGTTCAGCAGAGGTGGTCACCCCAGCAACAGGGCCCCAGGCAAGGGAGGTTGTTCAGGCACCTTTGAGCAGGGCACTTGCACAACGGCCCTGGGGGTTGGCATCATTGCAGAGGCAGTCATGGTGGCACAGGCACATGGCATCAAGGCAGCAGCAGGCTCAATGCAGGAGGCATCAGGACTCAGGGCCAACTACATCACAGGGGCAGGCATCGGCCAACGGGAAGGAGGACCCAGGACAAAGTGTGTCTTCCGTGTGGCAACGGATGGGCCGGCAAATAGGTGCAGAGTGGCGGCGGGCAGAGAGGGCATGACTCACCATGGTCAGGGCAGAGAACTCCATGTGGCGAACCGAGAGGCAGGAGGAGTTCCTCGAGGAGACTCGCAGAGAGATGGAGAGGAGTATGGCGGCGTCCCTGCGAGCCCTCGAGGAGAGAGGTGAGTCCCGCCTCCCGGCTATAGACACGGAGTTCGATGATGCCCTGGCCAAAACTCTTGGTAACAACGGTGAGTCGTAGAACTAGCCCACCGCCATTGTTTATAGTTCTTTGGTGTAAGGTTTCCTTTGTTTATTTTAATATTTGGAGGACATGGACATTGCTCCACTTTTTGTATATAGTTGTTTTTTATAGGGTGTCTTTGGTGTATTAGTCTGACTTTTGGGATCATGGACCCTTCATCCTTTCTTGTATATAGTTGGACTTTGGTGGATTTTTTGGCTTTTTTTCCCATGCAGTAATGGTTTTTATTGTTTTATGTTTGGAACTGCAAACATTACTTTGGGCAAGGACCAGATTCTGGATTTTCCCCTTTTTGGATTTTCATGTTCCTTTGGGATTTGCATTTCCTTTCGATTTATGTTAATTTCATTTTCATTCTCATCTTTGATTATTATTTGGCGTATTTTACTTTTTTTAATACATTTTCATACAGTCCAATCTGAGTGATGTCTGCTCTCAATTGTTTGGTGCCTGTGTCAATCGTCAGTGGCTCAGTTATGTGTCACTGCTGTGTAGCTAAATTGGGCATGTCTTTGGGTACATGCATGGGTGCTTTTGTGAATACCATGCCATGGGGCCAGTACTGGGAAGTGGGGCGAATGGATGGGTGTGGAATTGCACTGGGTGGGGGCAGTGTAGGGTAGCATTTGGGTGGACATTTTCTACATGATTGTATGTTGTGACAGTGTGTTTGGTCGGGGGACATGAGTCGGGGCCTGCTTGCAGGTTGCCGTCACTGGGTGGGGACGCCTTCAGGTTACCGTCACTAGTGGGGGTGGGGGGATATGAGTCGGGGCCTGCTTGCAGGTTGCCAGCACTGGTGCGGGTGGGTGGGCATGAGTCGGGCCTGCTTGCAGGTTGCCATCACTGATGGGGGCGGGTGGACATGAGTCGGGCCTGCTTGCAGGTGTTAGGGAGAATTCTCTGTTTAGGCTGAATTTCCTAACCTAGTGAGTCCCCAGCAGCTTTGCTGGATTTCGGGAGTTTGTTTTTTTCCATCCTGCCAAGAGTGAGACTCTTTTCCTCCCACTCTTGGACATGTATGTGTGTAATTCCTTTGAATGTCAATGTGTTCTATGGGCTATGGGGTCTTTTACTCCATAGGGTCTCATATGTTTTTCTATGTGTGTTACACCGCACCCTATGTGCCGTAGCACTGGGGTGTCCTAGCGGACCCCCACCATAGACTCCATACCCGGGGACTGACTACTGTCTCCCCGGGCATGTAAAGTCACCATTGGCTTTACTAGACCTAAATTTACTAACAGGACTAGTACAAACCATCTTATTGTGGACGTACTAGTAGGGGTAATTCGATTACTCCTGGATCTGTTACTCGAGGGGGCACTGTCCCGTCCCCCCCTCGTCGAGTTTTGGCTGGTGGCAGTGGAAACTACTTGTTATGTTCGACCCCGAAGCTAACCCTATGGGATTCGTCCCATTGATGGAGATTGATACTTTTTCTCGTTAATCTCTAACGTACCACCGATCTACTTATCTTAAATAGGTTTATCGGATGGTATTTTCTGCCAGAACTCGGTTTGTAAAATGGTGTCTGTGTTCGTCTTTGTGACTTCTAAACCAAAGGTTGAGCCCTTTGTTCCACTTTTGGCGGGCTCGGTACAGAGACCCTCCAAAGTGGTGCCATTCTGTCTGGGTTACCACAGGAGTGTGGGAGGGGGTTTAGGCACCCTGGACCGAGTTGCCTTGCCAACTCCGGTCGCACTCTGGAGTGATTGGCCCAAGTGGTGAGCCTTCCCGCTCACCACTTAGCATGTGTTGATTGACAGCTAGGCTGAATGAATGGGGTTTTTCTGCATAAAAGCAGGGCTTTTGGGACTGGATCTTCAGAAATCGCCACAGGACCTAAGAATCCGACGAGGGTAACGCTGAGCCGACCTGCAACGACGACACCTCCGGTGGAGCCCTGCTGAGCCGACTCACCACTTCCCGACGACAGAGGAGATCTCCCTGCCGGAGAGTCTCTTCCCCTGACTGGTGGGAACAACCAGTCCCCTTTGCTTTTTCTTCGCCTCAGGACGCAGTGGTCGAATTGCCCGTGCAGCGCACCTCGGTAACCGGATAGCCATTACCCCTGTACCGCGACCAAAAGGTGGTGCCTTGTGACGGAGCACTCCGCGGCTGGTCTCTTCCTTGGTGGTGCACCGGACTTCAATTTTCTTCGACGACGAGAACCTCTCTACTCTTGGCAAAGACCTGACGTGCATCCACCACCAGGAACAACTGCCCCCGCCGGAGCTGCCCTCCACAACAAGGTACCGTGTCCGCCTGGCCTCCCTTTCAATCGGTTCGAGTGAGGTGTCTTAATCCTCTCCTTTCCGTTGGGTCGCCTCCAAGCTTTTCTCATTTATTGTTCTGAACTGGTTCAATCTGCCGATAACAATTTGCTACAAAGACTTGAATGCATCTCCACTAGAGACTTTTTCGGGACAAAGCTCCTTGCCTCTCTCCTAGTGGGCCTGGCCTCTGAACTTTGTGATCTATTGTGGTTCTTGCGTTCGTACCGTACATTTTGGCCGTGAAGTATTGAACTGTGTTGATTTCGTAACCTGCCTATCTTTTTCTCTCCCGTCCTAACTAAGATTCGAGTGCCATCTAGGTTGAGGTATACACCTCTGTCTGCAAATAAGTGGTGCCGGTAGAACCTAGACTTGTCGAAATATTGCTAGGGGGATTGATCGTTTCTTCTTTGTAGAGTAATTGTGTTTGATTTGTTTGCCGTGAAAGTGCCCTAGTGCTTTTCATAGATATTTCGTTATAAATAAATACCTTAATATCTTTACACTAAGCCTCGTTGCGTGTTTGCTTGTCTTGCTGGGAAGAATTGCCCTATTTTGTATACTCCACATACTGCTCAACTCTTCTTGAGGGAAGTCTGACTGCTCAGCCACAGCTACCAAGTGAATCTGTGTGGTACAGACTGCTACCAAGTGGGTTCACCGCCAAACACCTGTAGTCCTAAATCTTTTGCAGTGGTCCCAGAGGGAACTGCACAGGTTTCCGCCTAACACTGGTGTACAGCGGTGGGATTTGTATCGAGTATACAGTTTAGAGTGCGTTTCGACACTGTAGGATAACTAACCACAAAACTTTGCACAAAAAGCAACTTTCAAAAAACATGTCTACGATGGAAACTTACAGTCAAGAGTCCTTGTCAGGTGAAAATACTGAGAGTTTGCGAGCTCTCTGTAGGCAAGAGAATCTTCCTGTAAGAGGCAATTAGTTAGAACTAATAGAGAGATTGCTGGCAAACCAAAATCTGGGTACTGGTTCAGAGGAACCAATCTCTCCAGCGACTGTAGATAACAGTGATGGTGTTGATCTGAATCGTAATTCTGATGATAGCGATGAAGAGGCTGACGAGGACGGAGAGGCTAACAAAACTGTCTCCCCTGCTCCTCTACCTGCCTTACCAGCTGTGCCTACGGGGCCCATTCCAGGTCCCACAAGTAACCCTGCTTATTTTGAACTTGAAAAAATGAAGCTCGAACTAGAATACAAACGGTTCTTAGCTCAATCTGAACAAAACCAATAACTCGAGTTCAGACGGATGAATGCCCAGGCTGAGCAGAAGCAAGCTGAGTTAAGACTCAGGGAAATATAACTTAATCACGAGTTAGAGATGAAAAAGTTGTTTATGGAAAATGCTTCTCTCTCCTCTGGTTCCTCTATGAGCTCCAGTCCCAAAAGACCCCGGATGCCGAAGGAATTAGTGGGTATGTATGAACCAAGATTGGATGTGTT
The DNA here is from genome assembly GCF_040938575.1 of Ambystoma mexicanum. Taxonomy (NCBI): domain Eukaryota; kingdom Metazoa; phylum Chordata; class Amphibia; order Caudata; family Ambystomatidae; genus Ambystoma; species Ambystoma mexicanum. The sequence goes on along the minus strand of NC_090928.1, from coordinate 784,972,214 downwards.
GGATTGGTGGAAACTGTTTGAATACAATCATGGGCTCCAGGACATCATCGGGAATGCTTTGCTTCCCTGGTTGTTCTCTAGGCTCCCTCCTGTTGCGACTGATGTGGTAATGGAGTTGGGGGAGGCGGATAAGACGGATTACGAAAGTGTGAAACTAGCTTTAATAGCTAGATTCAGGAAGACCCCTTCCCAGTATCTTAAGAGGTTTAGAACCCTCAACAAGCATGATGGTACCCCTTGGACTACCTGGGTGAGTGAAGGGTTGAAAAACTTAGAGGAATGGATTAAGGGTTACAAAGTGAACACTTATGAGGGTATGAGGAATCTTTTTATGTTGGAGTCTATTTATGATGCCTGTTCTCCTGAGCTCAGACAGCACTTGGCTGATTCGAAGGAATTGGATTCCAGGGAGCTAGCTAAGGCTGCTGACTTGTGGGTTGCCAACAGGACTACTCATAAGGATTCTGGGGCAACTCAGAAAAAGGATGAGGGAAAACAGCCAAAAAAAGACTCAAAAGAGAATTCGAATAACTCACATTCCAAAGAGGGCCCCAAACAAAACCAGAAGGGTAAGCCACCGGGAAAACCACAGCAGAATAGTGTGTCTTCTGGTGCCAAACCGGAAGGAGGTCAGAACAAGCCACCATTCCAGAAAGCATTTGGTAAGTGCTTTGTTTGTGGCTCGACTGACCACGTGAAAGGAGATCCCAGATGTAAGGGTAAACCTTCAGGGGTCCAGCTTGTCTCCTTAGCCTTCGCTCCAGAAGAGGAAGTCCAAATGGCAAGTGGAAACTTTCTACTGCTAGCTGACGAACCCATTGGAGTCTCAGCCAGCGTTTCTTTAGTATCTCTGGGGTTGTGGGAACAACAGAATTTAGATGTCTATAATTCTATCCCCGATAATACTAAAGAGTATTATAAGGACAGTGTCCAGGTGAATGGTCAGGAGACTCCTGCCATTAGGGACACTGGGGCCAGCATAACTGTGGTGGATAAATCATTTTTTCAGGCTGAGGATGTTGCTAAGGCACCCAAACGCCTCACCAAGTTAGCTGGAGGGCCTGTGCAGATGCTTCCCCAATTACCAGTTCTCATCCAGTGTAACGACATGACTGTAAAGATACCTGTCAGCATACAGAGTGAGGTACCAGGACGCGTACTGTTGGGTAACGATTTGAAAACTCTCGGAGTTGTATCGCATTCTCCCAGACCTCCTAGTAAACGGTTACAGGAGCTAACCAGACCTGCAAGAGAGAGGACCATGCGCGGTACTCTCCAGGAGATGATGAAGAAAGATATCACTCCTGCTCCACTGGAATTGTCGGCCGCTGTCTCCAAGAAATCAGAAGCGAAAGGGAAACCTAAGACTTCTATCCCGAAACCAGCAGCGCGCATTCCAGTGAAGCCAACACGGACTTCCCCGCGGTTGTCCACAGTTACACCGGTAACTCCACCTCCAGCCGAGGCTGAGAGGGTGGTACAACCCTGTGTGGTAGAATTAGACTCTGAGGAAGAGCTAATGGAAGGCCAGGAACTCATTGGAGATCTGGATCCTGTTGACCATCCTGAGCTGCAGTCTTTACTGGCAGAAGGTGGACCCAGCAGGGCAGACTTCAGTAAGGGACCGAGAGAATGTCCAACTCTGGAAGGTCTTCGCCACCAGGCAGAAGCTCAGGCTGAAGGGCAAGAGCCTGGGAAATACAGGTTGCACTGGGAAGATGGCCTCTTCTACAGTGAACCGACCGAGTCTGCACCTGGAGACTACAAACGACTTGTAGTACCCCAAGAGAACAGACCACAGTTCTTGCAGTTAGCCCACGAGATTCCTTTGGCTGGTCACTTGAGTTTCAAGAAGACTAAGGAAAGGCTCTCTCTCTACTTCTATTGGCCGAAGATGGGGGCCGAAGTAGAAAAACAATGCAGGAGCTGCCACACCTGCCAGATCTCTGGTAAGGTTGGTTCCAAGAATGTGGCACCTTTAGTGCCTCTCCCAGTCGTGGGAGTCCCATTTGAGAGAGTAGGGATTGACATTGTTGGTCCCCTTGATCCTCCAACCTCCTCAGGCAACAGGTTTATACTTGTTGTAGTAGACCATGCTACTAGGTATCCTGAGGCAATTCCTATGAGGACTGTTACAGCTCTGGCTGTGGCTAAGGCCCTCCTTGGTATTTTTACTACGGTCGGGTTTCCTAAGGAAGTAATCTCTGACAGGGGGTCAAACTTTATGTCCCACTACATGAAAGCCATGTGGAAAACCAGTGGAGTTACTTACAAGTTCTCAACAGCTTACCACCCACAAACCAATGGGTTGGTAGAACGGTTCAACCGAACCATGAAGAGCATGATAAGTGCTTTAGAGGAACCCCTTAAGCGTAAGTGGGACCTTCTACTGCCATGCCTTCTCTTTGCTTATAGAGAAGTCCCTCAGGAGGGCGTAGGTTACTCGCCCTTCGAACTCCTCTATGGTCATCCCGTCAGAGGTCCATTGGCCCTGATTAAGGAGGGGTTGGAGAGTGCTCCTTCCCCCAAGCCAGTCAGAGTGACTGACTACGTGATAGGTCTCCGGAGGAGAATGTCGCATATGATGACGGAAGCAAGCGATAACTTGAAAGCTGGACAAGCATTGGTCAAGCACTGGCACGATCAAAAGGCTAACATGGTTGAGTTCGCTCAAGACCAGCTCGTTCTTGTTATGATCCCAACAAGGCAGAGGGCCTTGCAAGATAAGTGGATGGGACCCTTCCGAGTCGTGGGTAAACTCAGAGAGGTTAACTATCTGGTGCACTTGGGCAATCCCAAGGAGGCACCGACAGTCTTTCACACCAACCGACTTAAATCGTATGTCTCACAACCTGATGTAGGAGCGTTGCTTCTAGCGTCATCCGAGGAAGAAGAAGAGAGTGAAGCTCTTCCGGATCTCCTCAGAGGCTTACCTTTAGATGGAAAAATTGAAGGAGTAAATCTCTCCTCCAATCTGACACCCGAGCAACAAGAAGAGTGCAAATCTATGTTGAATCAGTTTGCCTTTCTGTTCTCGCTTTCACCAGGCTTGACCCCTTGGGGCCAGCACGACATACTCACTGGTGACTGTCTGCCAGTCAAAAGCAGAGGATACCGCATGTCAGAAAACGTATGAACCCACATCAAAGGTGAGGTCAGCAAGATGCTTGATCTCGGGGTAATAGAGCCCTCTACTAGTCCATGGTCTAGCCCAGTTGTGTTAGTACCAAAGGCCGGATCTAAAGAACTTATATTCTGCGTGGATTATAGAGCTCTTAATGCAGTCACCAAGACTGATGCCCACCCTTTGCCAAGAACAGATGAGTTGGTGGATAAACTTGGCCCCGCCAAGTTCCTCAGCACATTTGACTTTACGTCAGGCTATTGGCAAATAGCCCTGACAGACCATGCCAAGGAGAAAACTGCATTTTCTACCCCTGTTGGCTTATACCAGTTTAAGGTAATGCCGTGCGGATTGAAGAATGCACCTGCTACGTTTCAACGGATGGTAAACCAGGTTCTGAATGGGATGGAGGACTTCTGCATGGCATACTTGGATGACATCGCAGTGTTCCGCAATTCCTGGGAAGAACATGTAACCCACCTGAGAGATGTGTTGCAGGCTCTTGGACAAGCCAATCTGACCATAAAGGCGAGCAAATGCCAAATTGGACAGAGTAAGGTAGTCTATGTTGGGCATGAGGTAGGCGGTGGAGAAATAAGGCCTTTGCTCAGTAAAATTGAAGCTGTGCGAAATTGGACAACACCGACTACTCAAACCCAGGTGAGAGCCTTCCTAGGCCTCACTGGGTATTACAGGAATTTCATGGAGAACTATGGGACCATAGCTTCTCCACTGAATGTCATCTCCTCGCCCAAATTTCCTAAGAAGGTTAGATGGAACGAGGAGTGCAATCAGGCTTTTGAAATCCTGAAAAAGGCTCTTTGCCAAGCCCCAGTACTCAGAGCTCCTGATTACCGCCAACACTTCATTGTGCAGACAGATGCTTCAAATGTAGGAATAGGTGCCGTACTCAGGCACCTGGATGGGAAAGGTAGGGAGCACCACGTTTGCTTCATCAGCCGCAAGCTGAAGGATCCTGAAACAAGGTGGGCAACAATCGAAAGAGAGTGCTTTGCTATCGTGTGGGCGCTGAAGAAGTTTAGGCCGTACTTGTATGGTTCTACTTTTGTCATTCAGACTGACCACCAACCCCTGAGATGGTTAATGCAAATGAAAGGGGAAAACCCAAAACTATTGAGATGGTCGAGCTGCCTGCAAGGGTTAGATTTCACCATTGAGCACAGGACAGGATGTCACCACCAAAATGCTGATGGTCTCTCTAAACTTTGTCTCCCGATACAGTGACTATTATCCTCCCGGATATAGACAAGGTATACACTGCTAATTTGGTATTAGTCAGTAATATTCCGGGTTTCCTCCTTTTATAAGCAGTTCACAGTGGCCACTAGGTCACAGGAAACTCTTCTTAGTGGGTTCTACTAGCACACACATACAGCAGATTTTTAGAACTTGTACACCACCCCTACCTTTAACATGGCCGAAGAGAGAACTTTAGCTTATAGTGATGACTATGCAGCAGCCCTTATGCAAGCCGTCTCAATTCTTAATCAAGATGACATTATTGATATCTCACAAGGTAAAGACGAATGGAATGAACTAATCCAACTAAAGAAAAGATTCACACGTACCGAACTACATGGGGCAATAATGCTCGAATATCTCAAAAATAAAGCATTACCCCAAGGACTGACTGTCCTCAACGAACCAAGACTATTCCTTGACAATGAAAAATTCCGAGTACAATGGAGTTACATAGCCAATCGCTGTGGACGAGACTGGCTTATCTTGATCATCGACACTGCCAAAGAAACATCCACTAAAATCGAAATTGAGTTACATAAAATTGAAGAAAATCTAAAAAAACAGTTACCCCTCGAAAAATACAAAAAAAGATTAGAAGAAATCGAAAAAGAAATGAAGGACTTTAAATCTATCAACACCAATGAACGGATCCAACGCATGAGAAAAGACCTAGCACGCTTTACACATGAAAAAGCCTTCCCATACGTCAAAGATGATTATGTTAACAAATCATTACAAACTAATGGACAAAACAGACAGAATAGACGGGTGAGGTTCCGTAATACGTCCTATAGCACAAGCCACGACAGCAGCGACCCAGATGATGCAGGAGAAGGTACATCTTCAGGCAACAAAACTCTTAACAGAAGGGGCCGGGGCCAACCAACAAGACGACAAACCAATGGAGGCAGAAGACAGAACCAAGGTCGTTTTTTATACCAGGCCCAGAACAGAAGCAATTGGGACGACGGTTCGAAACAAACACGGAGCGGGAATCGCTTCTGATCAACCTATAGAATTACATACCTACTGAAAGTGAACAACAAGTCCTAAATAAAGGGTTGGGTTTTGTGATGACGAAGGAACATGATCCCTTTGAATTCCAAATTGAATTCAAGAAGTTGATGAGAAAAATTCACCTTAAGGAATTCTTCACTTCCCCCTCTAACACCATCAATGAAGGACCCCCTAACTGTACAGGTCTACGCAATCCATCTACATATTATCCCCCTTCTCATAGCTTCTCCCCGGAATCACTCGTGTTTGAAAGGAAAGTCATTTCGGATATTACCGCCATGGAAAAGAACCACCAGAGAGCATTTCACAACCTATCGAATTTGGAACGAAAAGCCCTCGACTCATTGTCCAACAATCCCACGATAATCATAAAAAAGGCAGATAAAGGGGGAGGAATTGTTATCCTGAATCGGACTGATTACATTGATGAATGCGAGAGACAACTGAGCAATACCTCATACTACCACCTGCTCACACAAGATCCAACTCCAGAACTCTTACGACTGATAACTGATAAAGTGGGCAAGGCAAAAGATCGTGAATGGATTTCGAAACAAGAAGCAGACTTTCTTATCAACAAAAAACCAAGCATCCCAACGTTCTACACCCTTCCCAAGGTACACAAAACCCTTCAAAACCCACCAGGACGACCCATTGTAGCGGGTATTGTTAAGACGGATTTCTGAACTCTGTCCTGGTGGCGCAGAAGTTCAGAAGGCCAACCTAATTACTTGGAACAGGGTAACCTCTGGACAAGCCAGACCAATCAAGGTAGCGATCGCGGCGGTCAAGACTAGGTCTCAAGAGGGGTGAGGGTGACTGAAAGCCCGCAGTGAGCACACAAAGCAAGAGCGCTGACAAACTACTCCAAACAGTTGTTATATCAAAAATAGATACACATTTATTTTAAGGCCTTTAAAATAATGACCGTAGCGAGAAAATCACAATATCACAATATTAAACCAACACATACCATATCAACACAATATATATACAAATACACAGTCGCAAGCGTTTAAAGCACGAAATATGTAGTCCACCTGCCAGGGAAGGAAAACAGGCAGTGCAATAATGCTTTCGACTCAGTTCGCCTTCATAGGCACCTAACTAGATGGAAGTCCGAGCCCTGCGAAGAGTGGAGCCTTGTGCTCAAAGTACCTGCCACGCCGGTGCCGACGGACACAAGGGGAAGCTCTTTGGAGGAAGTCAGGCGGTTCACGTTAGTGCACAGCAGAAGAAGAACAGGTTCCGCAGCTCAAGCGCAGCCTCCACAGCGGGCAGAAGCAGAGCGCGAGCGCGGCAAAAGGGTGCTGTTTTTACACAGCAGGGAAAAGCAATGGGATGCTTGCTTCGGGGACCGGTGAGTAGTATATCTAGGATCTGGTCGCCCTCCTGCAGTATCCCATTGCTTTTCCCTGCTGTGTAAAAACAGCACCCTTTTGCCGCGCTCGCGCTCTGCTTCTGCCCGCTGTGGAGGCTGCGCTTGAGCTGCGGAACCTGTTCTTCTTCTGCTGTGCACTAACGTGAACCGCCTGACTTCCTCCAAAGAGCTTCCCCTTGTGTCCGTCGGCACCGGCGTGGCAGGTACTTTGAGCACAAGGCTCCACTCTTCGCAGGGCTCGGACTTCCATCTAGTTAGGTGCCTATGAAGGCGAACTGAGTCGAAAGCATTATTGCACTGCCTGTTTTCCTTCCCTGGCAGGTGGACTACATATTTCGTGCTTTAAACGCTTGCGACTGTGTATTTGTATATATATTGTGTTGATATGGTATGTGTTGGTTTAATATTGTGATATTGTGATTTTCTCGCTACGGTCATTATTTTAAAGGCCTTAAAATAAATGTGTATCTATTTTTGATATAACAACTGTTTGGAGTAGTTTGTCAGCGCTCTTGCTTTGTGTGCTCACTGCGGGCTTTCAGTCACCCTCACCCCTCTTGAGACCTAGTCTTGACCGCCGCGATCGCTACCTTGATTGGTCTGGCTTGTCCAGAGGTTACCCTGTTCCAAGTAATTAGGTTGGCCTTCTGAACTTCTGCGCCACCAGGACAGAGTTCAGAAATCCGTCTTAACAAATTGGTGTACAGCGGTGGGATACGACTGAAGGTATCCAGTGTTGCGCTCGAACTAAGGCATTTCAGGTTATTCCAAACAGTACACGTAGTGAATTGTTATAGTATAACTTTAAAAAGGCCATAGTCCTATCAAACAGTATGGAAACAAGTACGTTGTTAACTTTAAATGCTTCTAAGTCAGAAACATTGAAAAAGATGTGTGCGGAGAGAGGTGTTTCCTCTCAAGGCACTAAATTGGAAATGATCCAAAGAATCGTGGCGTGGCAAGAAGCGCAGCTTGACGCTATAACTTCTGAGGACAGTGCGGAAGGTGGTGGGGCTGCTCTCACTGGTAGAACCGATGGTTCTGCCGCCGCACTGTTCCACCGCGACCACGAGGACAGGGAGGACGAGCTGTCTAATGTTTCCTCTGCCAGTGCTGATGGGGAGGCTATGCTTGAATTCAAGAAGCAAGAGCTGCGGTTTAGGCAGCAGGAGCTTGAATTCAGCATAGCCAAACTAAAAATCGAACAGGCAGAAAAACAAAAAGACAGGGATCACCAGTTGGAACTGGCCAAGCTTCAAGTTGCAAATGGATCCAAGGGTCCTGGACATGGGTCTGGGGCCTCCTCTCATCCACGGTTTCCAAAAGATCTGCTCAGTGTGTATGAAGAGAGGAATGACATTATGGACTGGCTGAATGCGTTTGAGTATGCATGCGAGGTCCAGGAAGTTGACAATGCTGATAAGATTGCGTGGTTGCTCAGTAGACTGCCCCATTCTGGCTGTAGTGCCATTATGGAAATGTCGAAGGCTGAGCGGGCTGATTTCGCAATGTTAAAGCAGACTCTCATTTTAAAGTTTGGGAAGACTCCGGCCCAATATTTAAAGCGTTTTCGAGAGTATAAGAAAAAGGAAGGTGGTACTTGGGTATCTTATGTCGCCGAATCTTTGAAAAACTTAACTGGCTGGGTCGAAGGCTATAAGGTTTCTACCTTCGACGGCATGATAAATCTTGTCATGCTGGAACACATTTTTGCTTCTTCTTCCCCGGAGCTTAAGCAGCATTTGGCCGATTCGAAGGAGATAGATCCTAAGAAGCTGGCCATTGCAGCAGACTTATGGGTGTCACATCGAGTGTCCCATAAGGACAAAACTCATCCTGGTAAGCAGGAGGAGGGGAAAAAGTCCAAAGATATGGAGGGTGGGGAATCTGCTAAATCTTCTTCCCAAAAGGGCCACAAAAAGAAAAACAAGGGTAAGACACAAGAGAACTCACAGGGTAGTGGAGGTGCGCCTCCGAAACAGAACTCTGGTTACAATAAGCCTCCCTACGTAAACAGACCCACTGGGGCTTGTTTTTCCTGTGGAGCAACTGACCATGTGAAGGGGGATCCAGAAAGCTTCCCTCATCAACTTTACACCTGGTCAGCAAGTCCTGATCATGAATCCAATAAGGCCTCGCTCTTTACAGGACAAATGGTCAGGCCTTTACACAGTGGTGGAGCCCCTGGGTGAGGTAAACTATTTAGTGGACCTTGGAAGGCCTGGACAGGCTCCAAAAGTGTTCCACGTAAATAGGCTGAAGGCTTTCGTCCCAAGAGTCGAAATCGCAGCGACGACCCATTGTAGCGGGTATCGACTCTGTCCTCGAACCACTTTCAATTTTTGCTGACCATTATTTGAAAGTACATGTACAAAAAATGCAATCCTACCTCAAAGATTCCAGAGACGTTATTAATAGCTATGAGAATCTGCCTTTTGACCCTACAACCGATTTACTCATGGGTTTAGATGTTGTTTCCTTATATACCAACATCCCCCAACAAGCCTCAATCGACACCATAGAAGAAACACTCCATACCCGAACAGATAATGATCCTGTTCCTACTTCATTTATCCTATGGTGTGTAGAACTCGCACTAAAACGGAACTACTTCGAGTTCAACGGGAAATTTTACCAACAAATCGAGGGCACCGCCATGGGTGCCACTATGGCACCGAGTGTAGCCAATCTTTATGTCGAAACTTTCGAAAAAAGACACATTTATGATAATGGCAACCCATTCAGCAGTAACATCAGTAAATGGAGTCGCTATATTGACGATATTCTGGTACTATGGAAAGGTGCTAAGGATGAAGCCAACAACTTTTTTACCTGGCTTAATGGTCTTAACCCCCATCTGAAATTTACGATGACTTCCAGCAATGAATTTACTAACTTTCTGGATCTTACCATTTACCACCTTAATGGCATTCTGAAAATAAAACCTTACCACAAACCTACAGACAGGAATTCCCTTTTGGACTATTCCAGCCATCACATTAAACATTTACGTGATAACCTCCCGTTTGGTCAGTTCCTCCGTCTTAAAAGGAATAGTTCTGATAAAGAAACGTACGAAGTTGAAGCCTCCACACTCAGTAAAAAACTCAGACAAAGAGGTTACCCTAAAAAGCTAATAAAAAAATCAGCCAAAAGAGCATTTAATAATAACCGGCAAGCTCTACTTGAACCTAAGCCAACTAAAGCTAAAAATGATCGTATTGTCTGTGTGACTACCTTTACGGACCGGAGTTTTGAAATTACCAACATCATCAAGAAAAATTGGAAAATCTTTAGAACTCTGACTCAACCCCCAGCTCTGCCTATTTTTGCTTATAAAAGAAGTACCACCATTGGCAATTTAGTGAGTAATAGCAGACTCAAACCGATCAACACTCCGGAGCCCAAACTCACCACCCTCTGGGGTTTCCCTGAAGCCACCGGTCACTACCCCTGTGGAAATTGTGGCGTTTGCAAACTAACCACTAGAACCAAAGAAGTTGATGTTGGTCTCTCAAAACTCTGGTCCCAAAATAATTTAACCAATTGTAATACTGAGTACGTGGTATACATGATTACATGCATATGTGGACTGCATTATGTTGGAAAAACTGTCAGAAAAGTAAAAACACGCATTATGGAACATCGTAGCTGTCTGAAGAACAGAACGGAGAATGCTCCCCTTGTGAAGCATTTCAACCTCCTGAAACACAAATACGAGGACTTCACTTGGACAGTCCTCCTGGCCTTGAAAGGAACGAACAACATAACACGCGAAAAGCAACTGTTGAAAATGGAACAGAAGATGATCTTCACCCTTCACAGTGATGTGACGGGGCTCAATGAGTCAATCGACTGGCATCATATGTAGTTTGCATTTGTTATATCTTTACGGATTTGGTCTGATTTGATGAGGCTCAATGAGACAATCCTTTAACATTCATTTTCTGTTTGTTAACTCTCTACAGATAAGGTCTGGTGTTCCCCCCTACATTTCACCAGAGTTCTCCGTGCAATAAGGGCTATTGCTCGTTTGCGCCCGAAGATTCCCCTCTTGACAGACACTTACGTTACCCTTTAGTTGTGTATAGTTCACTTTACTCCAAAATGGCCGCCGTTCCGTTGCCGTATTCGGCACCGTGTTTCGGAATCATCGACATAGAAGTCGGACTATATGGGTCTCCTTGACGACCTGTCAACAGTGGCAGCGTCTCACATTCGGCTAGTTGCACACGCAAGACCTGCATCCCGTGCACCTCTTCACACTGGGTAAGACACTCGCCAGACGCTTCTTACTACAATTCCCCCCGTTTCACGAGGCTTTTTAGTGGCAACAGGTACTAAGTAATGTTGTCCATTTTATTTTTGACCCTCTTTTCAGTAATGACCGCAGAGATACATTCCTGCTCGCAAACCAATGGATGACATAGGTAAAGTGTTTTGTATTGTTTGTTCCCGACGCAGGCCACTGCGGAAAAGCACGTTGACACTTTTTCTAGTCTATCTCTTGCCATACACATACAGACCCCTCTGGTACCTTCTTATTTCGGGCTAGTTGCTTGAAAGGGTTACTACGCTTTGTAGATCCCCTCCACCACGGTCATCCCATGCTTCTATACGCCCTCGAGACACCGAGTTGTAACAAACTGCTATCGGCCACTCGTCAGACTTAGAGGTGCTTACATTTACTGATACTCTCCCTGGTGCCATACTCTAGGTATTTGCTGCTATGTTATATGTGCTAGGAGGCTGGATTGTGTATTAATTTACCGCAATTTTCATCCATTTTTTTGTAGGGTCGCGATGGCCGCCTACCTACACCTACTAATCTAAGTAGAGAGCCCCCACTGGCACCACCATAGGTAATTTTACCCTTTTGTTGTTGCCTAGTTCATTGTTTCAACCTCCCCAAGTACACAGTGAGTCATGAACTTAATCTTGGATGTCTATTGTTGTTTTTATCTCTTACAGGTACTATTAGGCTCGAATGAATCTGTGTACCATCATTTCTTGTAAAATAGGCTATACTGTTGAATTGTTACCTCCTGATGAATGTTCAACACTTTGCCCTAAGGAACAGAAACATGTCGAGACACATCTCTGGACTTTAAACAGGGATAATACTATATGACATATTGATCCATATGCGGACGGGTACTATACACTTTGTTGCTAGACGAGTACCCACAGTGGTCATATTCCTTTGGTAATATTTTTGTAAAGTAGCCACTTAAGCCGGCAACGTATTTCCTATTTTGTTGTTTGTACATTGTAAGATTTTTTATATGCACTGTCATGGACCAATCTGTGTAATTGGATGTTTTAGACTTACTGATTTTTTCGTTATTATTAAAATTTGATGTTATTTTTCCAACTGGTCCCCTATATTGTTTTGCTTCAAGTGTTAATGCAAGGCACCTGTAGTACCTAACTTTAAACTTTGTCTCCCGATACAGTGACTCTCTAGGATGTATGTCATCGACTAGAGGTATGAGATTCATCCAGGAGTGGATTAAATCCTCCTGTCCCTTAGTCTGGGGGGGGCGAGTGTTAGGGAGAATTCTCTGTTTAGGCTGAATTTCCTAACCTAGTGAGTCCCCAGCAGCTTTGCTGGATTTCGGGAGTTTGTTTTTTTCCATCCTGCCAAGAGTGAGACTCTTTTCCTCCCACTCTTGGACATGTATGTGTGTAATTCCTTTGAATGTCAATGTATTCTATGGGCTATGGGGTCTTTTACTCCATAGGGTCTCATATGTATTTCTATGTGTGTTACACCACACCCTATGTGCCGTAGCACTGGGGTGTCCTAGCGGACCCCCACCATAGACTCCATACCCGGGGACTGACTACTGTCTCCCCGGGCATGTAAAGTCACCATTGGCTTTACTAGACCTAAATTTACTAACAGGACTAGTACAAACCATCTTATTGTGGACGTACTAGTAGGGGTAATTCGATTACTCCTGGATCTGTTACTCGAGGGGGCACTGTCCCGTCCCCCCTCGTCGAGTTTTGCCTGGTGGCAGTGGAAACTACTTGTTATGTTCGACCCCGAACCTAACCCTATGGGATTCGTCCCATTGATGGAGATTGATACTTTTTCTCGTTAATCTCTAATGTACCACCGATCTACTTATCTTAAATAGGTTTATCGGATGGTATTTTCTGCCAGAACTCGGTTTGTAAAATGGCGTCTGTGTTCATCTCTGTGACTCCTAAACCAAAGGTTAAGCCCTTTGTTCCACTTTTGGCGGGCTCGGTACGCGAGACCCTCCAAAGTGGTGCCATTCTGTCTGGGTTACCACAGGGGTGTGGGAGGGGGTTTAGGCACCCTGGACTGAGTTGCCTTGCCAACTCCGGTCGCACTCTGGAGTGATTGGCCCAAGTGGTGAGCCTTCCCGCTCACCACTTAGCATGTGTTGATTGACAGCTAGGCTGAATGAATGGGGGTTTTCTGCATAAAAGCGGGGCTTTTGGGACTGGATCTTCAGAAGTCGCCACAGGACCTAAGAATCCGACGAGGGTAACGCTGAGCCGACCTGCAACGACGACACCTCCGGTGGAGCCCTGCTGAGCCGACTCACCACTTCCCGACGACAGAGGAGATCTCCCTACCGGAGAGTATCTTCCCCTGACTGGTGGGAACAACCAGTCCCCTTTGCTTTTTCTTCGCCTCAGGACGCAGTGGTCGAATTGCCCATGCAGCGCACCTCAGCAACCGGATAGCCACTACCCCTGTACCGCGACCAAAAGGTGGTGCCTTGTGACGGAGCACTCCGCGGCTGGTCTCTTTCCTGGTGGTGCACCGGACTTCACTTTTCTTCGACGACGAGAACCTCTATACTCTTGGCAAAGACCCGACGTGCATCCACCACCAGGAACAACTGCCCCCACCGGAGCTGCCCTCCACAAAAAGGTACCGTGTCCGCCTGGCCTCCCTTTCGATCGGTTCGAGTGAGGTGTCTTAATCCTCTCCTTTCCGTTGGGTCGCCTCCAAGCTTTTCTCATTTATTGTTCTGAACTGGTTCAATCTGCCGATAACAATTTGCTACAAAGACTTGAATGCATCTCCACTAGAGACTTTTTCGGGACAAAGCGCCTTGCCTCCCTCCGAGTGGGCCTGGCCTCTGAACTTTGTGATCTATTGTGGTTCTTGCCTTCTTACCGTACATTTTGGCCGTGAAGTATTGAACTGTGTTGATTTCGTAACCTGCCTATCTTTTTCTCTCCCGTCCTAACTAAGATTCGAGTGCCATCTAGGTTGAGGTATACACCTCTGTCTGTAAATAAGTGGTGCCAGTAGAACCTAGACTTGTCGAAATATTGCTAGAGTGATTGATCGTTTCTTCTTCGTAGAGTAATTGTGTTTGATTTGTTTGCCGCGAAAGTGCCCTAGTGTTTTTCATAGATGTTTCGTTATAAATAAATACCTTAATATCTTTACACTAAGCCTCGTTGCGTGTTTGCTTGTCTTGCTGGGAAGAATTGCCCTATTTTGTATACTCCACATACTGCTCAACTCTTCTTGAGGGAAGTCTGACTGCTCAGCCACAGCTACCAAGTGAATCTGTGTGGTACAGACTGCTACCAAGTGGGTTCACCACCAAACACCTGTAGTCCTAAATCTTTTGCAGTGGTCCCAGAGGGAACTGCACAGGTTTCCGCCTAACAGCAGGTTACCAACACTGATGGGGGGACATGTGTAGGGGCCTGCTTGTGGGGTATGGTGCTATGTGGGCTGCCTGCGCGGCATGGTCATGGGTGTTGGGGGGTGCCTTGTGGTGTGGGCTGCTTGCGGGGCATGGTCACGGGTGATGGGCTGCCTGCAGGGCATGGTCATGGGTGATGGGCTGCCTGTGCGACATGGTCACGTGTGATGGGGGTCCCCTGTGGTGTGGGTTGCCTGCGGGGCATGGTCACGGGTGATGGGGGGTCCCTTGTGGTGTGGGCTGCCTGCGGGGCATAGTCACGGGTGATGGGGGTCCCCTGTGGTGTGGGCATGGTCATGGGTGATGGGGGGTCTCCTGTGATGTGGGCTGACTGCGAGGCATGGTCACCATCATAAACATTTTGCTAGGCACATCAGATATAGCTAAAAGGCGGTGACTGTTAGGCTACTCACGAGGACCTTTCTTATGTGCAGGAACAATTACCGCCTTCTTTCAAGAATTAGCAATGGTCAAATCCCATGCAATTCTTTTAAACATTACTAAACTACAGCAATCAAATTGCCTCTATGCACTTGCATCATTCAGAGAAAAATTCAGTGCAAACCAAACAATCTATTAGATGACTTTGAACCGAAACCTAGGTGGAATCCTTGAGGATATTATTATGACAGGAAGCAGTTTATTAAAAGAAAATGGGTCCCTTTCTCTGATACATCGTCAATCCAACTCTGAAATGGAAGGAGAACAAGCTTCCACCTCGCGTGTGGATGGGCAATCCCTAGAGGACCAATGACGCCCTTATTTGTAAACACAAGGCCATCAGGACAAGAGAAGAGGGCAAGGCCGGAAAGTATCCTTTCCCCCTCATCCAGGAGATGCTTTCTCCCAATTCTCTGATTTCAGATAATGCAGTATTTAATGTATCCAATAGATCGTTGTATATGGTTGTTGTCTAAGGCTGAACTAGATCTGCTGAACAAAGTTTATCCTTTGTCCCTACCCAGGTGCCTTCCAATCATCTGATCGAAACAGAAATCTGTCCATTCCTGCAGAAAATGTTTTTAAATTCTTTCTTTGGTGAATCACAGAATATTGAATAAATCCAACAAGTGTCAATTGTTGGGCCTCAGTCTTCTTTTAATCCACCCATCAAAGATCTACCGAAAGAGGTATTGGCTTTTGAGGCCACAGTAATAAAAGGTGTTGATAAGGTTATGACACATTCACCGAAATACAATTTCAACAAAGATGAATACTTGGCTACGAAAACATTGACATATGATGCCTCCATCATTATTAAACCAGCGGATAAGGGTGGGGGCATTGTAATTCAAATCATCAAACAATATGATCAGGAAGTGTTAGGTAACATGTTAACCTTAGTGCTAAATCTACCTCACTTGTATGAATCTCAGAACTTTTTGTTGAACTTGTAGATTTTGTTTCCCTATACCTTATTGAGTGGGAAATTTTTTCCACACTCACAGATCCTATTATTCTTTTTATGGGTGCCATTTTTAAGACTCTCCATATTGCCCTTTTAATTGGGGCTCCCCTTTTACTTTCTGTGGCTAACCTTGTAAGAACTACAGTTACTGAGGGTAGGAAGGATATTTCTTTCCCTTCTACATTTTGTTAGGTGAAAACCAGAACACCCCATCTTATGTGCAGTGCTGGGGCGATACAATGAATCCCCTTTCTCACAGCACTGTAACAATTCTGTTGTGGGGATAAACTTACCTTAAATGGCTGCAGGCAGTGAACCTTTTTACAAATTCAGTGCACCTTTACCACCAGCTATTTTCACGGATGCGGTAAATGCACCCATTGGTGCCCAATTTTACCAAAATGAACCCGGTCTTCTTTTTTGCCATTTTCTTATTCTTGTCCCTTCTTGGATATTCCCCTGCCGTCTAGGGTAGAATATTATGATGTGTGTTTTTATTTTCGGCAGGAGACCTCGGTCAAGTCTGCCCAGGCTCCAGAGTGTCTGTGAAGGCAGAACGCGAGGGAGGATATGATATGACATGATCCTTTATTTATATTGCACCCATACATACACGTGTTTCAGGGCTTGACAAGGCAGGGGAGGGGTACAAGAGAGGACAAAAACAATGATCTACTAGGCTCCAAGTTCAAAACTCTGCACCCCTTTATCTTCCAGCCTGCCTGCAAGACTCCAGTTCAAAATGGGAGGCTGGCTGTCCTGAAAGGACTACCATACCTTATGTTATGTGTATGGACATACACATTTAGGATGTGTGCAGATGTGTGCCTTACATAATATTCAGCTGAAACAGTGAACGACTGACCAGCCAGAGCAGATGAGCTTTGGACTTTATTTCACAATTTTAGTAAAGCACATCAACAGTCTTGTACTTATAAGTGGTATCAGTAATGCAAGTAACAGGTCAAGACTTTTAAACATTTGGGGACTAATTGCCAAAGCTCTAGCCTCTGGAGTGTAATGTTAGCAGAAGCTTGCTGGAAATACTGATACTGCCAATAGTATGGCATATCTACTTTTGACAAATGATCATAACAGGTTGCCTGTTAGGGCAATTGATGATAATTGTTTAAATAGTCCTATAATAATATCCACATGCCTATACATAAATCAACACATGTCTTAGCATAAATGCCTCGGAAATGTGAACTTTATTAATTCCACAGTAAGTATTATCCCTCCCAGGGAAACCCACATTAGTTTGAGTGTTAACTATTTCTCACTAGATCTGTACTGTATGAACTCAATAGCAAACACTATTGCTTTTGTAAATATATTATGGCTCAAAAACTGTAGTCCACACGACAGGACCTTTTAGGGCATAATATTTTTGTGTTTTTTCTTTTCTTTAAGAGGATGTATTGATTTAATATGACAAAGGAATTCATCTCTGTGTTGACTCCTTTAAATTGGAGATAGAGGTCAGAGTTGGGGGGGGGGGTGTCTACAATTCTATCAGGTTTTGGCTTCACACCATTATTGAGATATTTAAGTGCTACTATTAAGCCTTTCATGTTTCTATTGGGACAACGCTGAATGTAAAATCAACCTGTGCAAAGGTGATGGGTAAAGTCTGTTGAGGAATGTAGAATGTGTGATTAGCAACATTGATTAGTTTGTTAAGGGGAGTAAAGGAATATAAAAGCATGGCCAACCCTCACTGATTTACGTATATTGTAACATTTGATAAAGACTGTCTGAAATGCACCAAGATCATAATCCCAGTGTTAAGTATGGGTTAACAGCTATATTGACTCCAATCTTTCCTCTGACCCAAGCAGTATGACATGGTTCTATCTTAGTGACTTTAGTCCTATAGTATGTGAACTCAACAGTTTGTTTTTGAATTGGACAAATTGACAAAGGACACACAAAGATTTGGTAACACTTAGATAACTCCATTGGCCCACGACAGTGAGGTTGGGCTAATACTGCAGAATGTAGCCTGAGGTTCTCTAAATAATGATAGATGCCTTTGTCAGCTACATGACATAAATGGTTATTTGTAAGAAATCGAATGTCTTTTGTACTTGCAAGTGTACTCATTGCCTTGGCCATATTTTTTGTGGATGGTTAGAAACTTTAGTGGGTTAAAGATTTCTGTTACCTGGGGATGTCAATTGCTTATAGCCTTTCCTGGGATATCCAACATAATTCCAAGCTACACAAAATATACAAATTAATTACACAATAAGGTATGGCAGAAGGTTAGATGTCAATCCTCTCGGTCTGCTGCTGACAATTTATCAAGCTAAGTCAATTTTCAAGGGTATGGCCATAGTGCAATATTGTGTGATTATGAGCCACAATTATAACCTTTGCTGCCATCGTGCTGTGTCTAATGCTGCCCCTGTGTACATTTGAAGACCGCTTTAAGTTATGTTTTCGGCAGATCCCTATGTAAAGAGCCAGGGGTATTATGCACTTAGAAGAAATTGCCAAGACTGTGTTCACCTGGTCTTTGAGAAAACCAGCATTTGTTAATAGTCTATCCTGAAATACCCTTTCGGAATCTTAAGCCACTAAAAATGCACAAGGTAACGCTGTAATTCTGAGATATAGCAGAACGTTAGAAGGCAGCCCTATAGGTCAGTTGCTGACACATTAGAAAGCTAATTCTTTGTATGTAGACCAAAGTTAACTTAGCTGAGCTAAATCCCCTTTGTGGGCACATACAAAGCAGAAAAATTTAATGATCTGCCTCTATAGAGAACGAGGCAGACATGACATAATCCTGTTTGTGGACTTATCTACCAATAAAAATATGTGCTGGCCCTTATAACATCTTAGCTGGTTTCCAAAACGTAGGTTAGGACTTGGCTCATAAATTGAATTTGCATGCGCCTGGTACAAGTGGAGGGAAAAACTGTGGATTGAGGCTAAACGCAATTGTGACATTGTTAACCTGGGAACACTAATGAATCTTGTGATATGTAATCCATTCTATACCAAATTATGGAAATTATAGACAGTTTGGTATGTGTCAATCTCATGTAGCCCTAGCACATTTGCTTGTGTTGTCCGATATGCATGCCACTCTATCTGTCTGATCTGGAATTTGATTAAGAGTACTGGAAGTGCATGAGAGGGAATCCTAATGAAATTGTATTTGTGCATTTTTAGTACTCTTTTTGGAACACTGTGGAGCTCATTTTCATTAAATTAGTAATTTGGCTGTGGGAGCCGTGTTGGCATACACGTAGGTGGCTCTCTGTCACCAAATTATCATCATTTGCACAGTGGAGTGCAAATGTTCAGTGCAAATGGAGGCGTGCATATGTGTATACTGCCTTTTGCCCTGCACTTTTGCACTCCACATTGCAAAGTGAGTGTTTATTTTTAATTGTGAGTGCCACTTGACATGCTCGAATAAATTGCTGTCCAACATGGTTGCATATCAGGCAGTGTTCACAATTACAAATAAATACTGTCCGACATGCGAGCACGTCAGGCAGCATGTAATTGTACACACAGCTTGCCATGTGAGCCAGAAAGGCAGCGTGTTAATGTATCCTTATGGGGTCCTCCTGCTTTAAGCTGGCGCATATAGCAGGCAGGCTCCATAGAGATCTCCAGCATTTGTTCAGGCATGAAAATCCACGGTGGAGCACATACTAGAGCATTTGTATGATGGAGAGGAGTAGCAAAATCCGCTTACGTTTCAGCCACCTTCCCAACTCTCCGCCATGCAGATCATTGAATGTAGTATAATGCAAGGTGTTAAAGAATTAATCAAGGCCAGGGACGTCATTTCACTAAAATGCCAGAGGTAGCGGAAGGGATATCACATGACCCTTGACCCCCCTGATGACATCACAAAAAGTAATGTCATTTGACCCCACCCCAAAGTGATTTCGCGGGAAGCGATGAAACATGACCTTTCACCCGTTGACAAAAGAGGAAGTGGCATCACATAGCATTTTACACTATGAAAAATATGGTTACGATATCAATATAAGGTGATGCACATTTCATACAAGAATGGATCGCCATATGTATTGTTAAAATCAGTGTGTTTAGGCCCATATTACCAAATTACTGTGAATGCAAGCAGACGTCCATGACCAAATGATAATGATGTGTTATTATATAGCATTTACGCTTAAGCGATTTACATAGAAAAAATATACACCCAATATCACCCAACCTGTTTTGGTACCCATTTATCGACATCCCAAGGATGAAAGGCTGAGGTGAGGCGTTTAAGAACAGACTAAATCAGTGACTGACCCCCTGAAGTGAGCCTGAAATAAACCTTTAATGAGTCTAGCAATTATTGTATAGAATTCCAGAAAGACACATTTTTTGGCATTTCAATTCTTTCTTATTTAGGGTCAGTGCTGAAAGTGTTAGGGTTGTGGCACTCCTGTTCTTATTTTTCTTCTTTTTTTTAAGGGGACTGAACAAGAAGCCAGCCACTCCAGAATTAAAGAGCCACATGGTGCTGGCCACAGCTCAGGAGCTTGCATTACAAAAAAACACTTTTTAAAAAAAACAATTAGAGGTCGCAAGGGAGACTACAGAGGTCGCTCTAGCGACCTCTGGCGAATCCCAAATGACGTCCCTGATCAAGACCTTCCATTCACATTACGGCACAGTCACAAATGTGCATCTGAGTGCAGTTCTGGATGGTGAAATTCTGGGCCCTAATCTCTGAAACTTCCAGGAATTTCACCATCCCTGACACTGGTTGTGTTCTCTATAATGACTTTATCTCCTTGTTGGCCTTCTTATTGCTGCTCTGCATCCCCCCAGTTTCTTCATGTTTCGTTCTTTGAGGCCGCCTGCACACAGCTTCCCCGTTTACCAATCCATGCGAGCACAGGTGCCACTATTCTTCAGCTCTCCTGCTCTAGCCTGTGTGCTGCATACTATCGAAACCCAGAATTACAAGATTGTCTTTTTGACATTTTTCTAAATTGTTTTCTATGTCTTGTGCCCACAAGCCATTAACAGCTACTAAAAGCATTAGAGCACATAATAGCAGGCAGCAGGCAAGGTAGTTGTTTGCTCGAGAAAGTTAAGTCAGGCTTCCGGTCACCTAATTGCTGGCATTATATGTCTCTTGAGGCTATAGTGGTAAATATAACTTGAACAGTGTACTAATACTCGGCATAAGTCTCCTAAAATGGAGCCATGTAATAAGGTGGGAATAACAATGGATTATTTTGCATCACTTTGCTTTAACAGTTTGGTGATCGAGTATAGCTTAGTCTGAGCTTTTCACGTCTTACTCTGTGTATGTGTTAAAATACCATTTCTATATCCACAATGTGTTCCTCTGTGTTTCATAGTTGGAAAATGACTCTACATTGTTTCTAATTTGCCAGTTTTTTCTATGAATTATCCTACCTTCAAGTAGGATTCTTTATTAATTTCCCCAAATACAATCCTTTTGCCGAATGATGATTATTTTCGTATCCACAGCTTAGTAGTCTATGAGCTGGATTGATTCAGTGGAATGCCATTGAACTGTATTTCCATTGGTATTTTGAAGATCGAAGTGGTGCAGATCATATTATAGCTTTATAGACCTGCAGCTAGGGCTGTACCAGGTGTTATGGGCCCTGAAGACCGAGTTTATGAGGGACCATAACGCCCATTACCACCCAAGCTGCAGGTCTATAAAGCTATTAGAACACCCTCAGTGTTTAATTAAAGTAGAACAAATGACAAATGATACATACATTTTGCAGAACTTAGGTATTTATTGGGAAACGGGTTAGAGGTTGGAAAGGGTAGTTTTGTAAAGAAACATTTCTATTTCAGGTTTAAGTGTGTGGTGCCATAGAAATGAAGGGTGCAGTTGATAAATTGGCTATGTGGAGCAAGACCCGGGACTCCAATTTTGTTCACATTTGGGGTTGAGGTGGTGGACAGAGAATCATGGACAGACGAAGTGCTTGGTAGTACATCTGGAAAGGTGTCTTCAGTTGGTTGGTCTGTTTTCTGTGACAGTTTAGGATATGTATTCTTTTTGTTGGTTTCAGGAGTGTGTATGATCGCTTTAAGAGTATTGGGTTTGATGATATGCTTGGAAATTCATCTGGTAAAGTTAATGCAGTTGGTTTCTTTGTGTTTTGTGTTAGTGCATGATATTGCCTTTTTTTGCTTCTTGTAGCTGTGTCTGTGTCCGGTGTTGTGGTAGAAAGGAAGGAGGATTTGTTGTTAGGTTTTCCTACATATTGTAGAAGTCCACACCATTCTCTTTTTTCAGAGCACTGCGGGGTCTAGTAGCTTTTGATAGAGGATTCATTTTTGTGCCCAGTAACAGACATTAATTGACAACTTTCCAAACCTGCATTGGCTAAAATCTGCACAGTTGTCACACGCACAGAGTGGTTCGTGTAGATAGCACTTAATTTTGCTTTATTGCTGATTGTTTGCATCATTGAGCCCAGTGTATTTTCCCAAGTGGTCTGCAGGTATACCAAATGGGATCCAGTTTGGCTTCAGTAATTTACATTTTCTTGGCCACGACATAAACACAGGGTGCATTTTGGGGGAGTTTTTGTAGATATAGTTCCAGCGACTTAATGGGGCAGTCCTCCTGTTCTGGAATTTCATACATTGCCCCACAAAGGCTATCTCGGTTTTTCTCAGTGATGCATTGGTTGTTTCATTGAATGTTAACGCAGCATATTTGCAGCCTGTTTTGTCTGTGCGAATACGGAAAGCATCACTTGGCAAGGCACGTTGTCCTTCTCTTCCTCGTCGTGCAAAATGTAGGTAGATATCGTACCATACTTTATATTTCAACGTTATTGGATGGTCTGTATTAAAAATTCCACTACTTTTCAGTGTGTTCACATCTTTTCAGCTGATACACTCTTTATGCATTGTTTGATCTTTGCACTCATGCCTTGCTCTTTATCATGATATGATATGATATGATGGTTTATTTATATAGCGCCTATACACAATGTGTTTCAAAGCGCTTCAAGGCAAGGGAGGGGACGAGGGAAAATACAATGACATTCTTACAGGCCATGAACAGTAAGGATGTGAAATTAACTATCCTACTCGGCCTGACGACATTTCAGATAGTGCAAGAGCTAAGACATAGATAAGGAAGGGAGGGGGAGAGTGGGAAGGAAATGGAAACAGACAGGCGAATACCGTACTAGGCCTGACGACATTTCAGATAGTGCAAGAGCTAAGGCATAGATAAGGAAGGGAGGGGGAGAGTGGGAAGGAAATGGAAACAGACAGGCAACTACCGTACTAGGCCTGACGACATTTCGACTAGATCCGGAGAAAACAAAAGGTGAGGGAAAGGGGTGCTGAAAAGGAGGGGAGGAACACAACTAGGCCTGATGACATTTCAGATAGTGCTGGCGGGGAAGAGGGAGGAGAAAAAAACAAGTAAGGGGAGTGGGGAGGTGACAGACAAGGTTGCTATCATACTAGGTCCAGGGACAATTCTGATAGAGTAAGTGCATAGAAGAAAGTAAGGGGAGGAGATAAGAAAAGGGAAAAAGGGAGAGGAGGAGAGAACAAAGAGTAAGCAGTCAAAAAGAGTGGAGAAGCGAGAGGGGAGCGCAAATACAATTGAATGGCTATGAAGATATTGTTGGCACTCTGGATCTCTTCCCCATTAATCAAAGTCACATATTGCAAAAACAGAGGTTTGTTCCGATAGCTATGGAGGCTAGCGCAGATTGAAATTAGGCTTGCAGGTTGATATTCAAAACCAGATGAATTACGTACCTCTGCATAATATTCCCGCAGCAAGTTGTTAAGTATTAGAAGTGGAAGTTGCTCAAAATGCAAGGATAGTTTGCACTGTGTTAGCCAGGTTTTGAAAATATCTTTTGCCCATTTGGTTGCAGTTTGTGTGTTGCCTTCGCACCGGTTGACCTCTAGGGCATTTGAATCAGCATCCAAGAGACAATTGTGTCTTTTAGGAATTTCAATCCTTTCCTGCATTTCTTCATTTTCTTCCTGGAGCCACTGCTCAAGGGTTTGGTTTCCAAGGAGGTTAAATGATATCAGGGCCGTTTTTTACAAAATACAGACTGTAGGAGTACGAAGTACAAGCTGCAATGCTGCAGCCATTCACTTGGTTGTGACTTTTTTATAGGGTTGTGGGAGGTAATTAGCAGTGGGTGGGTGGAGTATGTAATTGAGGGAGGTAATCAGCAGGTGTGGATATATTTGTACAGGTAAGCAAATGTAGGATTAAAGTAATTACACATGTAAATATGCTACAACATTTAGCAGGTGGATATTCTTAGCAATTAACACTGTGTGATATTTACTTGCTTTTTTATTAGTGTTTCTTTTCCTTGCAGCTTTTACATAACATGGTGGACAAAAGAAAGTTTTCTTTCCTTGAGGCAGTGGGGGCAGGGGGCCACGTTATGTCATGCCGGCAAAATATTACAGAGGTGAGGCCACGCTATGTCTGCCTTGCTTGCTATACTAATACGGCATACTTAGGAAAGCATTTATTGTTATGCCAGTAAGTTAAGGAATATGGGCGGTGAGAATGGAAATACTTTTTTCATCTGAGTTTGTTTAGTGGGCAGGGTTAGGTCAGGCACGCTGGTATTCGGACGTGCAATGCGCAACATTAACTGTTTTGCTTCTGGTATGGGACGTTGACGGTGAGGAAGAACACAGCGAGTTGTTGGGCTGTAATGGGTGACAGCAGCTGCAAAGTCAAAGGTAAAAGACTTCAATTAACTTGCGGGCTATATTCAATCTTCGAGGTATACCAGTTTGTATAGCCCGTAGATTGACCAATTGCGTTAATTGAAATGCTGTTCGGGTGTTCTAATAATCTGTTTCATTATTTCCATCCAAAATTGCATATTGTTTGGTGGCGTGTAAAACATGTGGTCAAAGCAATCTTTGCCAGACTTGCAACTGAAGCAGAGCTATGAGTTTCTAAGTCTAGATTGGAACACTTTCTAATGCAAATGAAATTCCACATTTCTTTTGAGATAGGTGGGGTTGGAGGTGTCTGTTAGTTTTTGGCATGTCATTACGCAGCTTCATCCTCAGGTTCAGTGGCAGATGTTCATTCAAATCATTTGACCAATCTATCTGCCATTTCTTTAAATAGTCCATGTATACGGTGGATATGGCTGCAATGCCAGATTGCCTTCCACATTTATCGAAAGTGGGGGTGTTTGGTTTTGTATTATATTTTTCCTCAAAGTTACATAATGCAATGTTCATGTTCAGGCAATTTCAAATTTCTCTGTAGTAATTTATATTCTACTTGTAATTATTTGAAGAATTCCTTTTGGCCATCCTTTTTGCACATTTTATTTACATGGTAGATGATTCCTAACTTCAATATCTCCCATGACAAGGATTTATCTTAAATAAAACATTTGCTGTGTCTTATAGTGTAGTTGGAATGCAATTTTCAAGTTCACATCCTAAGTCATTAGTTATGCTGTGTATTTTATGTCTTGCTATTTGCAGATTCACAGGCTGGTCTCTAATTCCTGGGCTGTTTATTTGAAGTAGAGCAAATCTAGTGCTACCATTCTGGCTCATGTCAGCTTCCAGTGTCAGCCAGATCTGAGTGTGATCTGTTGTGTCACTCAATAAAGTGGTTGCTTGTTGCTAAATTGGGCTTTTATAGTATTACATCAGGCACTGTGGGTGAATACCCTCATCTGTCAGAGTTTGTAGACTTTAGAGTGAGGTTGTGGACTTTTTCCCCTTAAAGAGAAATCTGTTTTCAATTGCAGTAATTAAAAAGGGCCTCTCTTGGATTGAAGATTGTATGATGGACACACTATAAAAAGTATTTCTATCTTAAAGAGATCTAGTTATATTATTCTATACATTTTATGTAACTGGGGGAAACACATTTTGCACAGTAAAACAATTTAAATGTTGTTTGGTTTGTGTTACAAACACATGACAAATTGAGTTAATCTCAAGTGCAAAGACCTTGTCCGTTTGGGCAAACTGTGACCTCACCAAAGGAGAAAACCAGGCCTTGTTCTGTGGAGTGAAGAAGAAATGGGGAAAAGGTAACAAGAAAATGGCAAAGAGTGAGAAAGTCTGAGAACGGAACAGAAAAACATAGGTCAAAACAAAAAAGGAAAGATAAACTTAAGCATGATTGATAGTGATTGCTGCGATGCATCTAGAATGGATTTAGACCAAAAGAGGTCATGAAAATAATTAAGAACAGTCAATATTGGATAATTCTCTTATCATGTAAGCTAGCACTGCAATGTATTGTTGGTATTAATTAGAATTGAGTTATGGATGAGTGATGGTCTTGAGATGTGCCCAAATGTTCCTGTGAGTTGCGGGGGCTTCAAACCAGATATTCATGAGTTCCTTGTGAGGGGTATTAAAACAAAATCCTAGTAATGTTGAACCAGCTGACAGTTGTCAGAGCCTAGAATTGCCTGTATGCTGAATGTAAGTTGGGGAGACTTAAGGTTAATATGACAAAGAATCTCCCCACCCTGAGACATATTAGATTGGCATCCAGTGTAGGGGAGAGGGTTGTGGCCAAAACAGGTCCTCCTAGAGAAGAAAGGTTTTAGGCAGAATTATATGCAGTACCCTTTGGGAACACCACACACAATTAAGAGTACAAGTGACAGTATAAATGCACCTTTGGCACAAGCCTATACTACACAGTAAAGTGGTATCAATGGCTGAGCAGCCAGACTTATCTCAAGAGCAAGTGAGCAGTATCAATAGTTACACAAAGGACAGCAATTACTATGATTGAAACAAACACTGACTCATGGTTTCTGAGTAAAAGAAGATACATTTATTTACACATCAGTTGTAAAACATTTCACTAAAGTAAAGCATTTGAAAAATCACACTCTTAATACACCACACCACTCCCAATAGATTCTGGACAAGTTTAACTTAAAATGAAGTATGAGAAAAATGGCACTCCAGTAATTTAAAAAGGGAGAAAAAGACAAAGTTAGGTAAAAATTGAGCAGCACCAACAGGTAAGTAAGCAAGACAATCTAGAAAGAGGAACTACAGTGATGGAATCAAATCAAAAAGGCTTAGAGCCAAAGTCAATAGGACAAAAGTTTTTTGCTCAAGATCACACAGTTCAGGTAGTTCGCGGTTAAGTCTTTGCCAAGAGTTCCAGACAAAGTTGGTCGGCAGAAAAGTTAGTTTAAAGAGTAGAGAAAGACAAGCCCTCGGATTGGCGAGAGATTTCACACACCTTCACTGTGGCTGGACGAAAGGAACAACCGGATTTGCACAGTGCCTTTAAATGGAGAAGAAGCTGTAGCTGAGGCGGACGTTCCTGGCAGTTCCTGTTGGCTCACAATTCCTGAAGCGACTGTCAGACTGACATGATGTAGGAAGACTGGAGGGACCTGCACTGCCCAGGGAAGAAACCAGCAGCAGAGCAAAGCAACAAATAAAAGGTGCGCTCCTTAAAACCCAAACAGTGTCCGACTTTCCTGGCTATCCGGTTCACTGTAGCTCTGTACAGCAAATTCGACCAGAGGAGGGAGTCCTGGTTTGCAGTTTGGGTGAACTGGTTGGTCCCACCAGCTCAGGGGAAGAAGATTCCTGGTAGATCTTCCCTGTCGTTTGAGTTTGAAGATTCGGACCTGCAGCAGGGCTTCACCGGGTGGTTCAGTCATTGTAGGGGTCCTCTTCTGTCAGCTCCTTGTCGGTTCTTTCGTTCCAGTGGGACTCTGCCTTTCCAATCCCAGAGACCTGCTTTTTATGCAGTTTTCCCCCATTCACACAGCCTGGCTGTCAATCACACAGCAGGGTGGCTGTCCCGCGGGGACAGTCACCTAACCAATCAAACAGGAGTGCAACTTCGGTTACCAAGGGAACCAATGGCAGGGGTCCTAAAACCCCTCCCTCACATCCTGCCTACCCAGACTTTCAGGCGCCTAAGGAGTGCTTCTGTGGAGAAGCCTGCAAAAAGAGGGTGAAAAAAGGAACCAAACCTGGTTTGGCGCAAAGAGTAAAACACGAAAAAGACATTTTCAAAAAGAAATGGCGAATAAACCCAGCTGGAACCATATAAAAACGTATATGGTCCAGCAGGTTTAAGTTTGAGGCTACCAAGATAACCTAAACCAATACCCAGGTTATTTAAGATAACCATGGTAGGAAAAATAGGGTAGTTACCACTGCCAACCGGCCAAGTCTTGATGAAAAGGGAGCGACACAATGCTCCAAGAGAAACAGACAAAAAGGGATACGAATTAACCCTTTCCAGTACTCTATGTAAGATAGGGTGTACTGGGTCTGTGGATTTTAAAAGACTATTAAAGTTAATTGCAACTTTACATGTTCTGGGAGATAGTAGTCAGTCCCAGAAAATGGATTCTGAGTTGGGAAGTCTAAAAGACAAACCTGTGTCACTGCACTGAAGGTGCTGTGTAACACACAATAAAAAGATGATGCCTATGGAGTAGGTGAGGCTCCACAGTCTATGAACACAAGAAAAGGTTAAACACACACAGCAAAACACATGTAAGAGTGGGAAAAAAGGCTCACACTCTTACCAGGTGAAGAAAATAAATCCTAGAAATCCAGCAAAGCTGCTGAGGGACAGGGAAAGGGAAATTATCCATTCTTGAGAATTCTCCCTAACAAAAGTGTCCTGCCTCGAAATTGTACTGTTGCCACCCCATGAACGTACAAATAGATATGGTGTAACATATATTTTAATCTATAACTGACTACTACTGAACTAAAATGCATCCTCATTCTACTATTCACTCTGTATGCTATCTCCAATGATGCTACATCCCATCATAAAACTCACCACTTTCACTACATCATCTCCATACCACCTCCTCCTTCTAACAAACGCCAGCCAACAGACCGTTCCACTCCCATCACCTTCCAACCTTGCCTCTCCTACTCTGAAACTGAACTCCTCTGCTTCTCCCGGCCGCCCCAACTGAACATAGGTCACAGGAATGCTCAGTCGGTTTGCAAAAAGACTTCCTTCATCATTGACTGTTTTAACTCTAGCCCTCCTCCCCTTGATGTCCTTCTTATCACTGAAACCTAGATCTCTTCCTCTGACATCTCTGCCCTGGCAGCCATTCATGACTCCAAACTTTCCTTTGCTCACTTTCCTTGTCTCAAGGGCAAAGGTGATGGTGCCAGGCATCTATTTTCTTCCCATGGCTGCAGAATTTTGTGAACTTTGTTCTCTTGTTACAACATTAACTAAAGACATATAGAAGCTAAACTTAATAGGAAAAGCCAATTGTTTTGCACATAGGTGTCAATCTCTGGAAAGGTATATGGAGCAATCAAACAACTGTGCAGCAGGAGGTTGGGAGGATGAACACACACGAGTTTTCCTGCAAGTCCATCTCTATCCTCCCATTCGCTAAAGTAAAGGTGAACTCCCTCACTAAACAAAATCCAGTATTGGATACCATTAAAAAAAACTCAGTAAGTCTGCCACTGGGAGACTGAAGGAATTGCAATCAGGGGAGACGTTATTTGGCCCGAAGGTATGACACCATAGTTGGCAGGAATACTATTGGCCGGATTCTGCACCATGAGCTGAATTCTTCCCACACCCCTTCCAAAGATTTTATATGAAATAATTCCCTAGACTTCAGAGAGTAGCTTTGGAGGACAACAAATCTCTCATGAATAAAATAGTCCATTGAATCGGTTATGTTAAATGCTCATTGGCTGTTATTCCTTCCTTTTAATAACTTGGCTGATATTATCTAGGTGACATTGTTAAATCGGTAATTGGTGGAGGTAATATTGACCATCGACTTGAGGGCATACCCATCCCCTTTGTCAGAAATTTTGTTAAGAAAACAGTTGAGATCCAAAAACACCTGGAATTAACATATGCCTATTGATACCACACTGTAGAGCAATGCTTCAAGGAATAAAGCTCCTAACCCCGGAAAAAGTACAGCAACTCCACTAGAGAGAAGAAATGAAGGTGGCTTATAGGAAGTTGACTGACAGATGGTCTCTCCCATCATGCACCCATTCATACCACTTCTAGATAACATGGGTGAGAGTTTGGATTTTTTCCAAGTTAAAATATTTTGTTTCCGAAAACCTGGAAATTGGTTCCAATAAATGAAGCAGTCTACTTACATTTTTTTGTGAGGCTACTTATTTTTTTTTTGTACCAGCAGTGATGGGGCTTAAGGGAAGACCAAGATTTGTTCTACCCTGAATGCACAACTACCCCTAATTGGCATTAACTGATTTCCTTTGTGTAACTATTTTCCTACCTGTGTGCCAATGTATTTTGCTTTTTTATTTATATTATCAGCCTGCAGATGGGAGATATGGCTAGAAGGCAATAGCACAATTAGAAAATGTGAGTTTGCATAGGTAAAACCTCATAACAGCAGTGGTGATTTTAACATTCGTTTGAACCTGTTGCTGACATTGAAGATCTTACTAGATGAAACGGGTCCAATCAGGTTCAAACAAAGGATCTGACTGGCACTGGCATGGAATACCATAACTTGAGTGACTCTCATTCAACTCCCCAAACCCCACCCAGTATTGTCACAGAGAAGATTTTAGAATGGCTCCTACTCTGTTGAGTGCAGATTTAGGAGCCCACAATGACCTATTCTAAGTTGGATGCCTCAGCAGCTTCCAACTTAGAATATTTGAGACAAATCTATTCCAGTGTTCACATTAATTACATCCTGATGGATGGATGCAAATACAATGGGAGTAGTGCAGAGATTGGAGAGTCATCATGACTCACTGTGTCTATCAATAAGAGTAAATTCCACCAAACTCTTTTAATATTTCCTGGAAATAGTAAACGCTGATATGAGTGTGTTTAACCACCGTCATCTGATTAAATGGTCCAAGGTGTGGATTCATCAAGATGCCTTTCTAGAGTATCTGGGCAAGTAAATCCAATTCTTGAATCATTTTCTGCATCCTACACTAAGGAAATTGTAGACATTGAGAACACTTATAGGGCATTAAGGTGGTCCATTACAGCCGTGGCCTTTGTCGCTCAGCCAGTAAGGCTATAAAAGTGCAGTTCAGATCCCATAATACTTGGTTTGACAAGCAATGCCGAGTTGCAAGAGGGGATTTAACAGCAGTCACTAAACCTTACAAATACAGGAAAACTCACTAAACGTAGGGCACCTCATAATCCTCTCTAGATTCTAAACAAGAAGGAAGCAGCCTCACAAGGGTGGCAACAGCTGTGGGAAGCAAGCAAATCGCACAAAGGATCCCCAGGTTCTCTGGAGAGTGGACACACAGGGAATGAATAAGGGAGAAATCCCAGAGTTAAAAAGGTTCATTCCTGAGCTCACCTGGAAGGAATACTTCTGAAAGGTATACAACCTTAACGGGAAGGAAAACAGTCAAATTAACCCTACTCTAGCTAATGCAATTACAAACACCCTATTATGCATACAAAGGGAAGTAGAGTTGGCACTGTGGGCACACAAAGGTGGAAAGGCTTCTGGGCCAGATAAGATCTCTATGGCGCCAGATAAGATGCGTATTGACCTTTTTACAACTAAACCGATAATATGGGTGTCCCTTCCGAAGCAATTTTTTTATGTGTTTAGTAAGGACAAAAGCGTCAATAGGACAGAAATTGCACTCATATATAAAAAGGAAGACAATACCAAACCGGAGAATTAGCACCCATTTCTTTAATGAATGGTCTTGCAAAAGTCTATGGGGCTGCTTAGTGCTGCTGGACCACCTAGAAAAGTAGATTGGGGAGAAGACTGCATTGCGCTGTCCGCAGCTCCAAGCAGGTTTTAGGAAAGTGCACAGCACTGTCGAGCAGGCATTTCTAAGTTGTTACATTTAAGGACATGACATTTTATATTGTTTTTATAGATTTTAAAATGCTTTCTGACAGTATCAGGCAAATCCAAGTTTGGGGAAGTAATTAGAGGGATTGGTGTTCCGCCTTTTAGCCATCCAATAGCTTTACAGCAGGAATAGGGAAAACAACCAATTGTGGCGATAGAGAAGACGAACCACTCCCAGTACGGAATTAGTCTGGCATGTGATTGGGGTGGGGTGCATTCTTATTACTGCTCTGTAGTAATGATTTTGCAAAATAGTTACATGCGTTGGAGGAGGAGGCCTGTGACAAATCAAATCAAATTCCGGGGTTCGGTATCTAAACCATCAATCAGCCCCACACCTCTAAAACACCAGAATGCATCCAAGCAGATTGGAATAAACAAGCATAGAATTAAAAGTATAAACCACTTGTCCAATTTTGCTAATGTGGATGGAACAGCATGCTTATCTCCTCTAAAGGTCGTGGTTCGTTGGTTGCCACACAGCGAAAATACATTACCCAATGATAAAAGGAGTGTCCAGTCCTGGTTGTATACAAATATCTCCTTTATTATTATTACAACAAACAGTCCAACAACACTACGAAATACAACCCACCCTGTAAAAGAATAAAGAGGACAGACAGTTTCAAAGTAGGAAAAGGGATGCACTCTGGATACTGGCAGGAGGGTTGTCAGAATGGTTAATTACTACAACAGTTTGTTAAGGTTTCTTGGCTTTAGCACAATGGTGGAAAAAAGGTCTTAGAATGTCTCTAGGGTCCTTATGGGAAGGACCAGGGGGATAGAACCACAATATGCCTTTTGCTATTGGTGTTCTTGGTGCTCAACAGGGTCGAGTTGGCTTCAGGGCAGTTTGCAGGCTTCTGTGAGTTTGAGTGGGAGTCAGCTGCAGACATCTAGCAGTAAGACGGTTAGGTGAGTGCAGCTAGACAAACAGCTGCAGGCTGGCCTACATGGCAGCGCTGGGTCAGGAATCGTCTCAGTGCTGACCAGTGGTTCTGAAGCACTGGTCAAGATGTCTTGTATGTGTTTAAGTGACAGCGGCTTGGCTGTCAGTTGCGGATCGATGGAACTCAACTGGCTCGAAAATGTCCTAAAGGCGGATGGCGGTAGATGCTCATCAAGACACTTCTCCCAGGTTCTTGAATTGGCTTGTGTCATCCTTTAAGGCAGACAGTCCAAAGCTCAGAGTGTGTTGCAGGCAGCTGCCTGTTCTTCGTTTCTGGTTTAGAGACCTTCGGCCAATTCCTGTCCAGGGAGCTTACTACAGAGACTAGTAGGGCACGCTGGGTGTTGGCGGGGTACTGGTTCTGGAGCGGCTAGAGGGTCCTCTGAGTTCTTTTTCTCCCTCTGTTCCCTTTAAGAAGTTTAGGGGAGGGATATTGCTTCCCTCTTTGGATAGCCTTGACTTCCTTCACTGGCAGAAGATGTAAGGCAGACTGCACCTTCAGCCGGGGTACAAGGTTCAGTTCGTCTTTCTTATTTCCTGTGAAGTCTTCAGATGGTCTGCATAAATGGGGGCTCCAGCCCTCTTTCAAAGCCAAGTGGCCCAGTGGTATTGGTGTAGGCTAAGCCTACCTTAAAGAACCAATCCTGGGGTCCCTACAAAAATCTTCTGTATGCGCGAGGTTATAACCAGAGTGTTTTGCAACAAAAAGGTAAAGGGGTGAAAACAGGAACAAGGAGTGCCCCAGAACTAATACGGCTGAACTTTTCCCTGAACAGAAAGAGCTCTTGGCTGCTATGTCCCACCCATCCTCCTGTCTGTTGTGTTTAAAGTGTCTCTCTGGGTCATGATCCTCCCTGTATGGTTCATATGGTTCCTGTTAAAGAGATATGTCTCCCTTGAAGCTACTGAGAGACCAGACTCTCTGGCTCCTGTGAACCACATTCTCATAATTTATGAATGGGGTCCCCCTACTGGGGTAGCCTACTGTAACAACAGACCCAGATATGATAGTGTACTGCCATCGATACTGAGAGGTGGTACCTGGCTTCAGGTTCGCACAGTTACATTTGAAAGGATGTTGGGTTTCCTGTCTCCTTTGTTATCCTTTGCAGCCAGGCCCGGTGTGGGCCTGTTTGAAGTACCCCCTTTCGGTATGATAATCACTGCCACCAGCTGCAGGGCCTAACAAAAGGGCAGGGCAGTTCCATGGACTCTTTGTCGGTGAATCAGTCTGACCATGCCAGTGGGACATTTGGCCTCCCCCTTCCTAGGGATGACATTATGCCCTCATTGGCTGTTACATTCCAACTAAGTATCACCCCGGCGAACGGTGCATGTAGGCCGTGTCCAGCCCGAGTACATGGGCCTATGTTTTTGTTGTGGCGTGAGCATAAGAAAATGTGTGTGGCTTAGCCCCACACATTTTCCTGCGGTCGGTTTGCCATCATTCAATTAAACATTTAAAAAAAGCCCAGGCGAACCGACGCCCACTATGCAGATAGTCTAATTCCTCAGAAGGCCTGAGATTGGGGTATTGAATACAGGTATTCCTTTACCCTCCGTTGATGCATCGATGATCTCAAAGTCCAAGATGGGCTTGAGTGAGCACTGAGACTGGTAGAGGTATTTTGTGTTGTGAAGCTATAGTCTTGGTAATTAGCATTAGAAAAACCTTAGTCTAATGTTCCACACCACAAAGTCAATAAACATAAATGGAGAATTTAATAGCAGGATAATCTATCCTATGGATCAGTTTGATTATTTTGGCACTAGATTTGCCAGATATTGATCCTGGAAGGCTTAGATGACATGTACTGAAGGTGCCACCTTGATTTGAGGGTAAGGCAATTATTCCGATTTTTAAGATGTGCATTGCACAAGTTCACTCCAGAAAAAATTAATTACCTAGAGGAAATATGGAGCATTATGCACATAAGGAACTTGGAACGAGGGCAACAGTGTTTCTTAAAGCACAGAAATCGCGTGGCACTCTTATGCCCTTTCACATGGAATTAGGTTTCT
Organism: Ambystoma mexicanum; assembly: GCF_040938575.1. Classification (NCBI taxonomy): domain Eukaryota; kingdom Metazoa; phylum Chordata; class Amphibia; order Caudata; family Ambystomatidae; genus Ambystoma; species Ambystoma mexicanum. Next base: position 784,937,490 of record NC_090928.1, on the reverse strand, counting down.
AATCTATTTCATTTGAAACCGGCTAAAGTTGAATGTGTTCTGGCTCCACATGCAGAAGACAGAAGCAAAGCCTCTTCATTAAAGTGTAGCCTGGGGCATAATTGAAACCTGCCTGAGTGCCAGGTGGGAGCATTAACGTCAACCAGTTGAGGGAGGAATTTCAGCTCCCTCAATTTTTTAAAAATAACATATTTGTGTTATAACAGATTATCCAGGAAGAAAGGCTAGACAGACCCATAGGACACCCACAGATAGAAAAATAGCTCCAACATAAAGTCTAATGGCCAATGTTATAGTTCCTTGATTGACAGTTGTCAAAAAAGCACTGTATCTGAAGTTGCGTTTGAGTATAGTGCCTCTGGCATCGGTAACAGCTGGCGGCATTCATGCCAGTTTAGTAATTGCAGATACGTCCTCCTGTATGGAGTCAGACAGTCATTACTTTTCCTCTGTCCATCATATTCCAATAGTAGACACGCCGGTTTTCACTTACCCTGACCACAGCAAGGATTAGATCGTTAAGGGAAGCAATGGCCTACCTTAAATAGACTGCTCTCACGTGATGTTTGCAGAGTAAAATTGTCTTCATAGAGCCTAGAAAAGAAGATTAGAATATATGAACATTGTTCCATAGGCTGAAATGGGTTAGGTACTGTTATAGCCTTGTTTTGTCTTTTTAATTTGCTTTGTTCCCAAGCGGTATAATCTTAGCATATGTGTCCAAGAACATGCATTATTATAATAGGTTTTGATTTGTAATTTTATTTTGAGAAAGTAAAGAATTGTTATTTTTTAGCTCAATTGTGGAGGTATGAGCATGGAATTCACTTTGCAAGGGATTCGTACCCAAAATAAAGTTGTATAACCATAGGAATAATATATTATTTAGTAGAATGCTATACTTTGGCTTAGCGAACATTTTGTATGCGTTTACTAAATCTAACACAGCTCCCAAGACTGTTAGAGTGGACCTTTGAGCCGTTAGAGCGTGTCCTTTAAGAATCTGGTCTGGGATAAATATAACATTAAGAATGACTTAGAGCCGTTAGATATAACCAATTATGCAGGTTTATAATACACCCGTATTTTGTTCCCATGGCGCCCTTGACATTTTTCAACATTTTTCAACATTTTATATAATTTATAAGGTTACACTGGCTGAGGCTGAAGATATGTGGGCTGCAGCGCTGCACCAGTGCCTCAACCATATTGAAGACAAAAATGGGGTGGTGTTCTGAAGGCACATTGTACAGAATGTTTAAAAAGGAACTTATAGTTGCGAAATAACACAGACATGGATCTGTATGCCACTGCCCTTCTGTGCGTGTTCCTGTCCCACTGCGGTGGCAGCATTAGGGGCCTGCATGCTAACATCCATGAATCAGAATTGGAATGACACTTTTCCATGCTTTATGAGGTGCCATAAAGAAGCTTGAATCGACTATCCACATAACAGCTAGTTCCAAAAGCCTAGGACTGTATTTATAAATAGGACATGAGTTTTTGGGCTCCAATATTACACCACCTACTTACTAGCGTCAACATCTCATCAAGGATCCCAGATAGCTGGACATATTCCTTATTGCTACCTATCTTCAAAGAGATGATATGAGCATACCAAGATGCTACTCCCCAATATCCCTAATGGATGTTGTTTCAAAACATTTTATCGCCCCATTTATGGGTTGGGTTTGCTGTACATCGTTCAATATCAAGGATCCAGTATGGTTTTAAAAATGCATGCCAAAGTATGAAACCATGTCCAAACTGGCTGTACTAAAATGCCAGTCGAGCTACATAATAACACTTATAATAACATTTATAATAACGCTTATAATTACACTTATCATGCCTGCTTTATCAAAGAAGCCCAATACAAAATGTCATACCACAATAAGAAATGACTAGACTGGCTGCTTGGAATGCCAGTCTTGCTTCGTAATAACACTTATTATGATTGCTTTAGCAAAGATGCCCAATACAAAATGTCATACCACAATAGGAAATAGCTAGACTGGCTGCATTGACATGCCAGTATAGATACATATTAACACTTATCATGCTTGCTTTATCAAAGATGCCCAAAACAAAATGTTACGTCACAGAAAGAATAATACCACTGATCATGATTGCATTAACAAAGTTTTCCAATATAAAATGTCATACCACAATAAGAAATGGCTAGACAGGCTGCATTAAAAGGCAAGTGTAGCTACATAATAACACTTATCATGCTTGCTTTATCAACCATGCACAGTAAAAGATACCATGCCTGCCCCATGGCGTGCCAGCACCTTGCAGTCAGACATAATCACATTAATGATGAATGTGATTATGTGCGATTGTGAGGTGCTGGGGGGCCCAGAGAGCAGATGTGTGTCAGGAGCTGGGGTGCAGGGTACAGTCATGGCAATTTTTATTGGGCATAGATGCCAAGGAAAAACAGCCATTCCCGCTCCCTGAGTCCACAAGCGCTTCACAGTGTGATGCCACTCACCGGTGCTTGGGGTCGGCACCTCAGGGATCGGCAGACACTGTAAATGGCCAGTTTAGTCCCTGTGGCCCTTCCCTTGGCTCCTTCATCACCCAGCTCCCAGGGCACAGCCATGTTTCATGATCTGCGCATATGCGGACGTCCATGTTCGATGCACCACGCATGTGCAGTTCTTGTGGCCTTGCGACAGTATTCGCTCACGCTCCAAGCTTCAGTTTCATCCCAGAGGTATATCCGGGAGCTGGGGATGCCCACACACTGCGTGTCAATGCAATTTTGGCCTTGGCTGTGTTTGCTCGATCTAAATTGATCCTAGTTCTTAGTCTGCTCTCTTCCTTGGCCCTGCCCTTCTAGCCTCTCCTCCCCTGTATGACTGACCTGCCTGCTTTGTGCCTTCTTCTGCTGGCTGCCCTGCCCAATTGTTGGTTATCCAAATCTCTGATTTGTAGAGCTTTTGCACATTAGTGCTGTCGAGGGGGTAATTGCCGCTTAGTTCGATGACCAACTGGATATCATCAGCGTAATTGCTGAAAAACACGAAGATTTTCTCCAGGATCATAAAAAGAAACCTGATGTACAGTTTGGAAAGGAGCGGCAACAAACTAGCACCCTGCGGTATCCAACAGCTGATGTTTTCCTTGAAAGAGAAGTTGTCCCCCCCCAGTGAACCTTTGCTTTCCTCTCCAAGAGAAAAGAAGAAGCCAGTTGATTGCCTCTTCGGAACAATTGGCACCCTTTTCTAATGCTAGTCTAAGTTGGTTATGATCCAGCAGATCGAATGCTGGACTCAGATCAAGTAGCACCAGTAGGCAAGCTTTCCCACTCTCCACTATGTTCAGCATATGGGTTTGAAGGTCGAGCATTACCGTTTCGGTACTATGTGCCGCACGGAAGCCCGATTGTTGGCTATGCAAGATTTACACAGCATACACAAAGCAAGCACTCTGTGTCTCATTCACATGAGCACCCATAATGCACTCACTCATAACACAAGCATACATGCATTCATGCACATATTTAAATAATAAATAAAAGAACATACAAACACACACATTTACACAGCAAGCGCTCTCGGTCTCATTCACACAAGCACCAATCATGCACTCACTCATAACACAAGCATACACGCATCCATACCCATATTGAACTAATAAGCATATAAACCCACACATTTACACAACATACACACAGAAAACACGCTCTGTTTCATTCACACAAACATCCATCATGCACTCACTCATAACACAAGCATACACGCATCCATACACATATTTAAATCATAAATGAATGAACATACAAACGCACACATTTCCACAACATGCACACAAACACGCTCTCATGCACACCAGCATCCATCATCATACATTCATTCACCTAACAAAATAAGCATGCACGCATCCATACACATAATTTAAATTGAAATAATAGAACAGTAACAAACGTAACTTCTGCCGTGGGTCTTTCCTCACCAGCGCTCAGGCTCCTGCTAGCATGAACAGGAATCAGGAAGCTTCCTGGTTTGTGCTCATGTGTAGAGGGTCCTGAGCGTGGGTGGCGAGACACCCCACTCCTGCATGCTCTGTATGTGAGAGGAGGTGCAGGAGCGCCCCCTTCAATACAGACATGCAGTTCTCCAGCCAGCATTTCCATCTGAAAGCAGGAAGATCAATATACTTAGACTACCCGGATTGAGATGGCATTTTGCCAGCTTTCCCCATAGTCTAGTATGATTTACGAGGTCACCAGCTGAGCTAAAGTCAAAGGCCAAAGAATTGGGATTGCAGTTGGCTTCACATGCTTTGATTAAAAGGTATGTTCAATCTTTAATGATGTGTCAGTGTTTTGTACGGAATCTGGCCTGATACTTATTTACATGGCCCAATCTAAGGGCCCATTGTTCTAACTCTTTCAACAGCAAAGATGCAAGCATTTTCCTAGCTGCGTCTAGAAGAGTATTGAGCTTATGTTTTAGGGGATCCACACAGTTGCCTTTTTTGTATATCGGTAACGTTATAGATGTTTTCCAAGAGGTCAGCGATGATATTTAGGAACAAAGGGCCCGATTTATAGAATCTGGCGCAGAAAAGGTGCAACTGCTGCGTGCTGAGAAGGAGCGTGCGGCAGCCGTCGCACAGAGAAATGATTGCGCGGCACACGTTTTCATGGGTTTCCAGAGGCATTAGTAGCATTGGCGCATAGAACAGCTGCGCAGTAATGCCCCCAACATGCCCTCACTAAAAAGCAATTGAAATGCCTAACACAGCGCAAGCCTCCGCGGCATCCCGGGCCAGCATGCAGCCCCCCTAGCGAAATCACGTGAAAACACTGCACGATCCCCGGCCGCACCCCAGCCAAATTGCGTGAAAAGACAGCGTGATCCCCACCCGCACCCCAGCGTAATTGTGCAAAAACACCCTGCACACCCCCCATCACCCGTGACGCCACCCTGCAGGCAGCCCCATCCACATGGGACACCCCAGCCCCCATCACCCATCACCCCACCCTGCTGGCAGCCCCCTCAACATGGGACACCCCTAGCCCCATCACCCATGATGCCATCCTGCAGTCAGCCCCTCCACATGGGATACCCCAGCCCCATCACCCATGATGCCACCCTGCAGACAGCCCCCTCCACATGGGACACCCCAGCCCCCATTACCCGTGATGCCACCCTGCAGGCAGCCCCCTTCACATGGGACACCACAGCCCCCATTACCCGTGATGCCACCCTGCAGGCAGCCCCCTCCACATGGGACACACCAGCCCCATAACCTGTGATGCCACCCTGCAGGCAGCCCCCTCCACATAGGACACCCCAGCCCCCATCACCTGTGATGCCACCCTGCAGGCAGCCCCCTTTAAATGGGACACCCCAGCCTCCATCACCTGTGATGCCACCCTGCAGGCAGCCCCCTCCACATGGGACACACCAGCCCCATAACCCGTGATGCCACCCTGCAGGCAGCCCCCTTCACATGGGACACCACAGCCCCCATCACCCGTGATGCCACCCTGCAGGCAGCCCCCTCTACATGGGACACCCTAGCCCCCATCACCTGTGATGCCACCCTGCAGGCAGCCCCCTCCACATGGGACACCCCAGCCCCCATCACCCATCACCCCACCCTGCTGGCAGCCCCCTCCACATGGGACACCCCCAGCCCAGCCCCCATCACACGTGATGCCACCTTCCAGACAGCCCCCTCCACATGGGACAAACCAGCCCCATAACCCGTGATGCCACCCTGCAGACAGCCCCCTCCACATGGAACACCCCAACCCCCATAACCTGTGATGCCACCCTACAGGCAGCCCCCTCCACATGGGACACACCAGCCCCATAACCTGTGATGCCACCCTGCAGGCAGCCCCCTCCACATAGGACACCCCAGCCCCCATCACATGTGATACCACCCTGCAGGCAGCCCCCTCCACATGGAACACCCCAGCCCCCATCACCCGTGATGCCACCCTGCAGGCAGCCCCCTCCACATGGGACACCCCAACCCCATAACCTGTGATGCCACCCTGCAGGCAGCCCCCTCCACATAGGACACCCCAGCCCCCATCACCTGTGACGCCACCCTGCAGGAAGCCCCCTCCACATGGCAAACACCACCCTCCATCACCTGTGATGCCACCCTGCAGGCAGCCCCCTCTAAATGGGACACTCCAGCCTCCTTCACCTGTGATGCCACCCTGCAGGCAGCCCCATCCACATCACATGGGACACCCCAGCCCCCATCAACCGTGATGCCACCCTGCAGGCCGCTCCCTCCACACAGAACACCCCAGCCCAGCCCCCATCACCCCACCCTGCAGGCAGCTCCCTCCACGTGGGATTCCCCAGCCGCCATAACCCATCACCCCAACCTGCAGGCAGTCTCCTCGACATGGGACACCCCAGCCCCCATCACCCATGGCGCCACCCTGCAGGCAGCCCCCTCCAGACAGGACATCACCTGCATAGCGGACATAGTGACACATCATCACTCCATCAATGGTGTGTCGTGCACCTTGACTGCCGTGTTGTGACACCACCCCAAATATCCACTGGAAAATGTATCCTGCAAACCAAAATAAATGCATACACCTGGCCCACATCCATGAGTGTGGCAGCTGCTCAAACACAATTGCTGTCCGCAACTATCTCCCAACATACACATGTAACAAGTTAATGTTAAGGTGAGGCCCTGCTGGCCATGTGACAATATCATGTCACACATCCCCATGGACAAATAGTGCTACAATGACAGAATAAATTGTGGCACAATGAGCAGCCTCAATGTGTGCCACATGAACATACACTAGCCAGGCGTCTCACAGCCTGACCCTCAATGAGCTGCTAATTCTAGAATAGATTTCCTAATAAACACATCACTGTTCCTCCCATGTGTGAAGGATTTGAAATTAAATCATATGAAATGATATGGCATTTATAATGCACCTATACACAAATGTTTGAAGGCGTAACAAGGCAAGGGAGGGGGAACAGAGGGAAGACAGAGACAACAATGTTACTAGGCCAGGTAACATTGAGATGGCGCAAGTGCAGGGGAAGTGGGAAAGGGGAAAAGTGCAGGGGAGAGGAGGAGGGGGCAGTGCAGTACATGGGAAGGACATTAAAATAAATAGAATAACAAAGCAATTAATTAAAGTTCAGCCAGCTGGTGGCAAGTGCAAGGGTACGTGCAAACATCAGGTATCAAGTGCTGGATGGGGGCTGTAGGAATACAGACAAACAGTCCAAGTGCGGGGGATGCCAGGGAGGCAGTGCGGGGGTGCAGGTGGCAGGCGAGGGGACCAGGGCCCGAGGTCAGAGGGTAGCCAGGTGACCAGTGCAGATTCAGTCAGGAGTTCAGCAGGGGAGAGGAGGAGAGAAAGCACAAGCAAAGAGGAATGTTTTGAGGTCTGTTTGAGTACATGGCTGAATTGCTCAGCTGATGTGTAAATACAAAGGAATGCCAATATTGTATGCCAGTACAAGAGGTTGACCAACACCAGAGATAATGAAAACTGCACAAACACATACTGGTGAAGGGGAAAGCACTACATGTGTGTTACACAGCATCAAGCAAATCATGTGCAAATATTTTGAACATGTAACACTCCCAAAGTTACCACACCCACCTCCCTCACAAACACAGTGAGGGCTAATACACAGTGATGCTGCACATGTGAAAGCAAATGCCATTTTACCATGCACACCCAAACTCCCACTTCACACTCCACTACTGGTCAGCCACATGTTTATACTCACCCCGCAAATGAATCCCAAACATGACACATGCATGCAAGTAACCACACACATGACCAACGATGGTCAGAACCAGGGCCACTAAACGGATTACCAAACCGGCACACTGCAAAAATAACTGTGAGAATCAATGAAAGAAAATGAATTATATTAAACAGTTGCATTGCATTCATACAGACTGTAAATCAAATTATTTACAATACCACCACAAAATACAAATTAACCATTACCGCATGGTGAACACTAAAACACACACTAATAAAACTATGTACTAAATAAACATGGAGTAATGTCCAAAGTCCACTCCAAATAATAAAATAAATAAAAGGAAAACTACACATGAATAATTATGGACAAATAAATGGAGTAATATCCAAAAGCTACAAATGCCTCCTCGAGGGATTGCAGGTCCACCAGCATGTCCCTCTCCCACACCTCCCAGACCCTACAAGCCTCCTCAAGGATGAGGCAACGCCGCCTTGTCCGAAGCAGTGCAATCTCCGCCCTGGCCATGGTGAGTCTCGCCTCCAGAGCCTGCTGCCTCTCTGCCCTGATTCGCTGCCCATATTGCTCCCACACGGAAGATATCCTCGATCGGAGGTCCACATTTGGTCCTGCCTGATGCCTGATACCTTCCCCCTTTGGATGGTATGCCCTGAGTTCCGAAGCCTCCTACTCAGAGCCTGCTGCTGCCATATTGCCCGGTGCCTGCCTCGCATGGACTCCCTCCAGGATGATGAAATTACTCGGGGGCGTCTGGCACATGCCCGGCTCCTGGTTGCCTGCTCTCCCTCCATTTCCATAGCTCCTGTCAATGCCTGGATCGGCATGGTGACCACCTCAGCAGGGATGGTAGCTCCACCAGACCTCTCCGACGTGGGTGGGACTGGTACACAGGGGGCCCTGGTGGTATCTGGGCTGGAAGACACCTGGGAGGACGACTGGCGCACAGAGGAGCAAGACAAGGAGGGGGTTGCATAAGTGGCCAGCGCACGTATCCAATTCGAGACCAGGAATGCTGCTAGCTAATTCAGGACATGCCAGACCTCATTGTGATGATGTGCAAGCCCACAGGTGTAAGCCTGCACATCATCACGAATGATGGATGTATGCCTCGCAATACCAGCTAGCAGGAGTTCCACTGTGTCGCGAATAGCCAGATGCGCAGGCATTGGGGTGTCGGGTTGGGTGGAAACATCTGACATCTGAGTATGGGTCCGGCCTGGGGCATGTCGGCAGGTTCATACTGGTGTAGGTGCTGGCCCAGTGACAGGATTTGGCACAGACACCTCCACAGCGACCTGCACTTCCTCCTGCCCCTGAGTCAGGAGTGCACCAGTCACACCCACCTCACCACCCCTCCCGGGACCAATGGACGGGGCTAATACGGCCCCTTCCTCCTCCTCCTACCCCGCCAACCTGGATGCCTCCCCAGCATCTTCTGCAGTGGATTGCCCCTGTGTCAGCTCACCTCTCCCCCCCGCTGCCGAGGAGTCCATGTCCACCTTCACCCGCTTGGACCTCTCCTCAGCAGCTGTGGCCGATGGTTGAGATGTGCCACTAGTCTCCTTGCTCCCCCATGATGTTGTTTCCAGGGGGCGTGACTGGGCCTTGCTTCTCTGCCCAGTGGAGGCATCCCTGCTGCCTTGCTCCACAGCACTTTCTCTGCCCTCTTCTTCCAACGCCACTGTGGATAAGGAGACATAGAACACAAATCTCAGGGTACTGTACCTGTGTGTTTGGGACAAAACATATGCACATGAGGTACACTGCCAAAGGTCACAACCATCATAGCCCTCCACAACACACAGGTACATGCAATGTACATACATACACATACATGTCTGTCCTTCACAACAGACAATCACATCCTTGAACATGGCACTGTCACCACCTACAAATTGTGCATGCTACACACACATGAGTCATGGGTCATACACATGTCATGCACACAAATCACCTGACAGTCCAGAAGCAATGAACTGAGCTATCACATCAGAGTCCCCTCAATGTCAATCAGGCAACAAGACTAGGGCACGCATTGAAATGCACTAGCTACATCCATCCTGGAGTGATGGCCAGTCACACAGTCACATCTCAGACACATACACATCTACACCATGACTGTTCATGATGTAGACAACAACACCGATGTGTCACATCTCTCCCATGGGCATGTCTCATAAACATGTAAGAAACCATGTGCACGTTGTGTTATGCTGCAGTACAACACACATTGCAAAAGTGAGACCATTGAAATTACGCATGCTTCATAGAACACATGTGGAGCACTGTCTGGGACATGCACACGGACATCCATACAAGAGGCATACTTTCTGTAAGGCCAAGGTGCACACTCCCACCATACATCAAAATGCACATGCACAGTGGAGACCAGCAACACATGGACACTCACCTGATGACTCCAGACGGTGCTGCAAATCGCTGATCTGGGTGTGCAGCGCCGGGTAAAACCTCTCCAGGACCCGCATGTCGGTGGTGTTCGGTTGGCATCAGCCTGGAGGAAGTGCCGGGCCTTGTTGTGGGTCCTGGATTTCAGATCCTCCCAGCACTTGTGCACATGGTGCTATTCACAGGTTGTCAAACCCTCCGCGTTGATGGCACCCACGATCTGGTCCCTGATCAGCTTCAGTCCTTCCTTGCCAACTTGTGTTGTGGCGTTGAAGAGGGCATCATATTACCCCAGGACATGCTCCACCAGGATGTCAACTTCCCTGGCTGTGAAGTTGACAGCCCTCTGCCTCGCTACTGTGGGATTGCCACTTGCCTCCGAAGATTTTTGTTCAGACAAGGCAACTCCTGAGGCAGGTGTGGATGAGCAAGGTGGTCCTGGGGCTGGGCTGTGGATCGGTGGTGATGTTCTAGCATGTTGGGAGTCTTCTGAATCAGCTGAGGTGGTCACAGGGAGGAGGACAGGAGTACTGGAAATGGCTGCACAGCAGGCACTTAAATTGCATAGAAGGTGGACAGCAGGCACACACAGTGGGCAGGCAGCAGTAGATGGCTCATAGGAGGCATCTCAGGGCAGTAGGAGGCAGTTAAAATGGCTCATAGGCAGTGAATTCCTCTATGCTTTCGCAGGTGAGTGCCTCAAGTGTTGGCACTGTTGTAGCCCAAGCGTCTGCAGGGGGTCACATCCCCCACAGGGCCAGTCACTGTTGTCACATCTGTCTGTGGTGGTTACGGTATCAGGGTCAAGCTCTACAGTATTGGTTCCTGGTCCTGGGACAGCTGAGCAAGGGAGGGATGCAGTCCTGCAGCCATAGACAGCAGCATCACATTAAGGGCCATGCTCCCTTGTGTCAGGCAGTCGTGGGGCCCACACACGTGGTGGCCGTTTTGAGGCTGGTTATGTAGTGTGGGAGCAGTCCATGTATACTGTTGTGCAACAACAGGGTGCTTCCTATTAGATGTTGGCTCAGGCCATGGATAGGGTGGCCAATTCCATGATCCTACCAGCAATGGTTGAGCCCTGACGCAAGAGTTTCTGTCCCTCAGAGCTACACTGGAAGTGCTATAGGCAGCCCACAGTACACAGTATGAACAGCAGATGCCACTGTTGACTCGTACCATCTCAGCGGAACTCTGAGCATCCTGTGAGGTGTTGCATGCAGATCTCCGAGGCTTCATGTTGCAGATGCATTCATCTCAGTCCTGCCTGGCTGCTGCCATGGAGGACCAGGCCAGGGCTATACATGGTGAACCTCCCTTACAACTACCACATTCAGATGCTACACTGGGAGGTGCTGACATTAGCGACAGCCCTCCCAATACATGATAGCCGTGCGGCCCATGAACCCATGGTGGGGTATTTTTCTCACATGTGGATTCTGACGTGCACCCTGCCCCTCTACCCTCCTAGGTGAACTCCCCCATTCCAACATGGACATTTTGGATGTTTATTTACTTGTGGTTCCCCTTCTGAACCTTGGTGACTTTACTGCCTATTTTCCCCTAGTTATTTTGGTTGCCGTTCTTATCCTCATTTATGCATGTGTTATTCCTTTGTTCAGAGTTAGGCTGCTGGGGTTCCCAGCAGGCACTCTCTGTACCGTCCCCTCCCTTGTCTTACCTGTGGTCTATTGTGAATTTATGTAACACTGTGTTGAGTTCTGTTTCCTCCGAGGGCATCGGCTGTAGGTTCCAACTGGACCTATACCGGCTTGTCTCATGTCGGGGTCATTTACCAGGAGTCAGCAGAGCCGTCAGCTGACTTTTTCTACTGCGTGACGCCACAGCGTGCGTCATCTGGGAAACTTCCCCCAAAACCTAATGCTACCTCGGGTTGGCGCTCCCCGAGTGGTAAGGCCAGTATAGGCACATATTTGAAGGTGGGTTATTGGTAGAGAAAGGGTCAGGTGGTACTCTTGGGTTGTCCCTAAAAGTTGTTACACCAAAATAGTTACATAGAGAGGGTTACTGATTGGTTGGGTTGTGATACCGTCAGTGGTTAGCCCCCTGTGTCCTAATTGGTCTGTCCGCGAGCCCCCAAGCCTGGGACCATCGTTGTTCCCAGCTCGCGGTGTACCTGGTACTGGCAACAATGTATGACTATGTGTCAGTGGCGGATAAAGGACAGGTCTGACTATTGGCCATTGGCCGTCCCTTTCCCATCACTATCGGTGACCAACTTGTCACTTCATTGTTGCAGTCTGTGTCCCAAACGTGGCACCACAGAGCTTCTCTGGCCCTCGGGGCTTGGCATCGTATCAGGTCGGCCGGATAATGTGTTGTGAGACCATGGTTGAGGCAGAATTACAAGGATTTAATTTGTATTTCAGCTCCGAGAAGAGTCTCGCAGTATCAGGTGTAGCCTTGGTGCAGGGAGAGTGGCGTGTATGTTGCACATCATGGCCTTGGCGTCAGGGTTTGTTCTGCATGATCAGCACCTTGCAGCTCCGTCTGAGCTGCTCTGGTCTGGGACTCTGGTTTTGCGGCCTACTCTGGTGCTGAGGCCTACACTGACCTAGTCTATGGATGGCAGCGTATGATCCATAACACGGGTGTCGAGCGGGGTGACACGGGTCCTTATACATTAGTTCACTATGTTTTCATGGTTTTAGTAGCAAGGAAGCGTCTGCAAGCATGTGCACAAGCTCTTCTAGCGTCTTGCATTTCTGCGGAGTGATGGTTAGCCTAAGTGAAAAAATAACAATGATGCATGTGTGAGTGTGAACGGTCTTCTACGTCATTGCACTGAGTGTGTTCTTCATGTTTACTGGTTTGTGTCTGATCCATGTGCTTGGTGGCACGTGTGTTCTTGTCTGCTGGCTATGTCGTCATGGCATCTCTAACGATGGTGGTTTTTGTGCATGGTACCTAATTGAGTTGGTCCATATGGTCAGAGTCGGCTCCGCCTGAGGTCCCAGCCCGAGGTTGGGATGCCTGGGAGTGCGGGGAATTGCCACGGTGGATCTTGACATCTGGAGCAGCAGTGAGCTGGTCGAACTCTTCCCGCAGTGGGTGCTTGGGTCGTGACGTCATGGCCATGGTCTGGACGAGAATAGGCGGAAGGGATCGTCCCATTTTCACTCTTCAGTCCCCGGACTGGTCAACTTGTCGACCACAAAATTATACACTCTCTTATCTCCTCTTACTCACAACACCTTCTTTATTCCTGCCTGGTATCTGTATCGGTCCACATGATCTTCAAATGACCAGTACATGTATACGCATCCACCACCAGGCTTGCAATAAACACATGTTCCAACATATCTCTTCGGATTCCTCGGGTTCTCAACTTTAATAGATGGTGGGTACAAATCTGCTTCTATTATCTGCTGGCATAGCCGTTCACGCTCCTTGATGATGGCGTCTGTATGTTTATCGTCCTCAGCTGACATTAGGACGCGCATGACGATCATCTCCTCAGTAGTGCGTTTTGATCTTGCCTTCCATAGTTTGATTCCAATCAGGGAAGCCCTTCACAAGATCACGCATCCTGCCACAACCTTGAGGCCGTCTAATAGCCATGATGGCATCCAGGACCAGATGTATGAAACCAGCTTCCATCCTTCTTCACTCCCTTTGCTTCTTCTTCCATCTTGGTGTGCATCTTGGCCAGCTGCGATACCGCTTCAGACAATGTAGCATTGTCTTCGTCGTTTGCGGGATTGAACGTGCAACATGAACTTCCAATCTTTGCACAAACACCTCCTTCCATGGCTGTCAGGAGATCCAGTACATAACTATTCTGCATGGCCATCATCCTGATTGCTTGTAGTTCTTCCTTTATTGCATTGAATCCGTTAACAGTGGAGTTAATTGTCATCATCAGCTCCCACCTGGTTATTTGCAACCATTTCGCATTTGCATATGCTTGCACTCCTGGATGTATGATGGAGGAGAAGAACATTGCTGCTCTGCTGAATAGCCTGTGTGCTGGTGGAATGTCACTCAGGGCTGTTTCTGATTTTCCCCACCTGGTAATTCCCTGTCAGTAGCTCTCCTTGTCTTTTAGCTCTCGACAGTCATCCTACTGGCTCGGTTGTACTTTGTTGTTTGCTGACAGTCTGCCCCACAGACCTTCTTTTCCATTGCTCCCTTCATCCATCTTAGGAAAGGTCTCCATGTTGACGTGTTTTTGTGGTACTACTAGTGATGGTACGTTGACGTGTACCATGGTGCACACTCCATTTCAGAACGGTGGCAAGCTATGGTATGCTTTTGCTCCGCAGGCCCAATAGTGGTCCATCAATACTGCTATTCCTGCACCCCCCTCAGGAAGTTTGATCGTTCTCTTACACCCTTCCTTCACCCCAACGTCAATCTCTCCATCATGCTGATAACACAGTGTGGGTGCTGTAAGGGGAATTATTGTTATGGGTTCTTCTTCTTTATCTAACCATGTTACTGGAGCTGCGCCCCTTGTCCACTCCTTGCAGCAATTGTTGTTTTCTTCTGGTACTGTCATCACTGATGATTTGGCTAATGTTAATTGCTGCTTCCCACAACACCGTCCACCCATCCATTCTTCATGTATACCTTGCCATATATAAGTATCAGTGGCCTTTCCCAGCACCCTGGTTCTCTTCCTATTTCTCTTGCACTCCACTGGCAAGGCAGGTAGTTCAGTGTTATTTCTTTTATTTCTCTTTTGTCAGGTCCGTCAGTTATATATTGGAGTCCTTCAGATAACTGCCAATAATTGTCAAACATTGGTAGTGTTTTGATGAAGCTGTCTTCATAACGGCATGTCGATCTTGATTTCCATCATAATGTTGCCGTTTTCCCTTCAAATCTTCCTCGTGTTTGAAACAGAGCTAAATATAACAGGCACTCGGCGGTTGCTGCGGGTACTTCAGTTGCCACAAATTTTCTTGATGCACTCATGGCATATGGGATCAATGAGCACACATAGCAGTTGTCCTTTGTCATGTCCTTACCATTTTTGGACATGTGCTTATACCACATGTTGTTGGAGACGTGTGCGGATTCTGTTAGATATGTGTCCACCCCATGTACATCAATAGAAACACTACGTTTATCCCTTTTCATTTTTTGACCCGTGCTACTTGTACCACCTGACACAGTGCTCCTTGCAGGCATGGTATGGGAGATATTAGTAGTGGAAGATGTAGCGACATGAAAAGCATAGTAGGCCTGCCAGACAGTGGCAGTTATCAGACCAGTGGTGAGGAATATCCCTATCATTTTTATTACAGTTGCTAATACCACTGGCATATTTACTGTTTCCTTTGCTGCGGTCCTGCAGCTACTTTACGTTGGATGGTATAGGTGCCCGCTTTAAAATATCTCAAAACTGTGCGTTATTGATGTTAGTTATTTTATTCAAGCCCTGTGTATCAAGTAGTCGTTCAATGCCCAGGCAAAAAGTTCTTCCCACGCTTTTCTTACTGTCCTGTCTCTTAAGGCAGGTAATGCTGCATGGAGGTGTGGAAATGAGCGTACAATTAGCAGGAGGAATGCGTTCTCATAGACTTGTATCCTCCTTTGATTTAAATATTTTGGTCTTTTTATGATGTATACAAATTGGTGTGACAGAGATTCTGGTATATCATCTGTGGGTAGCATTTACCCTTGAGCAGCGACGTATATTCATGATAGATATTTTCATAAAGTAATGGCAATGCACGGCACCTGCATGTGCGAGAGAAAAAAGAGAAGAGAGCATGCACGTGTTTACACACTGTGGTGTATATTGCATATTCTTTTGGCAATGTTCTTCATTAGTTGGTGGCCGAGGAGTGTTAACTCATACTAAGTTTGTTTACTTTGCTGGGACCTCGTGATCATTGGGTGGCCTATGGGAGTCTTGGGTGATTGGTCGTTTGTGTCCTTTGGGGTCTTTTGATCTTGCACTGTGTCATTGTCGCTGTCAGTTGTTGCTGAAGCGTTGGCCCTTTCGCTGAGGTGAGGGGGGGTCTGTGCTTTGTAGGGCTTGATGTCATGAATGTGCGTCCACACGTCTTTTCCCCTCAGCTTCACGGCTCTAGGGGCTACCTGTGAATCTAGGGTTATTCCATGACTGGCGGTAATTCTTAATAAGTACCTGGTCTCCCTCTTTTACTGTCCATGGTTCACTCTTTTCCTCGTTGTTTGCTTCTCCTTGTTGGGTGTTCATCGAGCCGCCCTGTGTCCGTTGGATCTGTTGAGAGATAAAAGCGGCACTAGTAACCAAGGAAGAGACATACTCATGCATTTCTTCACCAAAAACAGTACTAGTAGTGTGGCAGTCAGTTATCGCCCTTGATGGTGGTGTAAGTGGGAGGTGCATTTGACGTCTGGTCACCAACTCGTGGGGTGTGAGGTGGTGGTTGACCGTGGTCTGTTTCTCAACTCAAACAAGGCCAAGGGGAGGCAGTACAGCCAGCTCTTTTTGGTTGTTTGTTGGATCTTTGCTAGCTCTTCTTTTAGGAGACCATTGAGGCGTTCACAGACGCCATTGGCTTGTGGGTGGTACGCACAGGCACATTTATGTTTAATTCCCAAGAGGGCAGTTACACGCTGGAACTGTTCATTGGCAAAGTGTAGGCCACTGTCTGACCGCAGCACTTTGCATACTCCCCACCTCGGGAACACCTCCCTCACCAAGAATTGGGCTGCTCTGAATGTATCTGCATGGGAACATGGACCAGACTCGATCAACCTTGAGAATGGGCACACTACTACAATCATGCATCTGTAGCCTTGACATACATTGATCATGTCAACGTAGTCAATGTGAAGGTGCAGAAAGGGTCCTTCAGGCCGGGGTTTTGTACCTTTGATCACTTGCAGGTGTGACCGGCTGTGAATTGCTGACAGGTGAGACAGTTGCTAATAAAATATGCAACATGTGAGTTTATCTTGCGGCAGAACCATGATTCTTTTATATGTGCTGAAATTATCTCTTTTCCTGTGTGTGTGGGGTGGTGTAGTTGTGTCAGAGCTATTTGCAGTAGGTCCAGGAGCATCACAACTGTCCCTGTATTATTCTGCCACCATAATGCATCTGTGGGGGACATGGTACATCCTCTTTTTACCCACAGTTCCTTTTCTGCCATTGGTGCTGCTGCCTGCAGTTCCATAATTTGTGTCTCTGGGATGTGTGTGTACCCATCCCTCATCAACATCTGTCTTACCCCCCTTATCTTTTTGTTTTTCTGGGAAGGTCCATATCTCACTAAAGTACACAGCATGTTTTGCATGTGCGTTTGCTGTTTCGTTAACTCTTGATATTGGGTTGTCACCATTGGTGTGTGCCTGACACTTAATCAGTGCTACTTCTTCCGGGTAATTTATTACTTCAATGAGTTCAGCCAGTAGGAGAGCATGTTGTACCGCAGTACCATCTGAATCCTCTTCTTTGCCACTTTATTAATCCTGAGTGTACTGTTGAGATAACATATGCACTGTCAGAGTATATAGTTACTCTTTTCACATTGCTTTCTTCTAGGGCCAAAATAAGGACTACTAGCTCTGCTGCTTGTGCTGAATAGTGTTGGGGTAATTGGACACATCTTACTGGAATGTAAGTCCAGTCTTCCCTTAATCGCACTACTGCTGCTCCTGTTCTTCTTATTCCATTACCTTGATCAATTGTTGATGACCCATCGATGTACATAATCTCTCCCCCTCTAGGGCATTCTCTTCTACTTTTCTAGTGCCTGAGTAAGTTTCAATAGCCTCTGGGCAGTCATGTACATACTCTCCATTTACAACTTCCTCTGCTATAAACCGTGCTGGGTTGACATTTATGCACCTTACTATTTTCAGTTCTGGTCTGGACAGGATGATCTCATATCCTGTTGCTCTTTGGGTAGTCAGTGTGGATTTTGGCTTGTTTAACATTGCAAAGAGTGCGTGTTCAACGTACATTGGAGTGGAGCACCCCATGGTGATGGAGGATGATTTCTCTACTGCAAAAGCTGCTGCAGCTAGGCTTTATTTGCATGGGAAGTGTCCCATAATTAGAGGGTCCAAATGGCCACTGTAAAATGCCACTGGTTTGTGTCCCATACTTGTCTTTTGTGTCAGTACTGCTTTCATTTCTGCAGTATCACAATGTGAAAAGATGTAGAATTATTTTTCGTAATTGGCGTAGCTAGTACTGGTGCAGTTGAAATGGCGCAATTTAATTCATTGAATGCCTCAGTCATTTCTCTTGTCCACCCCAACTTCCTTGCACCCATCTGTGCTTCTCTAAGTGCCTTGAGTAATTGCACAGGCCAAAGAATTGCTGCAGTTCTCTTAGTGTCTGCGGCTGTGGTGTATTCTTTATTGCTTGTGCTCTTTGTGGTGCAATGTTTCTTCCTTTCTGCAAAATTATCTGGCCCATGTAAAGTACTTGTTCCTGACAGTATTGCAGTTTCTCCTTGTCCACCTTGTACCCCTTTTCAGCCAATACTGTGAGCATCTTTACAGAACCCCTCCTGCACTTTTCCTCAGTCGTGCTGCAGATAATGACATCATCTACATACTGCAGCACTGTACCTTCCATCTCTATGTTTCCTAGGTCCATTTGTATCACTCTGTTGAAGATGGATGGTCACTCACAGTACCCTCACAGTACCCCTGGGGCAGTCTTGTGTGTTTCCACTTTGTGTTGCGGTATGTGAAACTGGTTAAGTCTTGTGAAACAGGGTGTAGAGGTAATGAGAAAAAAGCATTTTTGAGGTCGATCTCAGCTGGTATCCAGCACAGTATAGTGGCTGGATTAGCTGCTATTGGGTATTCTGCTTCTACAATGTGGTTGAGGGGTCTCAAATCTTGTATGAAATGCCAGGACCCTCCCTTTGCCTTGCGCACATGATACACCGCAGTGTTACATGGTGACTCTGATGGTACCAATATTCCTCTATTCACTAGGGCAGATATAGTCTCATATATCCCCTCATCAGCTTCCTTAGATAGTGGGTGCTGCTTCACCCTGGGCAGCATTGCACCTTTCTTTAGCTTTATTTGTACTCATCTAACGCTTTTTATGCAACCCACATCATAGGGACTAGTAGTCCGTAGAGAGGCGAGTACAGCCGCTAAGTCTTCCTCTTAGAAGGGTACTTGGGTCGGGGACAGCGCTTCTAGTGCCATTGTCATCTTTTGAGATATATATTTGTATGTCACTTTCAGCCAAACATAGACGCTCATCTTGAACACCATCTCCCCATCTCCTTCCCCGTCTGAGAACAATTCCTCATCTGATACCTGTGTTAGCCTGCCTCCTTCTGCCAATGCTATCACTGCTCTCCATGCTTTCCCTTCCCCATCCTGGCCGTGAACTGCAATGTAGTCTTGTGTTGCCACAATACTCTCGATGTCCACTGAAATTATCGCCCCTTCCTCCTCTCTAGTGGGTGTGTCTGGCCTGAAAAGATATGCTGCTGGTCTTCTCCACACCTTGCCCTTAATTCCTGGTAGCCATGCTATTGCCATGTCTGTTCCATATTGGAAGAGGTCCCTATCCACTGGTTCTGCCCTGGCCACTTTCTTGCCACAGTAAGCCTGAAGTATGTGTCGTGCTGTGAGCATGTTTGAGACTGGTGTGGCGCACACTATTCCTTTGTCAGTGAAGGATATAGTCATGTTGAGCTTGCTCATAATGTCCCTTCCAAGTATATTTACTGTTGATTGTTTTGAATATAACAGTGACAGAGATAGGTCATGATCTCCAACACATAAGGAGATGTTATCAGTAAAAGGAACCAGCCCTTGAGCCCTTGTGGCTGTTGTGTAGTGTCTGTGCTGGACTTGTTATGAGTGCACCTTCCATGACATATTTTGACAGTTTCCTTTGGACCAGTTTTGCCTCTTCTGCCTTCCTGTCTTCTTCCTTTTGTTTCATCTTTTCCTGCCATAGCCTGCAATGGTGAACTCTTGTCAGCTGTATTTCAGGCCATGCCTTGGCTTCCATTCCTACCAATTTCTTTAACTGTCTTTGTACTGGTTCTGGGAGGCCCTGTACCAGTATGTGATAAAACATTGCTAGTGTTTTGTCCCATGGTTCCTGCATTTCCAGGCCCCATTTCTCCTGAATTTCCTGGATGCAATCAACAGGGTCCTCGTTCTCACGCATTTTGCGTGACATTATTGCCCCTATGTCTGAAGTGTCTGGATATTGTACCCTCAGCGCCTACCATAGTGCATGTCTACAGTTTTCAAATGGCGCCCCATCATGTGATGTGTCATCAATTGTCACCCCTAGGAATCCCGCCCTCTTCCAAATGTCATCTGCTGTGTCACCCAATACGGAAATTAACAACCCCTTGACATCGCCCTTGCCAACTTTTGTCCCACAGTTTGCTTTTCCATTTCATATATCCATTTCCCCAACCCTCCGCTCAAGGATAGTAGTCTACATTTAATGCTTTCTTTATCTGCGTGCTTCAATGGAACATATTGTGGCCTTGCTCTCCCTCTTTCTAGTAGTGGCATTTGTGTGTACTCTCTTACTTCCCCTGGTGTGCGTCTGTGTGGTGTTACATGTGTGTATTCGCTATCCTCTTCCATGTCAGAAAATTCTTCAAGAAAGTCAGCAGGGTGTGGTGTAAACCGAGTGTCTCCCATGCCCTTATGTCCTCTCCGCTGTCCTGTCGGATCCTTAATGTGTGGCGTTACTGATCCTTCCATTCTACGTCCTGTGAAGTTCCTAAGTCTATTGACATATGGCGTGTGTTGTGCTGGTGGTGTTAGTGGTTGTCGTGTCATTTCTTTTTGTTGTCTGTTGCTCGCCCTTCCTACCTCTCCCCTTATTGTGTCTTGCACTCTCATAATGACCCGCAGTCTGTGTGTGTTATGTACAGTTTGCTTAGCCCTTCCCCACTTCCATCACTTCGTCCTCCACAAGATCCTTCCTCGTCTTCACTGCAAAACCCGTCAGAGAATGTCAACTTTGTGCTTATGCCTTTTCCTCCCACTGTCACTGTGTCTAAGTCTATCAGCCTCATTACACGGTAGGCGTTATTGATTTAACGTTACCGGTAATGGAATACCGGTAACGGTAAATGCCCATGCGGATTACGACCCGGCTCACCGCCATTAGCGGCACCGCTAAGTACAGTGCCACTAATAGAGGTCAGTCCGCGTCCGCGCGATCCTCCATCCCGTAAAAAACGACATGCCGCCAATAGCACAGCATCACAAGGCAAGTGTACATGCCAATAGCGGCATGATAAATCACCCAAAAACCCTTACCAGCATGGCGCTAATACCGCCATCGTGAACCACCCGTTAAAAGAACTGTGCAGTGTTACCACCTGCCACAGGTGGCCAAATCAGCACAGGTGGAGGCAATGGAGACTGTGGCTGCTCAAAAGAAGCACACCACACCGCTTCCCACACCCCTTCCCACACCAAGATGGTTCCAATACTGGCAGCATTACATGGCCTAGAGGACCTGATTGCAGCACAGCTGCAACAACAACAGGCAGCACAGAGGAGACGCAGGAGGAGGAGGAGGAGGAGGGCAAGACAGGCACAGCAAGCACCACCACGGCACCTAATCATACCACAGAGGCACCCACCAATTCCCTGGATCAGAGCCAGTCCATTTAACCTAACACCTGAGCAGATACACACCCTGTACCGTCTGGACCGGGATACCATCACCAGCATCGTGGACATGATTCACAACGACATTGTGATCCTCATAGACATCAGAACTGCCATCCCCCCCTCTACTGAAGGTGGTGACTGTGCTCCACTTCCTGGCCACAGGCACCTACCAGCATACAGTGGGGCAGATGCATGGCATCTCCCAACCAGTATTCGCACGCACACTGAACCAGGTACTCAATGCCCTCCTGAAGCATGCACCCGAAAACATATCCATGCCATGGACTGGCCAGGAGATTGCAAACACCAAAGTTGGCTTCTATTCACTGGCAGGCATCCCAAGTTGCATCGGGGCCATCGACTGTACACATGTGGAATTGGTTGTCCCACATCACAATGAAGTAGTGTACCGAAACAGGAAGCAATTCCACTCCATCAATGTCCAAATGGTATGTGACGCCAACAAGATAATCACAAATTGCAATGCCCGATTTCCCGGATCTACCCATGATTCCATGGTCCTGCGGAACTCAACTATCCCCCGCTACATGGAGCGACAAACAGGACAACGTTCGTGGCTACTTGGTGAGTAGCAGGCCAAGCACATGGCAGTGTGATTGGGGGGGGGAGATAGATACTCCAACTGGGTGTGCTTGGGGGGGGGGAGTGATAGATACTCCAACTGGGTGTGCTTGGGGGGGAGAGATAGATACTCCAACTGGGTGGGCTGGGGGGGGGAGATAGATACTCCAACTGGGTGTGCTTGGGGGGGGAGAGATAGATACTCCAACTGGGTGTGCTTGGGGGGGAGAGATAGATACTCCAACTGGGTGTGCTTGGGGGGGATAGATACTCCAACTGGGTTTGCTTGGGGGGGAGAGATAGATACTCCAACTGGGTGTGCTGGGGGGGGGGAGATAGATACTACAACTGGGTGTAGCCTGTAGTCCGTCGTCCAAATGCACATACAGATGTACGCCAATTTCCATCTGGGAGGGCCGCAACGTACTTGAGATGAACGGACATGCAAGTATATGCTACACAACACAGATGACAATCCAAGTCTAGAAACATCAAACATCAATCCACATCCACATTGCACAACATTCCACGACACAAAATGCACAAATGTCATCCATGCCGTCAACATAGTCATGCAGAATTTGTCCAGCACGACATCAATAATGCATTGTGCCATTCAATGCATGCTAAGGGATACCACCTAGCCATAGCAATGCACCACAAACCCATAGCACCACTGAGGTGATGCCTCACAGCATGGAAACATCAATTTTGGAAGGGCAGTACACCACTAGAGTGGTACCAAATCTGCCTGGGCACAGGGACACCTAAGACCTGGCCTCACCCAGGACACGTCAATTACTGTCGGAGGCATCCATGGGACATGTCTACTTGCAGGGTTGAGCTCACCTTTGCACATTACAGTTACACAGACCATTTGCATGTAGGCTGTTAAGTGTGTACTTGAATCTCAATGCCAAGTCAATGTTTGTGATATGAACAGGCCACACTTGTGGTGAAAAGTAACAGGACCCCATTACTTCCCCCATATAGGTGATGCCGGCTATCCCCTCAAGAGGTGGCTCCTCACACCTGTACGGAACCCACAGAACAGGCACGAAGAGGAATACAATCGTGCACATACCCGTACCTGCATCGTCATCGAGCAGACTTTTGGACTTTTGAAGTCACGGTTTAGGTGCATTAGCAGGTCTGGTGGCGCTCTCCTGTATGGCCATGAGAAGGTGGCCAAGATCACCATGGCATGTGTCATGCTGCACAATATGTGTATCAGACGGAATGTGCCACTGCCCCCTGACGTTGAAATAGAAGCACCTGATGAGGATGATAATGGTGATGAGGATGGAGGTGAAGGGGATGCAAGTCATGCAAGAGGGGATGGCCAGGAGGGACGTGCTGTGAGACAGCATCTGATCAACCAAATCTTCTGAGTAACATGTTCTCGTACTGTCACCTGGATATGGCTAGTGATGCACTGTTGTCTGTTTGTTAGCTCACAATGGACCCTGGCGTCAATAAATTACACATGCACAATGAGGAAGTCCAGGCCTGTGTTTTTCTCAAACACCAGTGTATTTATGAACTTAACTAGGAAAATGTGCATGTGTAACGCACACCTGGCTCCGACGGAGGCGCGGGCGTGGCTGGGACTGCTGTGACCTGTTCTGCAGAGATGCGTAAGACCCGGAAGATGGACTGGACTGGATTCCCCAACCTGGCTTTTCTGGCTCGGAGGAATATCCCACTGTGTGTGAAAAGGAAGGGTTAATAGTCTGCGGGTGATGTTCCGACCTCCCACTTCCCTTCTCTCCCTCCGTGAAACCCTTTTGGGATTCCCTGCGAAGACTCACCTTAGTGACCAAAATGACGAGCTCTCCATCCTGCTTCTGATGCAGGGGCGCGTTGTGATTCCAGTTACTTCACTGGATTGATGAGTTTAAACTAGTTTGTCCATTCCCGTCGTACCGCAAATGTTTATGGCAAGTTTGGGTTTATATTCACTCATCTGTTCATTTCTTTGGCAGGTGCTGGAGAAGATTCCGGGCTGCAGGCGATTTGGATGAAGCCAAATTCTGGTAAGAATTCCGATGAGAGATTCCTTTGCAGTTTTAAGTATCTCCTTTAATGTCCAATGTCTTTTTCCCCATAGGGGCCGGGGTACGGCAATGCCGGAGGTAAGGCGCCGACCCGAAAAGAGCTACTGTGTTTCTCATGCAAATGGGTAAGTCTTGAGTGAGCGTATTGCTAATGTTCTCACATGCTCTCACTAATACAATGTCTGTTTCTTTTCCCCTTAGGGGCCGGGGTGCTGAAATGCCGAAGGTTTGGCACAAACCCGAAGGCGGAGAGGGAATTGAACCACAGGTAAGTTCTACTTAGATTCGTGTTTCCCTTCTCACCTCTCTTTCTCCTTCCTTCCAATAGGTGCTGGATGGCGGTGGAAGCTCCGGATGGACGTCGCAGGACTCGAAAACACCACGTGCAGGTGAGTGAAATGCAGCATGCTGCGCGCGATGCGATGCGCGTTTAAAATGTTTACCTTCTTTGCAGGATCGTCGGCGTGCAGAATCCGGAGTGCAGATGTATCAGGTAAGGTTCTTGTTTTCACCTGTTCTCTTCCCTTTTCTTCTTTAGGTGTTTCCAGGATGCTGGCAGGCGTGATGGAGGACCAAGGCAGGAGCAGGCACGGTGAGCGTCCAGCTGCTAAGTGCAGAACAACGCGAAGCGTGGTCTGCTGCTTGGGTGTGGTTTAAATAGCCTTTCAAGTAGTTCCAGATATGTATTCTTCCCCCAGAAATATGTATTCCTCCACCGGTCACACCCTAGAGATCAAGTAGTCCCTAGAAAAATAGTTCCTTCCAGTCTTGGAAGTTGCAGCGTGGTCTGCACAGGTAAGTTTACACCAAGCACTACTCCCAACCTACTTCTGTATGAGCCTGGCGCAGATGGGGCCAGGACTGATATCCTCCATGAGCCTGACGCCAACGGCACTAGGACTGAGTCCAAAGGGCCCCCATCTGGGGGGCTGCTGGTACTTCCCTTGAATGCATGGTGTCTGTCTCTGAGGGTGCCGGGCCTGGTTTGGCTCCTTGGAGGCAGGCATCATGACAGTACCTCCCCCCAAGGCCCCTCCCAAGGGTGTCCAACCTGGAGGCCTCGGTTTATTTGGGAACTTCCGGTGAAAATTCCGTATTAGTCGAGGTGCATGTACATTCTCACTTGGTTCCCAAGATCTTTCCTGAGGTCCATATCCTTTCCAATCAATCAGATAAAAGAGTTTTGACTTGGACATCTTAGAATCCAATATGTCCTTAACTTCGAATTCCAATTCCCCATCTATTGGAATTGGTTCTGGTGGTTTGCATAACCTGGTTCCGGGTGCTACTGGTTTCAACAGGGATACGTGAAAAACGGGGTGGATTCGCATATTAGGTGGCAGATCGAGTTTGAAGGCTACCGTGTTAATGATAGCTTTGATTGGATAAGGCCCTATATGTCTTGGGTTAAAAGTTCATGGACCTTTAAGCGGTAAATGTCTAGTTGCAAGCCACACTTGGTCTCCTACTTTGTAAGGAGGTACTTTACTTCGATGTAAATCAGCATGTTCCTTGTACCTTTCTTTGGCTTGTTGTAAATGAGTCTTTGCTTCCTTGAAGGCTTGGGTTATTGTGGCATGTAAATGATCCACGGCGGGCATTTCAAGGCTTTGAGGGGATTCAAGGTCCGAAGTCCTGGGATGATGGCCGAATAGGGTATAGAAAGGAGTCTGACCCGTTCCAGAATGCACAGAATTGTTGTACGCGTACTCTGCAATCCATAGAATGTCCTTCCAATTACCCTCAGATTGAGGTAACATACACCGCAGATACTGTTCCAGGGTCTGGTTTGTTCTTTCGGTTTGACCATCGGTTTGAGGATGGTGGCTGGTGGATAATCGCACATCAACTTGGGCCATTTGGCAACACCTTTTCCAGAAATGAGAAATAAATTGACTTCCCCGATCAGAAACCAATATGGATGGGAAGCCATGTAAACGAACAACATTTTCAAGAGATTCCTTTGCTAAGGTGGGGGCTGAAGGCAACCCCTTCAATGGGATAAAATGAGCCATCTTGGAGAAGAGGTCTACAATCACCAGGATAGTATTATACCCATGATTAGGAGGCAGGTCAGTTATAAAGTCCATCGATAAGGTGTGCCACGGTGCCGGAGGGATGTCCAGGGGCTGTAAAGGACCGGCTGGTTTTTGCTTCTGACTTTTATTTTGGGCGCACACTCCGCAGGTCATCACAAAGGATTTAATATCCTTTCGCCAGGATGGCCACCAGAAATGCCGTTTGATCTTTTCCTCTGTTTTAGCGATGCCCGGGTGTCCTTCCATTAGTGTATCATGATAATGTGCTATAACGAGTTCTTGCAATTCCTTGTGAGGCAGAAATAACCGCCCTTGGAAATAGGGTAAATCATTATTAATGGAATAGTTTGAGCCTTTCTGGCTCCATTCTTGTAAAGCTGTAGCGTCGAAAAGCAATTTAACTCTACCTTGAACATCCTCAATAGTTTGAGAAGAGATTACACCCAAAATCCTCTGTTCGAGAATAATCGGAACTGGCTCTAGACTTGAGGCAATGTCACCCATTCCAATTTGAGATAGAGCGTCTGCCTTGCCATTCTTGCAACCCGGGCGATATGTGATTATAAAGTCAAATTCTGCAAAGAACAGAGCCCAACGGAGTTGACGAGAAGATTGAGCTTTGGCCGTTTTCAAGTATTGTAAGTTCCTGTGATCTGTAATCACTGTAACGGTGTGTCTTGCGCCGAGCAGGTAGTGACGCCAAGCTTTGAAAGCTGACTTAATAGCCAACAGTTCCTTGTCTGTGATTCCGTAGTTCACTTCAGGAGCCGAGAATTTCCTGGACCAAAAGGCTACAGGATGTAGTTGATTTGAAACTGGATCCCTTTGAGAAAGGACAGCCCCCATGGCTAAACTAGAAGCGTCGGTTTCCACAACGTAAGGGAGGTCCGGACGAGGATGTTTTAACACAGGTGCGGAGGTGAATTTGGTTTTTAGTTCCTGAAAGGCTTGTTCTGCCTCCTTAGACCACTCGAAGCGTCTGTTTTTTCGTAGGAGCGCCGTGATGGGTTGAACCACTCGAGAAAATTCCGGGATAAACCTTCTGTAAAAATTGGCAAAACCTAGCATACTTTGAACTCCTTTCACAGAACTAGGAGACGGCCATTTGAGGATCACATCCACTTTCCGTGAGTCCATTCGGACTCCTTTAGGTGTTAGGACGAATCCGAGAAACTCAACTTCCGTAACATGAAAAAGGCATTTTTCAAGTTTTGCAAACAGTTTGTGCTGGCGCAGTTTCTCCAAGACAGTTCTAACATGTTTTCGGTGATCGGATTCCGAGGAGGAGTACACCAGGATGTCGTCAATATATACAATGACACAAACATCGATGAGTTCTCGAAAAACGTCATTCATAAAATATTGAAAGGCAGCAGGTGTGTTGCACAACCCGAAAGGCATTACCTGGTACTCAAAGAGTCCATATTTGGTGCGGAAGGCAGTTTTACATTTGTCGCCTTCTCTGACGCGCACCAGGTGGTAAGCTCCCCTTAAATCTAACTTAGTATAGATACAAGCATCTTTTACCTGGTCAAGGAGCTCAGGGATCAAGGGCAGAGGATAACGATTCTTGGCCGTTATCTGATTTAAGGCGCGGTAGTCAATGCAAGTTCTAAGGTCGCCTTCTTTTTTCGGTACGAAGAATAGAGCTGAGGAAGCAGGTGACTTTGACGGGCGAATAAAACCATTGGCAAGGTACTGATCCAAATACTGTCGCAAATGAAGGTTCTCCGGTTCAGTAAGGGCATACATTCTACTACAAGGCGGTTGAGCATTGGGTACCAGGTCGATCTGACAATCATATGGCCGGTGAGGAGGTAAGGTGTTGGCCTGTTCCTTTTGGAAGACGTCTTGAAAGTCTTGATACTCAAAAGGTAATGGTACTGTTGTGGAGGCTACTGCGGCTAGACCCATCTGTGGATTTCCTGGATAACACTTTTGTGCACAATCAGGGAAGGTTATGCTCTTTGCTCGCCAGTCAATTCGAGGATTATGTGTTTCTAACCAAGGGATCCCTAAGATTACCTGAAATTGTGGAGCCTTGATTACGTCAAACACTATGGTTTCCCGATGGCCATCTTGGCCAACCAGTGTCATTTCCGTGGTAGAGTGTGTTACCGGCCCGGAGGCTATTTCGGTTCCATCAACCGTGGTAATGACATCCTTGGTGGTTTTTGGACGGAGAGGGAGACCAATCCTGGAAGCCAATTCAAGGTCAACATAATTTCCAATAGCCCCACTGTCGAGGTAGGCTTTTATTCCGTGCAACCGTTGAGGCTGTTTTGGATCTATGAGGACCATAGGCATGATGAAATGCGTGGTCAAAGAGTCTGTCTTCACGCTCGGCAAGCTGACCTCTACGCTTGTCGGACTTGGTCGTTTCCCGAATCAGGTTCTGGAAGATTACTGTCTGTGGCTCCAACCACCTTCTTAGGTGGTTTTACCGGGCAATCCCGCAGGAAGTGTCCAGAAGCTCCACAGTAAAGACATACTTGTTTTTGTCTTCTTCTTTCTCGTTCTTTCTGAGTTAGTGGTCCTTTAACTCCCCCAATTTGCATTGGCTCTGAAGCGTCGGTACCCTTGGGGCTTGTGTGGGTTTTAATCAGAACTCGGGTTTCAAATATGGACCGATCCGCTTTTCTATTCTGGAGTCTATGATCAAGTTGGACCACTAAGTCAATGTATTCTGCGCAGAGTTGAGGCGGGTTCACTATTTGAGCAAGAACGTCTTTTAGTTCTCCACGCAGACCTCGGTGGAATAATGTAATTCTTTTATTCTCAGGCCACCCAGTCTCTACGACCAATCTGTTAAATGTGGCTATATAAGATAGGAGATCTTGGTTTCCTTGCCGCAAAGACAGAAGTTCGTTATCCAAGGCCTCACCCTGAGCGTGTCGAGCGAATAATCTTTCCATGCTTGCCTGGAAGCCTTGAAAGTCCTGAAGGATTGGGTCATCTTGATTTACCAACAGAATCGACCAATTGGCAGCACTGCCGCTGAGATAAGATAGCACAAAAGCCACCTTGGTTTGGTCATTAGGGAAGGCCCCAGGTCTGCATATGAAATGTAAACGACACTGATTCATGAAAACGGCGTATTTCTTGGGATCCCCAGTAAAACGCTCAGGGGGGGCCAGAGGCATATTTCCTGGCAGGTTAATTTGCACCGGGTTGGTTGAAACCATCGGAGTGGAATTCATCCCGGAGCCGGGTAAAGGCTTTTGTCCTGCCTGACTCTGCAAAAGCTGTTTAGCCAAATCATCAGTTCGTTCTTTGGATAAGATTAGTTCCCTTCTAAGGGCGTTAGTTTCCTGGCGGGCGGCATGCACTTCTGCCCGTAATTCCCCCAATAATTGGGCCAGTTGGTCTGTCTCGGAAGTCTCCATGGCGCCTGGGTGGGAAATTATGGGTAGGCTTCACGTTCTGTAACGCTCACCTGGCTCCCACGGAGGCGCGGGCGTGGCTGGGACTGCTGTGACCTCTTCTGCAGAGATGCGTAAGACCCGGAAGATGGACTGGACTGGATTCCCAACCTGGCTTTTCTGGCTCGGAGGAATATCCCACTGTGTGTGAAAAGGAAGGGTTAATAGTCTGCGGGTGATGTTCCGACCTCCCACTTCCCTTCTCTCCCTCTGTGAAACCCTTTTGGGATTCCCTGTGAAGACTCACCTTAGGGACCAAAATGACAAGCTCTCCATCCTGCTTCTGATGCAGGGGCGCGTTGTGATTCCAGTTACTTCACTGGATTGATGAGTTTAAACTAGTTTGTCCATTCCCGTCGTACCGCAAATGTTTATGGCAAGTTTGGGTTTATATTCACTCATCTGTTCTTTTCTTTCGCAGGTGCTGGAGAAGATTCCGGGCTGCAGGCGATTTGGATGAAGCCAAATTCTGGTAAGAATTCCGATGAGAGATTCCTTTGCAGTTTTAAGTATCTCCTTTAATGTCCAATGTCTTTTTCCCCATAGGGGCCGGGGTACGGCAATGCCGGAGGTAAGGCGCCGACCCGAAAAGAGCTGCTGTGTCTCTCTTGCAAATGGGTAAGTCTTGAGTGAGCGTATTGCTAATGTTCTCACATGCTCCCACTAATACAATGTCTGTTTCTTTTCCCCTTAGGGGCCGGGGTGCTGAAATGCCGAAGGTATGGCACAAACCCGAAGGCGGAGAGGGAATTGAACCACAGGTAAGTTCTACTTAGATTCGTGTTTCCCTTCTCACCTCTCTTTCTCCTTCCTTCCAATAGGTGCTGGATGGCGGTGGAAGCTCCGGATGGATGTCGCAGGACTCGAAAACGCCAAGTGCAGGTGAGTGAAATGCAGCGTGCTGCGCGCGATGCGATGCGCGTTTAAAATGTTTGCCTTCTTTGCAGGATCGTCAGCGTGCAGAACCCGGTGTGCAGATGTATCAGGTAAGGTTCTTGTTTTCACCTGTTCTCTTCCCTTTTTTTCTTTAGGTGTTTCCAGGATGCTGGCAGGCGTGATGAAGGACCAAGGCAGGAGCAGGCACGGTGAGCGTCCAGCTGCTAAGTGCAGAACAACGCGAAGCGTGGTCTGCTGCTTGGGTGTGGTTTAAATAGCCTTTCAAGTAGTTCCAGGTATGTATTCTTCCCCCAGAAATATGTATTCCTCCACCGGTCACACCCTAGAGATCAAGTAGTCCCTAGAAAAATAGTTCCTTCCAGTCTTGGAAGTTGCAGCATGGTCTGCACAGGTAAGTTTACACCAAGCACTACTCCCAACCTACTTCTGTATGAGCCTGGCGCCAATGCTGCCAGGACTGATGTCCTCTATGAGCCTGACGCCAACGGCGCCAGGACTGAGTCCAAAGGGCCCCCATCTGGGGCTGCTGGGACTTCCCTTGAATGCATGGTGTCTGTCTCTGAGGGTGCAGGGCCTGGTTTGGCTCCTTGGAGGCAGGCATCATGACAGCATGTCCCCGAACATCCCACCACCCTACCCCCCAACCCCCACAACAGTCCCATCACACCCTTCCCCCCACCAACCACAACAGTCCCATCACACCCTTCGCCCCACCCCCCACAACTGTCCCATCACACCCTTCCCCCCACCCCCCACAACAGTCCCATCACACCCTTCCCCCCACCCCCCACAACAGTCCCTCATGTGTCTTCCACAATGTTTGCGTCCAGGCATGCATGCGGAAGCATGGACATTCACTCCCTATTGGTCATTGCCAAAATCAGCATTTGGAGGCTCCCTAGAGGTGCGCCTGGTGGTGCGTGCGGAGCGTCAGAGTGGGCTTGTCTGCCGCAAACTGGTGGACGAAGAAGTGGCTGTCCTGGTGCTGGTGCTGGTGGGAATTGGCGGTCCATTGCGTCTGCAATACGTGTGAGGACCTCCCGAACTCGGATGAGCTCCCCACACAGCCTGTCTGTGCATGCCTCCATCCCCTCCCTGGAGTGCCTGGATGTCTCCCCAATCTCCGCCCTGAGACGGGCAGCCTCCTCCACATGCTGACCAACCAGCACAGTGAGACCCTGTTGCCGCTGGCTGATGCTGGCCAGGTCAAGGGCAGTGTCGGGCTGTGGTGGTGTGGCTGCTGTGCATTGTGATGCTGGCAGGTGTACAGATGGAGGCACCGGGGGGCTACTGAAGGCTCCCATGGTCTCCTCACCAGTGACGTTGGAGCCAGGTGTGTGCTGGGGTGATGGCTCTGGGATTCCAGGAGGGCTTGGGGTGTGCATGCCCAGGTCGAATTCTGTTGGGTCCTCCACATCAGATAATGGTGCAGTGGCTGCCGCCTCTCCTGCCGAACTAGCTGCAGCTGAGGGTGGTCCCTCGGTGGCTGTGATTGGTGGTGGTGAGTTAACCTCTGGAGGTGGGGCAGTTGGGTTTGGTGTGGCCTTGGCAGTGGCGCTCGAACGATGTTTGAGACTCTGCAAATGGAGCCTTGTGCCTTTTCCCCTTGATGTCGTGGGGGTGTCCTCGGTCGGCTGTGGCCTTTTTTCTTCTGCGCAGGGGTTGCCTGGGATGCATCCTCACTGTCTGTATGTGACCCTGTCGGGGACAAGAAGGGGGATGGCATTGGTTACGGTTCAATGTACCTAATGCAGGATACATCATCAATGCAGTTGTGGGCATTTGGATTTCATTGTGAAAGATGCAGGTGATGTGTCAGTTCAGTGGCTCATCCATGCAGTGTTGTGTGTGGCACTTGGCTCTGTTGATGTGTGCATGTGTGTGTGTTTGGGTCTGGCACTGACATGGGCAGGGTGGGATGCATGTGTGGATGTTTGGCCATCCATGAGGTGATTCTGGGCTGACATTTGTGGGAACCAGTAAATTCACATTGCATGCTTTCATCAGTGCACTTACCTCCATTCGAAGTGTTTGCCACGCCATGCTCCATCCTCCCGACTCCCTCGATGCATTCAACTCCGATGAGGTTGGCGCATGTCTCCTCCCATTCCTTTAGTTTAATTGGCGACCCAGATCCACCTGCGGTGGCAATGTTATGATTTTCTGCCAGGATCATTCTGACCCGGAGTCTCAGGTCATCCCATCTTTTCCGGCACTCACTTACTTTCAGTGCCACCTCGACCCAGATAGCCTTTTTTTTAAGGAGTGTCTCCCGCCGCATGTCGTTTGTAAAGACCACTGCAGCATTGTCAGATAAGGTCTGGGTCAGCATAAGGTGCTCCTCAGTTGAAAACTTTTCTTTCCGCTGGCAGTCAGTTGTTTTTTTAAGTGCCTTGGGCACGGTAAGGGTGTTCCAGGAAATCTCCAACAGCAAAGTACTACAAACAGGTCCAGGGGGCAGAGGATGGCAATGGATTGTGTTTTTAAAGATGGCCGCCGTGCTCTTTCCTGTTCCTGTGCGATGACGCTGTTTCCGGTTCCGCTATTTAGCGGTCACCGCTATTAGCGGTGACCGCTATTTGCATGCTGCGTCAAGGCGGAGTTGCTATCTGCACTGTCGTCGAAGCTGGTAAGAGACTTTTGGGGGAGTTTAGCGGCATGGCAGTAGGGGCATTACCGGCATGGCGCAATGCTCGTGTCCGCGTACTCGTAATGGTACGCTATTAGCGCCCTCCTGCAAGGGCGGACACGTTAAGGGCGCCATGCCGGTAATTTGCGATTTTTAGCGCACAACGTGTAATGAGGTCCTATGTCTGTGTACTCACCTGTCTTCCTCGTGTCTCCCTGCGTGTGAGCTACCGTTATCTCCTACTTGTTACATACAGGCATTGAATCCTCACGTGTTCTGCTTGTTCCTCTCAGCTCTGTATTGCTTTGTTTGTTTTCCTCATTCTCTATCTCCGTTCTTGCCCTGCAGAGTTCATTCATTACTGCTTCACTTACCTGTTGTAGTATCCTTGCACCTCTATCCGTGTCCTCCTTTGCCAATAATTCTTCCTTCCTCGTACTTTAGTGCGCTCGCTGCTATGATCTTCCTCTTCCATAGTGTCATCTCCCTGTCGTTCTCCTCTCGTTCCTCCCTCTGCTCCATGCGTGCCACTCTTTCTGCAATACTCCTTATGCGGTCCTCTTCCCGTTTCTTTCTTTCTACCTCTTGCTGGTTTAATCCTGCTCGATCCTCCTTACCTTCTGTCCTTCGCGTCTTTCTCTCCCACTCTTCCTGCTCGAATTGTCTGATCAGTATACTCCGCGCTTTTCTCAATTCTGCCAATGTTGCTTCTAACAACGCCACTTCTTCCCTTGTCATTCTCCTCTCCTCCCTTGTACTCACCTCGCACCCTCCCTGCGTGTGTCCCACTTCCTCCTTTCCTAACCTGTTTATCACTTCTTCCTCTTCTCCTGTTAGTGTCCCTTGAAGTTTCAGCAACACCTGCGCTGTTATCCATTCGTCTGGTCCTATATTTGCCAAGTCAAAGTGTGTCTTTTTTATGCTCCCGGAGCTCACCTGTACTTGTTGATTGCCCGATGTGCTCCCCGCACCCTGCCCCTTTTGGTAGTGGTCTGCCGGTGCGTATGCCGGTGGGCTGTATGTAGGGTTTGAATACCCTTCAGCCGCCATCAGCTGTGATCATGTAGCTTCCCTTAGTTCCCTTATAGGGTACAGCCCTTGTATTTCTTTCTTCACTTCTTTCCCTATGGGTATCTCTCCCACATCTTCCTTCTTTACTTCAGCAACTGGGTATGATCCTTCTGCCTCCTCCTCACCCTCTTCAGTGCTGGGAAGCGCCTTGTGTGTGCTGCTCCTGGCCCCTTCGCTTGCCTCCTCTTTCTTTACTTCCTGCATGCTGAAAAACCCTCCTGGTATGTACACCTGAAACATCTTCCAAAGATCAAAAATGTCTAGGTGGCTCGCTACCTTCTTCCCTTTATACATGTTGTGTAAGTATGCTAACAATGAATGCTGAGTAGTCATGTCAAAGCTGCCATTGGGTGGCCACGGTATCCTAATTCTGTTATTTGTCCCTTGGTTCCACTCAACACTGTACTTTACTATTTTGTCCTTGTGTGGCGTTAGTGTTGCGCAGATGTGTTGGAGTGGTGTTGTTAGGGTGTTGGCACTGTACCCAGCTCCTATCCCGTAATATGTAGATATGTCCAATATTACAATTTTCAATACCTCCTTTGTTGGGGACTTCCGACTCTCTGCTGCATAGAAAACCAATGTTTTGATCACAATGCTTTTGTGCTGAGCTTTTCTTTTCACCCCTCCTTTCACAGCTAGGGGCCCCTTCGACCTGTGTCGCACGAAGTCCCCTGTGACTTCGTGTTCCGCGCGGTGTGGGTTGAAGCTGCCCACCTTCCCTGCGCCGCTGCTACTCGGCGCGCCTTCAGCGTACTTCTAACTCCACCCCCTTCCTCTCTTACTCCACCTCCTATGTTGTTTATTTCTTCTCTTCCCCCTCCCACTGGTCGCACCACCTCTCAATGCGACCCCTGAGATTGAGGACATGCCAGCGTTCTTCGTGAGCGGCCACCTCTCCCCCTTCACCCCTCCTTTACCGTGTTCTCCGGCCCCGATCACTCTTTAAGAAAACTGCGGAGTCCTATACAAAGTCTATGGGTGACATCACCAACTACTACAATGGGATACCGGTACATACAATTGTAACAAAGAATAGGATGCACACTAATTTTGACAATGTTATGCCCCACAATCCTCACAGCTGTCTTCCCACCACACCTGGAGTGGAGTATTCATAAGTCACTTTGTTATTACAATTGGACTGCGCATGCTGCGTCGCCTCGTGTGTGATCCGCTCCCTCACCAGGGGAACTTAACCAGCCAACTGTCTTCCGCACCAAGAAATAATCAAGCTACCTCTTGCAGGAATACGTTATCTATTTACCGAGCTAAATCACTCAATCAATAGGGATCCTCATCTATTCATTGATCTACAAAGCCAACTCATAGGAATGCCACACCCCGTCACACAGGTGTCTGCGATCAAGATCAATCTGCGCGATTCGCCAGTCACATGTGGATGCTTGAAGCCCCACCCAGCTCACTCTGTAATATTAGAGAGGACAGCCCGCTAGCTGGCCCCCATTATACCTTACACATCACTCGCCACTCGATTACCAAAATCTTTTCTTAACACACTGCAAAAACCACCCACCACCCTTGTTACAATGCCTCCCGCCACCCACACAACATTGCACTGCTGGTTGTGTGTGCCATACTCACATCAGGCTTTCGCCTGCCGGTGCCGCTCGGCTGCAGGCACCCCCCTCTCAATTGGCTCGCCGCCTCCCCTCGCCTCCCCTCGTCTGGACCACGTCTGGACACTTGCCAACCGCGGGCGGGATACTTCTCAAGTCGGCTCCCGACGGGCACTCTCCCGAATGCGCTGTCTGGTGATCTCGCAGTTCCGCGATGGTCCTGCAGTGCTCCAAAGGAGGCAACCGCAAGGGGGACCTTCACACAGGCGGCCTCTCTGTGGTCTGCCTTGCAGGATCTCAGCAGTGCCTCCAACTTGTCGGGTTGATTTACCGGGAGTCGGCGGAGCCGTCCGCGGACCTCTGGGTTTGGGGAAGCCCCAACTCCTCCCGTGTCCCAAAGGAGTACGAAGCACACACAAGTACGAAAGAGTTACTGCTGTTTATTTCATAAAACAGACAGGGACAGGCTCAGGGATCATAGGTAACCCAGGAACATCTCAGCAAGAGTGGGCTCGCAGGCCCTTTTTCTACCTGCGTGACGCAACAGCGTGCGCCATCTGGGAAACTTCCCCAAAACCTAAAGCTACCTTGGGTTGGCTCCCCGAGTGGTAAGGCCAATATAGGCACATATAGGAAGGTGGGTTATTGGAAGAGAAAGGGTCAGGTGGTACGCTTGGGTTGTCCCTAAAAGTTGTTACACCAAAATAGTGACATAGAGAGGGTCAGTGAATGGTTGGGTTGTGATACCGTCAATGGTTAGCCCCCCGTGTCCTGATTGGTGCATCCGTGAGCCCCCAAGCCTGGGACCATCTTCATTCCCAGCTCACGGTGTACCTGGTCCTGGCAACAATGTATGACTATGTGTCAGTGGCAGATTAAGGACAGGTCTGACTATTGGCCGTTGGACGTCCCTTCCCCATCGGTATCGGTGTCCAACTTGTCACTTCATTGTTGCAGTCTGTGTCCCAAACATGGGACCCCAGAGCTTATCTGGCCCTCGGGGCTTGGCATCGTGTCAGGTTGGCCGGATCACGTGTTGTGAGACCATGGTTGAGGCAGAATTACGAGGATTTAATTTGTATTTCAGCTCAGAGAAGAGTCTGACAGTAGCAGGTGTAGCCTTGGCACAGGGAGCGCGGCGTGTATGTTGCACGTCGTGGCTTTGGCTGCGAGGCCCTCGTCAGGGTTTGTTCTGCACGATCAGCACCTTGCAGCTCTGTCTGAGCTGCTCTGGGCCTGGGACTCTGGTTTTGCGGCCTACTCTGGTGCTGAGGCCTACTCTGGCCTAGTCTATGGATGGCGGCATATGATTCATAACACGGGGGTCGCGCGGGGTGACATGGGTCCTTATCCATTAGTTCACTATGTCTTCATGGTTTTAGTAGCAAGGAAGCGTCTGCAAGCATGTCCACAAGCTTTTCTAGCGTCTTGCATTTCTGCAGAGTGATGGTTAGCCTAAGTGAAAAAATAACAACGATGCATGTGTGAGTATGAACTGTCTTCTACGTCATTGCACTGAATGTGTGCTTCATGTTTACTGGTGTGTGTCTGATCCATGTGCTTGGGTGGCACGTGTGTTCTTGTCGGCTGGCTATGTCGTCATGGCATCTCTAACGATGGTGGTTTTTGTGTGTGGTACCTAATCGGGTTGGTCCATATGGTCAGAGTCGGCTCCGCCTGAGGTCCCAGTCCGAGGGTGGGATGCCTGGGGGTGCGGGGCATTGCCACGGTGGATCTTGATGTCTGGAGCAGCAGTGAGCTGGTCAAACTCTTCCTGCGGTGGGTGGTTGGTTCGTGACGTCATAGGCCATGGTCTGGACAGGAATAGGGGGAAGGGATCGTCCCATTTTCCCTCTTCACTCGTGTTAGTATACTCCTTGTTTGTGCCTTAGGGTCCAGACAAAGAAACACCCCTCCTGCTTCCCCTTTCCATGGGCTTGCAAGGAGTGGTGCCTGTAAAAGTAACTTACACGGAGGCAGTGGAGTTCCCTTATATCACTAGGCAGTCTCGAGTCCAACCTGTGTATACACCCCTAGTGGGATTCCTGATTGTTTGTCCAGTGCATGGTTCCCATCCCTTTTTGGTTGAACATTGAGATCCATCCTTTGTTCCTGTTCTGTCGTTATGAATTACCTTGCCTATCTCCATTCTTATTTGACTTCCTGCTGTATGTGCTTACCTGCCCCCTTAAATTAGCAGAGCCCCACAAAACCTACCTGGGTGCCCTGTGCAAGTTACAAGACATTGAGGCACTTGTGGAAATATGATGAGTCACTGTCAGACAGATTCACTGTTAGGTCCAGTGTTTATGGTATGTTGTAATAGACAATTACTGTTCCTGTCAACATTATTATGGAAATGTATGAGCGTGTGTTATTTTTCAACTTGTTCCATACATCATTGAGCACTTTGTGACAGCAGTGTTATGTGTTGGCCATTTATGTATCTCGTTTGGCATTGCATGCATTGGTACGGTGTGGTGATAATTTTACATGATGTTTGGGAGGGTTTATGCGACACACCAGCAATTAGATGTGTACTTTGACATGGTGTTAGTGCCCTCTTCTATGTGTTACTTTTTCACGCCCCAGATTGAATTAGTTTAAGTTCTAAGTGATGCAAACAATGTAGCACTTCAAGGACACATTCTCAGGGTGGTTTGGTGGGCACAGATGAATGTCCCTTTCTCATCATTAAATGGCACCTGGAATGTGCCAGAGCTGTGTGCACTCCGAAGGGGTTGGATTTTAGGTGAAAATGTAGCCACAAACTGGGAACGGGCATCCTCGCCATGTGCCCTTTCCGCTACCATGTGCAGGCGACGTGCATGTGGTTGCGGATGTGGGGGACCACTATGTCCACCAGTATGCCACACCGTGTTGCAACATTGTGCAGAATACATGGTGCCACAATGACTCTGCACACTACTGGTGCATATAGCAGCTCACCACCAGAATGGTCAAGGGAGCAGAAGCGTGACTTGAGCACTCTGAATGTGCGCTCCACTATGGCCCGAGTTGCAATATGGGCTGCGTTGGATCTTACCTGGGGTGGTGTGGCAGGGTTCCGTATTGGCGTCATCATGTAGGTGCTCAGAGGGTAGGCACTGTCCCCTGTAGAGGTGAAAATTCTTGTCAGTGGTGTGCGTTTGTGTGTGACATGCATGCACATGCAGGGGCATTTATACTCACCAATGAGCCATGTGTTGCCATGCCTCCCAGCTTCAAGGGCCCGGTGTAGGGGTGACATTCTGAATATGAAACTATCATGGGTGGACACTGGATAGTTTGCATATACAGAAGTAATGATTCCCTTGGCATCACATACAACCTGCATGTTGATGGAATGTCAGTGCTTGCGATTGTGATAGATGTGTTCTGTGGCCCTAGGTGGACGTAGAGCCACATGGGTGTAATCGATGGCACCAAGCACTTTAGGGAAGTGTGCCACCCTGTAAAAGTCTTTCTGCCGGTGTTCTGGGCATGTAGATGTGCCTGGGTACTGAGGGGTGTGCAGTCATTAATGCCAACACCTGGTGCAGGCAATGTGACTGTATGGGCTGTGAAATACCCCTAACTATGTCAGTTGTCCACTGAAATGACCCAGTGGCCAAAAAATGCAGTACATTGAGCACCTTTTCCAAGGGGCTCAGTGCTTGGGAGCAGAGGGTCGGTGATGTAAGGTCATCTACCCACTCCATGACCAGGTCTATTATGATATGAGGTGGAAACCTATACCTGGTATAGATCTGGTCATCAGGCATCCCAAACAGGCTGGTCCTGGCTAGAAGAATGCGGGTCCTGGCCATCCTCCTCCTGCGGTGTCCCACGATAAATGCTGCGAGAAATGGTACATTCATCGTAGCTGTATATGCGCGTTGGTTGTTCGCGCAGCATTTTTATGCATTTGTTTTAGAGCGCAGTGACGCTTATGCCAGCTTCGCGTGGCGGACGTGTTTCCGGATTTGCGCATCTTTTTCAGCGCGCTGGAGAGCCCTGTTCAATTCCATGCATATGGGTTGTTAGCGCGCTTATGGGCGTTGCAAGGCTTTTACTGTGGTACGTCCCTCGTTACGCCCACATTTTTGCTTGTTGTTCCCCATTCCATGTGTCCCGCCCCCTTTTTAGGTGACTGCGCAAGACAGTACGCGCCTCTCGCGCAAGGCGTTCGTAGTGTCCCAGTGATGTGTTGGACCCGCGTGGATTCCTCGCAAGTCTCTGGTAAGCCCCGCACATTGTGTTCCATGAATCGACAAACACGTGCTTGCGTGCGTTGTCGCGTCCAAGTCCCCCTTTTTCAGTGCAATTAATTCCATGAATCTGGTCCAAAGTGTACAAGATCGAAGCTTATAGCTCTGAGGCAAGTTTTAGAATTTGATTGTATAGATCATTTGGGCCAGAGGCCCGTGGATTACTGGATTTCTTGATAAGTAGTAAAATGTAATCTTTATCGAAACTGAAAACCCTTTGCACATGAGTGATATTAAACTCACGCCCTTAGAGTGAAACCACACATGTATAGAGATCCAGAAAATGGCCAATCCAATTGGATTCCAGAATAGGATTGATTTGTGAACTATCAGAAGGACGTTCCAAACCATTAATTAAGGACCAAAACTGTCCATCTGGTTTAGCAGATGGTATTTTTAACTTCTGTCACTTGCTGAATCATTTAGTGTATGTGCTGCTTAAGCCAACTTTTATAACTTTGATGCTTTCCTCTGGATGGATTTAACTTTTTCATGTGCATGTTCATGACCCATCTGGATGTGTGCAATAATTCTCCTCATGTGCTTTTTCTTTTTTGAAGCTGGGGATCAAATACATGTGTATTCGTTGCCTTTATATTTGTATTGTGTACAGTGTTAAGTTTTTGTCTTAAAATGTGTTTATATTTGTAGGAGAAAGTAAAAGGTTTCATTCCATAAATTCTAAACTCCCGACTGATTCAAAGATAGACCTACTGATGATTACTATTTTCTTTTGATTTCACTTGATGTGATTTCCCATCAAATTGGTGCTCAAATGGAAGAGCCACCTTGGACTGGCTCCAATATAGGGCGCTATAAGTGGAAGTTGGTATCATGGGACTATTCCACTTAGCAAAAAGATTGGTAGTAGCAAACATGTAATCTATACAAATTGAAGATGTACCCCTATTCCATGTGCCCAAGCATGCTAAATCACCCTTCACATTTCTGTTAAGTCGGCACAACTCCCGGGCTTTACAAAAAGCTGACCACTGATAACCATTCGAGCTAGAGCATAATGGGTGTAAGTATAACTCATCTAGGCTGTTATTATCAGAATTATACCACATGGAATTCAAATTCCCTGCTAATAAGACATGGGGCCTCATTACACGGAAGGCGGTGATCCAGGGTGCTATTAGCACCCTGGACCATGCCGGTAAATTACCGGCACCGCCTTGGCGGAAAGGGGATTTACCGCCCCATTCCAAGGTTGGTGGGGCGGTAAATCCCCCTTCCGCCATTGCCCTTCCCCATTCCCATTTCTGCCCCATAGGGCTCTATGGGAATGGGGAAGGCGCTAATTACGGCACCGCAATTTTGCGGTGCCGTAATTAGCTCCGAGGTCCCTTAGCGGGTTGGTTTTTAACGCCTGCAAAAAGCAGGCGTTAAAGCACCAACCCGCTAAGGGACCTCGTAGTAAGGCGGTAATGGTTAACGGTCACCGTTACCATTAACGGTGGCCGTTAACCATTACCGCCTTCCGTGTAATGAGGCCCATGGTCTCCTTCACATCCAATTGCCCAATTCTCTAAAATTCTTGCAATATCTTTAAGAGAGGAGCAGAGCTCACTTTTCATTGGGCTCGAGTAGGTATGTATAGTTATAAGACGGAAATCACTCGATTTCTCAGTGAAGTGGAATTCAGAAGCTAACAGACCATACTGTGTTAGATGAGATTTCCCTGTCGCCCACCCCAAAGCGTTTTTAACAGCTATTAACAAGCCGCCAGAAGGGAGAAGTTTCATGCTGCATGTTGCCAGCTGAGCAACCACGTTTCTTGCAATACAATTATAGAGTTGCTTTTTAGCAAGCACATAACTTATCATTTGACAAAAGATTGTTATGTCATCTGGTGTTCCATGATATAACATAACTGCCAGACTATTATGCAGGTCTGTGCAAAAAGGACGAACATACTCGTCCTTGGCACATAAGGGGTTAATGAGGGGTCTGTGCTAGTGACTACAACATTGCTTAGAGTGAGGAGGCGGTGATCCCATGAGGGTGGCCAGCAGCCACGAACATTGCAAAGGATGTTCCAAAGAAGGTTTCTTTAACCTCACTGATCTAGCGCTATCTGCATGTGCCCCACTTTTCAGACATATAATGAGTAATTCATCTAGAGGCTGAAAAGGCTGTAATCTGTCAGAAGGGGGCTGAATAGAAAAATGTGTCGTTTTGTGCTTCTGTGGAGCGATGTTATAGCGATAGTTCTGAGATTTTCCGCCTCTGAAAGTAACATTTCTCTAATAAATCTTGACAGAACATCGAGTGCAACAGAGTCAGAGTGGTTATCATTCAGAAATTCTACTAATTTGTTATCTTTTGAGGTAATAGGCTGAACTTTAGAATTTCATTAAGGAGAGCCAAAACATGTGTTCTATTGTACAAGGGTATGCATCTATCGGAAAGTATACATTCAAGGATCTCCCTATCATATTTATTATAAACTTTGCTGAGTTCTTTCTACTCCGGCTTCTTTTGAGAGACCAATCTTTTTGTTGGTCAGCTACATCCGTTAAGTTACTTTGTTAGTGGGGATACAAGGAGGTGAAAGAAGTGTTATAACTACACCCGTTGACCCTGACGCCCTGACGCATTGAAGTCCATCCCCATGGAAATCTCAGCAGCAAGTTCTCTCACCCGAGCTGCCAAAGATTCCTCTTGATGTTGTCCCGAATGGTCAATTGAGATTTTGGTCACTAGACTTCTGTTTACTGGCCTTCTTTTCTTCATTTTAGATTTATTTATACTACAGTCCATGCTTTTTGTCTGGACAATCGGCTTTGGAGCGGGAACTATGCCGTCTTCAAGATGTGTCATGAGAGTTCTTAAACATGTTTGTGAGGACCTACGATTCAGCCTTGATTTTTTCTAATTATTTGGGCACTTGTTGTTTGTAACACCCGCCAGCTCTTCTGGTACAGTGATAGCAGGATTTGAACTACCTAAATATAAGGAATCCTTTTCCCCCCGCTCAAATTCAATTAGCAGTATGGATGTAGGAACCTCCTCTGTAGCCGCAATTTCATGTATACGCTTAGAGAAAGAGCCCTCTTCCAAAGGAATACCACTAACACTTGCTGGACCGTCTAAAATGCAGTTGGGGGGGGGGGTCAGATTTGCACTAGGGTGCTGGACCATAATAGCCGCAGGAGCACAGTTTGTGATTTTGTTTCACTCCGAATATTATCATATAAACTAATCATTGTGGTGAGGACCATATTTAATGCAGATTTAGAGGCAGGTGCCAGGTTTGGATGGCTCTCTGGATCACCTTGCGAAGGCATGGGCTCTTTATTCATCAGGGAGGAGGACAGATAAGAAGAACTAAATGAAGATTTTGACACGTGCTCTCCACAAATGGGAGGAGTGATTGACAAAGTACCTAGGGAGACAGGCTGTCAATAAAGTGGGGCCAGGCTCTAGGCCAGGTGAAACAGACTGCATCATATTAGCATTTTCAGTTCCGAGGATAAGGTTATTTGTTGAGAGATCTTCCTCAGACCCCGATTCTCCCATGATCGGCTCTAGATTGGGATTATTTGTATTTTTGCTGTTGAAGAAGTCTGTGATCTTTGTACAACATCTCGCCGCCATCCTGGCTGAGACGCTAGTATTGGGCAATGTCGCAGGAGTTAGGGGCTTCGAGGGAGCCAAGCCAGTCAAATGAGACTTTATAGGAAAAAGGGGGGAGTGTCATTATGATATAATGAGTCATTCATAACATGCCTGTACACAAGTGTTTATAGGCGCAACAAGACAAGTTAGGGAAGACAGAGGGAGGACAAAACAAAGGATCTATCTAGGCCTTTTATCATTGAGAGCGTGTAAGTGCGGGGGTGAGGAGGAGAAAATTGCCAAGGGGGGTAGGGAAAGGGAAGTGTAATCAGGGCAGAAGTGCTCTAGGTAAGTACAGTCAGGGCAGGTGGCTTGGTTAAGTTCAAGGAGGCAGGGGATTGTAGGGTTACAGATACAGCCCCCAAGTGCATGGTAGACCCTGGGGCAGTACAGGGGCTACTGGTCGTGGAGGAGCCTTGTG
Source organism: Ambystoma mexicanum (assembly GCF_040938575.1). Taxonomy (NCBI): domain Eukaryota; kingdom Metazoa; phylum Chordata; class Amphibia; order Caudata; family Ambystomatidae; genus Ambystoma; species Ambystoma mexicanum. The sequence continues at coordinate 784,893,154 of NC_090928.1, read as the reverse complement.
CCCATCAAGTTTTACACAGTAGCCAGGTGCCCAGTCAGCGCAGCAGAAAGGTAGGTCAGCAGGGGAGAGAGAAAGAGAAAGCAGAAGCAAAAAGGTAGGTCTTGAGCTACTTCTGGATCCTAAGGTGGTCCTGCTTAAGTTTGAGAGGGGGTAGGAAGGCCATTCCAGAGGGAGGCACCTGCAGAGGAGAGAGATCTACCCCCCACTCTCTGCCTGGAGAAGCGTCTGACCCTCAGAGAGTTGAAGGTGGCTGAGCGAATGGCTCCAGAAGGAAGGTGTTTAGGAAGATGTAGTGCAAGCCCCGACCCCAGAAAGACTTGTGAACGATGCAGAGGGTCTTGCACATGAACCCTGCAGCCACTAGGAGCCAGGGGAGAGATTTCAGGACTGGAGAGGTACGATCCCTGGGCTTGAGACCAAGGACAAGTCTTGCAGTACTGTTCTGGATTAGTTGCAGAAGGCAGAGAGTATAGGAAGGCATAGTGAGAAAGAGGCTGTTTCAATAGTCCAACCTGGAGAGAACCAGGGTTCTGGAGACAGTGAGCTTCTGGGGAATGTGAGAAACTGAAGAATACCTCTGAGGAGGTGCAGCTGGTAGTGGGCCTACTTGAGAGGTCCGTGATGTGAGGAGTGGAGTGAGTGGAGTGGAAGATGCCAGCATGGTTTTTTGCCTCACAGGAAGGTGCAGGGAGAGGGCCCAAGGAGGAAAAGATGGAAAGCAGGAGTAGGGGTCCCAATGAGAAGGATCTCAGTCTTACTGGCATTAAGGCAGAGATCATTGGAGGCACACCACTCCTGAATCAGGGATAGATAGTCAGGAATGTGCGAGATAGGAGAGGAGGCTGAGGGGAGCCTGAAGGAGAGCTGAGTGTCATCTGCATCACACTGACAGAGGAGAAGGTAGAGATGAGGTGGACCAAAGGGGCCAAGCAGATGTTGAAAAGCCAGGGTGCGAGGTTTGAGCCCTGTTGAACACCCCACATGGAGACAGAGATGGTGAAGAGAAAGGACCCAATTTGGACCTGGGAGGGCGTTCCAGGAGGAAGGAGGTCAGCCAAGCCAGGGCCTGATCTGTGATGCCCGAGTTGTCACGGAGACGATTGATCAGGATGCCATGATTGACCGTGTCAAAAGCAGAGGAAAGACCAAGGAGAATGAGGACAGAGCGAAGGCTAGAGTCTAAATTAGTGAGCAGATCTTCACGGTTGTTCAGGAGAGCGGTTTCTGTGCCTATGGCTGCTTTGAAGCCAGACTGATTGTCATGGAGACAACCAATAGATTCAGTGTGTACAGTAAGCGGGAAGATGGACAGCTTTTCCCAGACTTTGCCCAGGAAAGGAGTGATAGAGATTGGGTGGTAGTTTGCTGTACAGGAAGAATCGGTGGAAGGTTTCTTTGGTGGAAGGTTTCTTCAGGAGGGTGTGCACAAGGAGTGCTTTAGGGGGAGGTGAAGACAAAATAAACAAGTCACCCCCCTACAGAATAAATAACGTTGAAGCGGGACAAGTCTTAACATTAAAAACATGTCCGTTTTACCAAAAGGGCCCCAGACACAGAAACAGGTGATTCTAGTATGAAGAATGACAAATATACAGCCTGTTGTGGCACAGGCAAATCAGAGTTGTAGGCTTGGGCCAAAATGAGTTCCAAACCCATCCATGGCTGGCAGCATACAAGGGTGCCAAGGTGGACCCACCCTTGTAGCTAGGACTCGTCGGCAAGCAACCACAGAAGTAGGCCCCGCAGTCATCTCCAATTTACAGCCATGCAACGGCACAGCCACCTCTATACCACCTTGGCCACCCAGTCCTGCTAACCAGGGTTGCAAAGTACAAGCAATCCCAGAGCCCTTCAAAGTCTTTCATCCAGAATAGCACAGCCCCTAGGAGTGCAGCTGCTGCTGTCACTAGCACCTGCAGCTCCCTCATGCTGTGGATACATCCATTGTGAAATGTTTGATCTTTTAGAGCCTTTTTGGTAACACACATGCAATAGATGGGATGCAGAATTACTCTGACACCAAACAATGGAATCAACTCAGGAAGATGGCAAAGTTGCCTGTTTTAATATCAATTGTCTAAAACAGGGAGTTGCAACGGACATCAACGGACCTTTGCTTGAGTTCTCATAGATTTCACAAAAAAATACAGTTATATAGCAAAAATGTGTCATTCTTGACGTTATACTATGTGGCAAATACGAGAAACCTATGAGGGATTGTGATACACTCAAGGGAATCATCTAAGTATACTTTCTATAAGGGGTTGAGTTGTGATTGGGTCTCCAATGTCAGGTGGACATCTTGTGCCTACCTCCAGTGCAAGTCATCTTCAACTTTATTAACTACACGGTGTATCATTGGCTCTCAAACTGTAAGGCCATTCATTATATGGGCTTCTATAATTGGTTGGCATGCTTGTGCCATGTCTGGAACATTCGGTTCACTTTAGCAGCACGTACGTTTGTACCCAGGTGCCAGGAGGGGGACTCGACGTTACCTCCCCTCCCAATTAGCCCAGCGTCTCTCATCACCCATGCCTTCCGCCATGAAGATTGTCTTTGAACTTGGCCTTGCAGTGTATTCTTGTCTCTGGGAATATAAGGGAGTGAAGGCACGCACTATCGTCATTCTAGAACTCCTCGCCCAACTCTATTTCCATCCTTGGCTCACGTGACACGTGACAAGAGATCACGATTCGGACCATTTTGCTGCATTTAATTGTCTTAACTAAATAAAACCTGGAACTCATGGTGTTCTTTCTTTGCACCTTAACAAAGAATGATTCAGCATTGCGCATTTGCCGCCTTCAAGAATAGATAACCAGTCTTGGCTGTTTCAGCCTTGACACCAGGCCAAACAGCTTCGCCATTCATTTTCAGGATCTCAGCTAATTCTTACTTAGACACAGCCCTCTGCCTTCTTTCTCAATGGGGCTGCACTTACTAAAATTACGACACCTATGTCTAGCTTCTATACAATGGCGGCTCTGCCTGCAGTCTATTCACTACATATAGCCAGCTTTTAAGATTACTTAATCTACTTGCGTTGCTGCATCTGTACAGTTATTGAACGGCTTGCATTTTTTGCAGTGCGTCACACATGCACTCTTTTCTTGGCATATGAAATTTTACTCGATTCTTTATTTCGTCATCAGTTTCTATAAGAGTCATTCATCGTCTTCAGCCAGTCTTCTCATCACATCACACTCACTTCTTGTGATGTCACCAACTCCTTTTCTTGCTCTTTTTCACATTCTTTCTGGGATTTCCTCCATTAGATTGGCATCTCTTCGAGAGTACATCTGATAGGGTTTTCTTAATGGATACCTCTACATGAAGATTCGCAGAGGAAGGGTTACAACTGCTGGTGTCAAGCATGGCACAATCTCAGGCCGCCAACATACAAATGAGAGAGGGGTGGGACTTCCTGAAGAGGCATTAGGCTGCTCCTCAGGGACTTGGCTGACTTGACATGTTCATCCACACTCCAGGTCATGTAACTGCACTGTCCATTTGGATTGCAATAGACCCATCGGCTCACATACTTTTTGTGATTCTTTGGGTGAAGGAACGTCGTTCCCTCAGGTGCTATGATGCTGGGCTCTATGTATTTCCTGACATCATCATCATCAGTCAACTCTTTGGGTCCAAACCTTGATTTGACATTGATCATGATCTTCATTCCTACTGCTTTATTTGCTGTTTTCTTACGTTATGTAATGATTATCCAAATCACACAGAATGCAAACATCAACATAACACTGCTCCAAGAAACTTGAAGATGTTCGCCATCCACTGCAGAATCCATGAGAATATGGACGTATACCAACTCACATATGCAATATCCTCTGTCTCATCTTTCATCTTGTTGTGCAGATACGTCAATAGCGTTATGGCCTCTGTCAAGGTTCCATTCTCGTTAACATGAGAAGGTGTGAATGTGCAACATGATGGCCCGATTTTGACGCAAACTCCTCCTTCCATCGCAGTGATCATGTCAGGGACATATCTGTTCTGCATTGTCATCAATCATATGGCCTTTAGCTCTTCCTTGATAGCATTGGATCCCTTTGTGGTGGTATTGATTGTCTGCAGAAGCTCCCATCTGGTAATCTGCAACCATTTGGTATTACCCATCGTCTGTATCCCAGGCATGAAGATAGTCATGAAGATTGAAGCATTCTTACTGAACAACCTGTCTTCATACAGAATGGCCTAATATGCTTCTATTGATTTTGCTGAGAAGTAATTCTCCCTTTTGGTTCGATTGAGAAATTCAAGTGCTCTTCTCCTTCTCAAATTGGCATCCACCTTTGGAAATTCTCCAATGTTGAAGTCACTCTGAGGAATCACCAATGCTGGAACATGGATGAGCACCAAGGAACACGCCCCTCCCCAATCCTTGGGAAACTTCATGTAGGCCCTAGGCCCAAAAGCCCAATGTCGATCCATCAAGACTGCTGGTGACATAACATCAACTGTAGTTTTTCAGCCTATATTATCTCCCACATGCTCCTTCCTTCTCTTTGGAAACACAATGTTGCATTCAATAAAGGAGCCACAATCCTTATACCTGATTAATCTTCTGCCCATTTCAGCAGTTTGACATACTTGGCCCATGACTTCAAACACCCATCTTTTACTCTCTGGACCTCTTGAGCATATTCTGACTTCAGTAGATGAGCTGCACAGAACATTAGTCCTCTTTCCCAACCCTTCTTGGATTTTAACTTGTCCATAGACTAAGAATTGAGTTTGTTCCCAACATCCAGGCAATCTAGCCATTTCCGTTATGTCAGGTTATTCCACCCTCTTCATGTCTTTTATAACTACCTCCCTCTTTCTGTCCGCATTGTAGGATACACAAGCATCTTGCTCTCTCATGCAGGTTGTTTTTCCATCTGTGAAGTCTTAATATAATCATCCTGGAATGGGAACAACCATTTCGATCTCCACCGCAGATTGGCTCAACTTCCCTGGAAATGTCCTCTGGTCATGCATGCTGCAAGATGAACAAGACATCTGGCATTGTGTCCTGGAACTTCACTTTAAATGAAAGTTCATACTGTATTCATGGCATAGCGTATGAGAGGGCAGACGTAACAGATCTCCTTGGATGTTCTCTCCCCCACCTTTCTCATGTGCTGATACCACATGTTATTACCCAACTGAGCTGCATTGTCTAGATATGTGTTGATCCCCTCACCATCTTCCTCTGCATTTCTCCAATATCTCGCATACGCATGGTTTGTATACTGCAAACAAAGTGAATCAAAAGCAGTTTTATATAGTGGGGAGAACCATAGGGGCCATTGTCTCAGCAGAAGTACCAGTATAATAGAAAGTGTGAAAGAGGAGGAATAGAAAAACAAAAAGAGTAATTGTACTTGCATATACTATGCACAAGAGCATTGACATCCACTTTTAGCACCATCCTGGTGCTAGTTGCACGTGTCTATTCTCTAGAACTGTGTCAATTTCTATCTTTCTAATTTTTAATACACTTTACTAATTTATTTTACACCTGTAGTTGCAGTATCTGTTCAATAATTGCAATTAGCAGAATTCTAATCACACGGCCATTTTTAGGATCCTGTAAAAAAGTGCAAATATCAACGTCTCTTCTGATAAGAGCAGAATCAGTTTGATGGATAAATACAAAAACAGCAAGCACAAGCCTATGCACATCACTGTCTGTGAGGACCATAGGGGTTAGCTACTTAGAATAAGTATGCACCAAGAAATAAATCTGGATATTGATCTTGTTTCCAATTTCTGATCAAGAACTGACGTTTAGGCATAACTTTGATATGTCAATATAATTGTGAAGTTCATTTTTCAAGATTCCTAAGACTATCACCAAGGGTTTGCGCTCCTACTAAAATATCTATAAGGAGTGTTCGTCTGAGTTTTAGTCCAAATGCAAAATCTGCATTTATCAACTAGTCACCTTATCATCCTTCTTCTGTGTCACCGATCAAGACTGCACACGCTGAAATTCTTCTGCTTGTCTTGCTTCTGGATCAGCAAAGGTGGGAGGGTAGGTCTCTCCTTTATATCTCTTCACATCACCCAAATTAAGCCAAGCTCGTCTTCTTTGTACCTTCACAGCTGAGGGGGTTATATTTTCAATGCAAAAGGGGCCATATAAATGTGGCTTGTGCCATTTTCTGGTGAAGTTTTCAATGGGCACTAAATCACCAACAAGCAACTTGGGTGCCAATCAAAGTTCAGATGATCCGGTTGTTAAATTGTCTTTATCTGTGTTCTGAGACCGACCCCACTGACGTTTGAGTAGATCTGGAAAGGGAGAGATGCTAGAGGTCATACACGTCAAATAATCATGCAGTACATCACCTTAAAGTTTTAGCTACACGTTGTGCATCAATTCTACTTCTAGACAGAGGTGTAAGAGGTGTTCTCATTTGATGCCCAGTCACTAGTTTGTGGGAGGTGAGGTGGTGGTTTGACCATTCTGATTCCAAAGGGCATATAAAGCTAGGGGTAGGCAATATAGCCATCCCTCCTTCAATGTTATTTTATCTTGGCAATCCTTTCTTTAAGGAGTCTGTTGAGTGTCCCACATATCATGTTTTCTTGAGTGTGTTAAGCAGAAGAAAGCATTTTGTTTTATATTCAATAGGAGACCTATGTGTTCGAATACCTCATTCACAAAATGTGGCACCTCACACTCACACACACACCCCATTTTGGAAAGACTTTGCTTACTAAAGACTTTGCTGCACAAGTGGCACCAGAGTGTGTACACTGACCTGCCTTGATCCACCTAGAGAAGGGACACACCACCACTATAGATACCTATATCCACACCTGCAGCATATCGTCATTGTCAATATGTAAATGCTGAAATGGACCATTCGGTTGAGGTATTACCCTTCTAATTCTTCTAGGTGTAAGTCCAGCAATAAACTTTTCACACATGATGCAATTCATTATAAATAATGTAACATGTTCTAACAGATTTGGAATAAACCATCCTTCCGCAATCGTTGCAGCAAGACTCTCCCTATTTACATGCACGGGGTAATGCAGCTGTTCAAGCGCTACTTTTAACAATGCTACTGGCATCACCGGCTTTCCAGTGCTATCTTGTCGCCATAATGCATCAGTGGGGGATAAAGAACACCCCCTTTGTTTCCATATTCCTGCGCTTCCTGCGGTGCACTTCCTTTGATGTCCATTAATTGGGTCATTGACAATGTATTAAACCCTTCTCATGCTACCATGGTCATGACTACCTTTTCTTTAGCACTTGGGGTATCAAAACTCGAAATGTCTGGAGAATATGCAACCCTTTTGGCTTCTACATCTGCAGCTTCGTTGCCGCAAGAGACAAAATTTGTTTGCTTAGTGTGAGCTGCGCACTTAACGACCGACCGCTATGGCCAATGGGAGTTGTAGTGCTTTAATAAGCCTGTCCAATAAGGATGCATGCTGCACTGGAGTGCCGTCCGAAACTGAGGTAGCCCATCCTTTTCCAATGTGCTAGCCCTGCATGTATGGTTGAAGTCACATAGGCAGAGTCACAGCACACCATCACTTCCTGCCCTCTGTGTTTCTTGAGCGTGACAATAAGCGCCACCAATTCAGCTGCTTGGGCTGAAAAGTGAGACATAGCCTTGCACTTGCTACAACTTCAAATTGTCTCTTTAACATGTGACTTACTACCACTGTGCCTGAATGCCTCTCCCCAGTAATTTGATCAATTTTCGAAGAACCATCAATAAAGAGAATTTACCCTCTAGACAAAGCATTTTATTTCACACAGGGTTCATCCACATAAATTGCACAGTCATGCACATGATCACTATCAGCTATTGGCTCAGCTACAAATGTGGCAGGATTCACTATTTTGCATCTCAACATTTTAAACATCGGATTCCAAATCATTACCTGATAGGCTGAAACTCTTTCAGATGTCAATGTACCCTTGGCTTTTTCTAAAATGGCAAACATAGCATGCTCCACGAAGAGAGTCAAACAGCATCCCATGACAATACTTGTAGATTTCTCAATTGTGAACATGGCAGCTGCCAAGGACTGTTCACAAGGAAAGTGTCCCCTCATGAATGGATCTAAAATCCGACTGTAATATGCTAAAGGCTTGTACCCCAATGTGGTCCGCTGTGTAAGTACTGCTGTCATGACTGTCCCATTTGTATGTGAAAACTAATAAAATTCCTCAGCATAGTTGGGAATTCCTAAAACGGGTGCTGTACAAATAGCATTTTTCAATTCCTCAAACCCTTCCTCCATTTCTTCAGCCCACTCTATTTTCACTTTATCCACTTGTGCTTTCTTTAAATCTTGCAAAAGGGGTCTTGGTATGAACTGTAATCAAAAACCCAGCCCTAACATAGTTGCATAGTCCCAGAAACTGTTGCATCTGTTTCACTGTGCTTGGCTTTGTGATTTTCATCATCACCATAACTCTTTCTGGTGTCATCTTCTTTCCTTCATGTGAAATTAACTGCCCTATGTATGAAGTAATCACAGTCTCTCACAAAATAACTGTGCCACAGATTTCATTCCATAATAAAACTGGTTGTTTGATCTTAAATTATCCTCCAGTGGGACACTTATTCTTGGCAGTATTGTAACTTCTATTTGTCTACCTTGTATCCCTTGTCTGCTAGAATAGTCATCAACTGAATAAAGTCTTGTCTGCACACATCTTCCACCGTGCTTCAAATTAAAATGTAATCTACAAACTGTATCACTGCACTCTTAAGATCAATATTGCCTAAGTGCACCTGCAAAACTCTGTTAAAGATTGATGGAGACTCACAGTACCCCTGGGGCAAACAAGTACGTTTCTGTTGAGTTTGGCAAATCGTAAAGGAAGGCAAGTCTTGGGAGTCTTTGTGAAACGGATGGAGAGAAACGCATTTTTCAAATCGATCACCGTGATATATCAAGCTTCCACCAAGATACTGCATAGTATCATCGCTGGGTTGAGAACTAAAGGAAACTCTGCTTCTTAAATGTGGTTAATCAGTCTCATATCTTGTATACATCTCCACAACCCTCCCTTCGATTTTTTGAACAGATACACCACGGTATTACATGATGATTCTGATAGCACCAGAATACCTTGTTTCATCAATGCTGAGATAGTCTGACATATTCCCCTATTAGCCTCTCGAGACATGGGGTACTGTCTTGCTTGAGGTCAAATCACCCCTGGATTCATTTTTATTTTGACTTCCCTTATTCCCTTTAATAGGCCTATGTCATAAGAACCTGTGGTCCACAGGGCGCTTGCCACCTTCTTCAAGTCATCCTGAAAAAACCCTGGATGCTGCCACATTATCTCCATTCATTTTATCCAATATGTGATGCTCATAAAGAACACTACCTCATCGTCTGTTTGGTCTTCCCAAAACATGTTATCATCAGTGATGTCAGTCAATCTGTACCCTTGTTCGAGAGCTATTACTGTTCTCTATGATCTACCCTCATCGTCCATTCGTTCAAGCATCACCATTTCCCTCTGTACTATAGCTGCATCCAATTATATAGGGAAAGTCTGTCCCCCCTCTTCATCCATAGGTATCTGTGGCCTAAACAAGAATTTATCAGGTATCCTCACAGTTTTTCCGACTGAATTCCAGTATACATTTGCCCACGTTTAAATATTGTATGCCAGGAGTGGAACACACAATACCTTTGTCAGTAAATGGAAGTGTTGGGAGCAAGCTAAAATATTTTAAGAGAGAAATGACAATGTAGATTCTCTGCAGAGGTGAATAAAATTGAGACTCTGCAACACCTCTGTGAGGAAGGCTATGATCCACAGGGTGGGTGTGTGCTCACCTGGGCTTTTTAATTTTTTTTAATGAAATTGAATGATGGCAGATCCACCTCTGGAAAATTAGTGGGGCTAATCTGCACACATGTTCCTATGCTCATTGCACAACATACACATAGAACTGTGTACTCTGGGTGGACACAGCCTACAGGTGCCGTCCTCCCTGTCATATTTAGTTGGGATATGACAGGTGGAGTAAACAATCCATCTCAGAAGGGGGAGGGCTAAAACCTTACTCCTGCCATGGCCAGCCTAATTAACTATCAAAGTCTCAATGGATCTGCCCCGTCAGTTTGTTTACCCTCTTTAGATGCAATTAACATAATTGACATACTAATGGAGTATACTTCAAACAGGCCCACATGGGGTCTGGCTGCAAAGGCTAAAACAAAGGAGACAGGAAACCCCAACACACCATTCATATGCAATGGGTCAACCTAAAGCCAGATCCTGCCCTAAAGTATCAATGACAGTGAGCTGTCATGTCTGGTACATGTATTTACAGTAGGCAACCCTCTGAGGGGGACGACATTCAGAGGGTAGGAGTTTGTGATTTTGTGTAGACAGAAGGTCTGTTCTCGCCACAGCTTCAAGGGAGACCTGCTTCTTTAATCAGGAACCACAGAGAGCTCAATTAACCAGAGAGACCCTTTGATCCACAACAGACAGGAAGATGGGAGGGACTTTGTATTACATGTTTTCACCTTTTTACCTTTTCTGTCGCAAAGCACTCTAGTTATGACCTCATACATACAGGAGATTGTTGGTGGGGACCGAAGATTGGTTCATTAAGGTAGGTTTAGCTACACCAATCACTGGGGCCCATTTGACTTTGAAAGAGGGCCGCACCCCTCTTTTGGCAGATCCTCCGAAGACTTCGCAAGGAGTAACAAGAAGAACTCATTTGAACCCTGCCTGACGGTACAGTCTGCCTTACAGCTTCTGCCAGTGACGGAAGGCCAGGATTTCCAAAGAGGGAAGCAAGATCCCTCCCCTAAACATCTCCCAGGGAACAGAGGGAGATACTGAATCCAGAGGGCCCTCCAGCATCCCCAGAACCGGTACCAAGCCAGCACACAGTATGCCCTGCTAGGCTCTGCAGCAAGCTTTCTGGGTGGGAATTGCCAGAGAGTCTCTGAACCAAACAAAGGACAACACCGTTACCTTCAACACTCTCCTCAGCATTGGGTTGTCAACATTAAAGGATGACACAAGCCCAGTGAAGAAGCTAGGAGGAGTGCATCAACAAGCATCTGTCAGCGTCTGCCTTGAAGGACATTTTTGAACCAATCGAGCCCTTCGAGCTGGAACCAATTGCACTGCTGACTGTTGTTACACTGCAGTCGATCACACTGTCGAGATGCCTCAACCAGTGCTTCAGACCCGCCAACCAGCACTGAGACAAAGCTTCCTGACCCTGAGCCACTGTGTTGTTCAGTCTACAGCAGTCCATCCAGCCTCGCTTGTCAAACTCTCTTCCGCCTGATATCCGCAGCTGTCTCCTCTCTTGAACTCCGTCATAGGAGCTGCAAAGCACCCTGAAACCGACTCCACCCTGTCGAGCACCAAAAATCTATACACGCTCAAAGTACATTGTGATTCTGTCCCCCTGGTCCTTCTCCGAAGGCACCTATGATGTTTTACAACCCATTGCTCACTTTGTGTTTAACTATTGCGATTCATTACTTACCAACTACCCTCCTGTCAGTATCCAGAGTGCATCCCTTTTCCTTCTTGAAACTGTCTGTCCTCTGCATTCATTTACAGTGTGGGTTGTATTTTGTAGTGTGCTAGAACTATCTGTTGAATAAAAATAAAGTTGATATGGGTAATACTTGTATTTTCGCTGTGTTGCAACTAACCAACGATCCACGACCTTGTGGAGATAAGCCTGCCATTCTTTCTATGTTACCAAAATTGGACAAGAATGTTTATAATTTGCTCGTGTTTCCAATCTGTTTTGATCCCTTCTGGTGTACAAGATGTGTGGGGCTGATTGATGGTTTAGAAACCGATATTCATCCATGGACCACTGGTGCCCCAGAAGTTGATTCGTCACAACCTCCTCACGGAATGTACTAAAACACTTCACAAAACATAAACATTTATAAGGGGTTTCTTCAGGACATGAGAATCTATGCCTATTTTCACTTTTGGAACGGGATATTGGCTGGAAACCAAATATCTTTAGTCTAGCAGGCACTTTGGTGCATTAATGAAATGTTACACTCTATTTAAGGGAATAAATACAATTATGGTTTCCATGGACGAATTGTTGATTTATTGTGAGGTGCATACATCACTGTATAACAGAGAGGTTTTAAGTATTTGATAATATTGTAATTTGAATTGTTGTATATACATATTGTGTACTCTTTTAATGTTTTTTCTTTGTATGTATATTGTAAAGTATTGGGTAATGTGTGTTAATAAACTGAATGCATATAAAAAACAAAAGTAGGACAAATAGGCAAGCCATAGAGGATGAGCACACTTCATCCAGAGAAGTTGTGGCTTCTTTAAGAACGGCCTGGAGATGGGGGTCAGTCATTCTTGTCCTTAGTCGGGATTTATATTCATTTGAGCGAAAACCTGCTCACTAATGTTGGTACTGCAAAACGTTGGCATGCAGTAATGCTTCCTGGCACAAATTAGGAGACTGGAGAGTGTTCTGAGTTTGCTAAAAGGGGCTTGTTGACACCCGAATTGCGTGAACTGATCTCCAAACACACCCTGCAATTTGGTCAGGACCTTCACATGACAGTGCCATTTGGCATACTTATCATGGGAGAAAGCCTCTTCACATGCATGGAAGTAAACCGGCGTCTGTTTTTTCCAGCTGGACTGTTAGAAGTTTAAACTTGATTTTTAATGAACAAGCTGCCTCAAACGTATCAAAGATGAGACTTTGTCTGCCTTTCATGTTAAAATGTAAATCATCCAAGTCATTCAGATGGCTTCTAGAGTCGTTTATAAGAGCAAAGTCAGCTACCCAGTCATAATTGTACATGACAGACATGTCCATTCACTTATTATCAAGGAATAATTATATGTCCTGTCATAAAGAAAAGAATCACCTCAGAAATGTGCCATGAGTAAACCATCAGACATCTGCTTGATATTGGAAATTACCATAATCTGCCTTTGCATGTTTTTAAAAAGTCTGATATAATCTGTGATTTAAAGAACGTGCATGGATAAAGTTAACTGTTTTCATAATTTTCATAAACCTTCATCCCACTGCAATAATTCCAGACTATAGCGCATGCGCTTGTGGTCTCACACATGTGGGAAATTCTCTTCTGACGGGGATCCCAACTTCTCACATAACTCCTCTATAAACAGTCCACCACGCAGCAGGACGTCTGATTATGGGTCTGTGAAAATGTGACTGATTCACCCTCATCCTAGACTATCTACATTGGCTTCCTCTCCAAGCCACAATACTGTTGAGGACTGCACGTATTATCTACAAAGCAGTCACATGGCATCTAAGCCCCACATATATGTTGGCACATGTTCCTCATGCAGCAAATTGACCAACGAGCTCAAATCAAAACACGTTTGCAAAGAGATGACCGGCACACAATTCTCTTCTAATCACACACCCTCTGGAACTCGATCAGTTCGGAATGCCTCCAAAATTCACAAATTTTGCAAAACTCTCAAAATGTGGCTTTTTCAACAGCATTTTACCGATGACTTATCTCAATGGATGCAAATACCGGCAAACAGATGTGATATGATATGATATGGCATTTATAATCCGCCTATATACAAGTGTTTCAAGGCGCGACGAGGCAAGGGGGGAACAAAGGGGGACAGACAACGATCCTACTAGGTCAGGTCAGATCGCGCAAGTGCATGGGAAGGGGGGGAAAGGAAAAGTGTGAGGGGGAAGGGAGAGGGAAAAGTGCAGTACATGGGAAAGTGGAATAAATAAGATAAATAACGGCCAGCTAGTGGCAAGTGCAAGGAAGTGCAGGTGTAAGTGCTGGTAGGGGGACTGAAGGGGTACAGAAAGCAATCCCCCAGTGCAGGGTTTTCTAGGGGGGGAGTCCAGGTGGGCAATTGACGTGGCCTGGGCCAGAGATCAGAAAGGGTGGCCAGGTAACCAATGCAGTTACAGTAGGGAGTTCAGCAGGGTAGAGGGGGAGAGAAGGCAGAAGCAAAGAGGAAGATTTTGTGGTGCTTCCGGAACCTGAGATGGTTCTCCTCGAGTTTCAGGAAGGCAGGAAGGCTGTTCCAGAGAGAGGCCCCTGCAGAAGAGAATGATCTGCCACCAACTTGTTGATTGGAGAAGCGACTGACCCTGAGGGAGATGGAGGCGGGTGAGCGAAGAGCTTGAGAAGGAAGATATTTAGGAAGAGAGAGTTCAAGGTATTGCGGCCCCAGACCCCAGAAGGCCTTGTGTACCATGCAGAGGGTTTTGAACTTAATCCTCGAAGCCACTGGGAACCAGTACAGAGATTTTGGTCCTGAGAGATACGGTACCTGGGCTTGAGGCCAAGGACAAGTATCGCAGTCCTGTTCTGGATAAGTTGCAGAGGGCGGAGAGTAGAGGCAGGCAGATTTACATAGAGGCTGTTACAGTAGTCCAATTTAGAGAGCAGCTCAGAGTACTGTGCTAATGTTAAAAGATGCCAGCCCAAACGCTGGCCACCCACACTCCCTGTAAAGCACTCCACTGTTCTCGAGTGAGGTCTGTGCCGTAAACAATAGAATACAAATAAAATAAAACATGTATAATACATTGATACATTTTTTAATGGACAGAATTGTCACTCAAGTGTCTTTTAAAGCAGCCAATGAAACAATTTTGCTCACCCATCATGGCAAAGGTACTATCAGTATTCATGCCTACCAGATTCTCTGATGGCAAATATACTTGCCAAAAACTTTCTGAAAAGCATAACAAATGTCAGCGCCAGTAGTTCTACCATGCAAAGAGACCAGGAAGCCAGTTCCAGAAATACATTGAATTTGTTATTAATCCCACAAATGAAATTGAGGATCTGGGGTGTGTCACGAGTATCTGTGCTTTCGTTAAGGGCTGCTGAAAAATATTTAATGCCCTCAGATTTCATTTTCAGAAGGCTGCGACAATAGTCAGTGACATCTACAACCCACAGTTGAATACCCTCCCTTGAAGGGAGAATATTCTTAAAAGCATCCTTGTTTTTCCTTACACCCTGATTCTAAAATCTCCCTCATGCAGTCTTTTACAAATCCCCATCTCTAGAAGGTTTTTCTGGCCACACAATAAGCTGCACAAACTTCTAACTTGTTTTGGTGGCACATTCAGATTACTTCTTTTTCTGCATAAAACACCCTGCTGTTTAATCAATTCTGTCTCTAGGTCCTCTGCATTCTTTAATCTCTCTTCTCCCTGCAAATTCATGTATTTAGAATGTTTGGTTTTGCAGTGGCAGCAGTAATTATATTCATTGGATACTGCAATGCGCTCAAGACAAATCACACATGATCATTTTTTTTGGACTCAATAAAAACAAAACCTTTTAGTCCACTATTGCTTGAACCGTTGGTGCTCTTGCCCAATTTCTCTTTTCTTAACAGTACTAGACCTTGGTAGGGACCTATTTGGAGCACAAATAGTGCTGCAACCCAATGCACACTGTAGACAGTGGTCAAAGTGTAAGAAAAGAAGTAGTGGAACTATGTTCCCTGCTGGCCTGTCCCTGTTCTCCACAAACCCCATCGCTGCGCCCCCTCCCGCGCACAAAAACAACCCTCAAACACACCTGCTATTTAATCGAATGTTCAGAGCAGTGCATTGAAGTGCCAGCTTCAACTTCTTCCTACACTTTTATTTTAAAACTAAACCATTCCAGAATGGTTTCCTTTTCAAATAAAAGTATAGGAACAGTAAAACTTAAAAATAAAAAGTATAGGAGCACTGCTACCGACCGCCCCGCCCACTTCGACCTCTGACTGTAGATTGTGCAGTGAGATATCAGGCACCAGAGATACTTGGGCAGAGGCAAGATTGGACAATTTTGGCATTGAGGGCCTGTGATGATGGCAAAAGTTGTGAAGAATTCAGTGGATCCCTCACTGAAACCCTGCCTAAAGTCTTCTCACAGAAGTCAGGGGGAGGTAGTTGCTCACAGATCCCAACCCTGGGAGTGGTGTACTGCAAGAGGATCACCCGAGTGGAGACGGGGTCCAGGGTAGGCAGGAGATTCTTTGGGATGTGACACAGTATTTTTCCTCTGATAGGGTGTGAGAATAGGTTAAGGTTTATTGTCATGTTACTGTATCCCAACCTCCTATTAAATCTAAACCCTAAAGTTGTAACACCAAAACATATTATACCAAAATAATAATCCCTTTGGTCCCTAAAATCAAATGCCCTCCTCAATACCAAGGGTACACTCTAAGGAATGGCGGAAATGTTGTCTTCTCTAAATCATCTTCCTCTAATAAAGTTAAAACCTACAGCCCCTTGGTAAAAATCACTAAAGGAAATAAATCTACTATTATAAATACACAAGAAGTAGAAAAACAGAACTTTGATACAGTAAACTACATGTCCCAGAATCCTATAGGGCATGAGATGAAGATGGGGGCTGAAGAAGCATGTATATGTAGAAGACAGGCAATTAGGCCTAACAGCCTTTGCAAGGTTCAGCCTATTGACATTAATGGCTTAAACCTGAAACCAATTGCCCCACCTATGAGGCATAAAAGGCTGCAGCAGGAGAGGGAAGAAGGAAGGAGCTGATCAGGAGCTAGATGGCTGGCAGTAGTAGCTTAAGTATAAAAGCATGCGGCTGGCAATTCATGAGGAAGTGTCATCACAAAAAGGACGCCTGGCAATTCATGAGGAAGTGTGATCAAAGAAAGGATGCCGGAGTATGACAAAGGCAGATTTTACCTTCAAGTTCTGAAAGGGTCCTGTGTTCTCAAACTCTGCATTGGCGTGGCTGCATTGACAAAGATGTGCTGAGAGTAGAGGTTTTCTCAAGTGTGTCTTGTGGCTGTAAATGCAGAGCCTAGACCATGCTAAAACCAGAGGCCCATAGCAGAAAGCAAGATGAGGGACAGAGGAGTGAAGGAGACTCCCAATTGGCCTGGTCAGACCTGCAACACCCATGCAGCAGAAGGGTGTGGATCCCAGGTGTGCACAAAGCTGTAGTAGAAGTGGAAGAAGCCGGCAAGGTGAAGCAGCCCGCAACTGCAGTGTTCCTGGAGCCGGTGAATGAAGTTCAGCATTCAGGTTCACTCGGAAAACCTTGTTGGTAACTGTTACCAGCTCTAAAGTAACTTGTGTATGAGTAGAAGCAAGTATAAACTGTTAGTTGTATTGAAATGTATTACTAACAATGGAAATGTATCACACACACTAATGTTGAACATCATAGTGTTCACGCAAGAAGAAAAGCATCACATTTTTCATTGTTAAACTATTACTGTTGCTGGAGTGGCCACATGTCCCTACTTAAAAAGGGAACACCTGCTATAACATTGCAACAACTTTAATGTTGACTTTCACAATTGTTACAAGTACATAAAGCATCAAAGGAAGGTTACGTATGGCCAATTGTGATTCCTGACAGAAGTTAGAAAGCATCTCTGTGATATTACGTGGGCATACAGTCACTTGCAGTCCTTTAAGGTATAAGATCTACCTTAAAGATTGGTTGCATGTGCACAAATCTGTTTTTCCTTTGAAGACTGAACCTTGTAGTATTAAGGACAATTATCTTTTAAACCCAGAAGTTGTTGTACTAACAAGAAGAACAAGCATTACCAGAGCCAAGAGGCAAACCCTTTCTGTAGTGAAGCAAGTCCTGTTTAGATCTATCCACCTGATCTGCGAAATTGTTAAAGGTCCAATGTCTTCTGATATAAGTGTGACATTGTTACCTGAAGTTGGAAGTGTGACAACATCGCTTCAGTGTAGCTACTGGAACCAAGAAGGCGTGAATAAACTTGGTGAAGAGAGCTGGGTGCTTGTAAAGAAGATTGAGCAAATACTCTGTAATACTGAGACTGCTGAAGTTGAGAGAAAGTCAGTCTTGATGCAGAGGCAGATTATAGTTGGGGCAGTAAGGCAGATAGAAGAGGCAAAGAGGCTGCCCTTTTCTTGGAGCATAGGAAAGAAACGTGCCCTGCCTACCTGTAGAGGTCAAAGTGTCTTGTCTAAATATGCCTAATAATCCTGAAGTATAAAGTTGAAGCAGAAAATACCTGAACTGTGGTTGTGTATACCACTGCCAGTGGATGTTGCATTGAAGTTGGTTGAAGTAGTGGCACACTGTGGAACAAAAGAGTCTGTTCCCATGGTAACAGTAGTGGAAGGGTGGTTGTCAAGAGGAAAGCAACAACCCAAGAAGAAGCCTCCTGACAAATATACCAAATAGAATACAGGGGTCATAACTACTTGTAAAGTTGTAGAAGGAGAAGTTGTTCATCTATTATGTGAACTGTGGCAAAACAATCTTGGAAAGAGGATATCCAGAATTACCATTGGTGCTATTTTCTTGGCTGGAATTGGAGGGGGATATTTTCAACTGAAAGCTGAAGAACTGTTACCAGTGGAATTTTGTTTGATTAACTTTTGTTTTTACTTGGAACTTACAAGAACAGGTTCAAGAATTGTCTTTCCATTTGAACCTGTCGAAGAACTGATAAGAACAAGTTCAAGACTTTCCTTTTCCTTTTGACTATTTGGGAAGTTGACTTTGGACAACCCTAGGGAAGGGATTTACCCAGGGCATGTGAAGGCCATCCAAAATACTGGTTATTTGTTGTCCAGTATTTTCTGTTGTTTATGATTTCCGTTGAAGGTTCTGTTGTTCAGTGTGAGGCCCAGTTTTTTTATGTTAGGATTTATTCCCTTAGCCTTCAGATTAGGTAGGGAATTCCCTGACAGAGTAGGACTAGAAAGATTGTATTTGAAACCTTTTTCTTTAATTAAAGGTTTATTTTGAGAAAAACACAAACAGTTGTCCGCCCAAATTACTGACCCCTCCCAAAGTCTACAGTACATACAAAACATATATTTTTAGACACAAGCATGGATGTGACAAAAGAACAAGATAAGATCAAGAGCACTCTCTCTGGGCTAACTGTTAATGCACTTACGGGCTGATTCATGAAATAAATGTGCGCCGAAAAGGGGAGCGCAAGTGGGAAAATCGCATTGCAAATGTGAAAATCGCGGCGCACGCGTGCCAAAGCCGCGCACATCGATTCATGGAATTCAGTGCGTGTGTAAATCCTGGGATGTGCGCTAAAATCATGGTTGGTGCACGCAGACGCACACGTCATTAAACGGCGTGCGCTATGCGCACAAGGGATAGCGCACATAGTGCAGCGCACACAACAAAAGTGGGCGGAACACAGGGCGTAACACGCGGAATGGGGAACAACACGCAAAAATGTGGGTGTTACAGGGAAGTACAGGAGGTAAATGCTCGCAACGCCCACACGCCGCCAACAACACGTATTAATGGAATCGAACGGGGGAAAGGCATGTGCCAAAAAAGACGCGCCAATCCAGAAACATGTATGCCAGCAGGAAGCAGGCGTAAGCGGCCCCACGCAGCATAAAAGTGCGCGCAAACAACAAACAAGCTCAGATGCTACGATGAATATACCGTTCCTCGCAGCAGTGGTCGTGGGACACCGCAGGAGGAGGAGGATAGCCAGGCCCCGCATTTTTCTACCCAGGACCAGCCTTTTTGGGATGCCTGATGACTATGTATATGGGAGGTACAGGTTTCCACCACACATAATCCTAGAATTGGTCAGGGAGTGGGAGGATGACCTCACATCACCCACCCTGTGCCCCCAAGCACTGAGCCCCTTGGAAAAGGTGCTCAATGTACTGCACTTCTTGGCTACTGGGTCATTTCAGCGGACAAGTGCCATAGTGGGGGGTGTGTCACAGGCCACGCAGTCACGCTGCCTACACCAGGTGTTGGCCATCATGACTACACGCCCCTCAGTGCGCAGGCACATATACATGCCCAGAACACCTGCAGAAGGCAGGCCGTGGTCCAGGACTTTTACGGGGTGGCACACATCCCCAAAATTCTAGGTGCCATTGATTGCACCCATGTGCTCTACATCCTCCCAGGGCCACTGAGCACATATATCAAAACCGCAAGCACTGGCATTCAATCAACGTGCAGGTTGTATGTGATGTCAAGGGAATAATCACTTCAGTATATGCCAACTATCCAGGGTCAAGCCATGATAGTTTCATTTTCAGAATGTCACCCCTATACCGGGACCTGGAAGCTGGGCGGCATGGAGACACATGGCTAAATGGTGAGTATAAATGCCTCTGCACATGCATGCATATCAGAAACTGAGAAATGGGAAAACCCCACTAATGAGAACCATTATCACCTCCCCAGGGGACAGAGAACCATTATCACCTCCCCAGGGGACAGTGCCTAGCCTCTGAGCCCCTACATGATGACGCCAATTCGGAACCCCTCCACATCACCCAGGGTAAGATACAACACAGCCCATATTGCAACCCGTGGCATAGTGGAGCGCACATTCGGGTTGCTCAAGTCACGCTTACGCTCCGTTGACCTCTCTGGTGGGCAGCTGCTATACGCGCCCCCAGTAGTGTGCAGGATCATAGCGGCAGCATGTGTCCTGCACAATGGTGCAACACGCCAGCACGTGCCTGTGGACATGGTGGTGCCCCCACATCCCCAACCACATGCACAGCCGCTGAGCATGGGAGGTGAAAGGACACGTGGTGAGGCAGCCCGTACCCAGCTTGTGGCAAATTACTTCACCTAAAATCACACCCCTGCGGAATACACACAGCCCTGGCACATAACAGCTGACAATCAATGATGATGGAAAAAGGGATAGTCAACTGTCACAACCATACCAGCCTGAGATTGTGTGCATCCCTACCTACTCAAAGAAACCCAATGCTGTATCACAAAAAGACACACATTCATGCAGCAGGAAAGATTACCCCCTTGCAAAATACCACATCAAAATAGTGCCATGTCACCCAACCCCTCCCCATCTCAGCTACCCAACACACCATGGCATGGCATGCACAACACATGACACAAGTGTCACAAAGTGCAAAGTTCCTAATGTAAACAGTCTACAGACAATATGCTCTCAGCAATCAATAGGAAACACCACACATGAACAAATACTTACCAGCAACACAAAACATCAGTACAGGAAGAAGGCGTGGCAATATAAGACAGGACAAAATTAAAGTAGTGCAAGTCTCACAACCTGAGCAAGGCAGCACATGGACCTGTTCAAACTGCAGAGTGTCGCTGTCAGGTAAATGTGTCAGTGTACTGCATACAACATGAACTGCATCTGCAAAGGAGACAGCCTTCTGAAGACATGAAGAACCTACACGTATATAAGGAGAAAGACATGGATGCACAATCACATATCAATACACCATGCATTGTAGAATCGAACAACAATCCCCACTAGGGATGTACACACAGTTTTGACTACAGGCTACCCACACAACTCATGGGAGCCCAATGTCACTGTGTAAGTTACTGTCACTTGGTCACACCCTTTGCAAGCCCATGGAAAGGAGAAGCAGGAGGGGTGTGTGTTAGGAAACCAAGCACCTAACCCAAAGACAGGACAAGCCTGCATGTGCCCAGCTAGAATACACAGTGGATGCCCACGGGAGGCACACAAAGCAACACACTGAAAAAAAAAAAATATATATATATATATCAAAAATGGCCATGTGTGGACCAGGGGAGTGGGGGAGGCCACCCAGGAGGCACGAGGTACAGGGTGCATCCCAACACCCACATGTGTGGATGTTGGAAAAAAAAGAAAATACCTCCATGGGCTCATGGCCTGCACGGCTACACTACAGTGGGAGAACTTCCGTCGCTCTCTTCACCCTCTGCTGCTACATCAGGAGGTGGCTGTTATATGGGAGGCAGCCCACGCAAAGCCCTGGTATGGTCCTCCATGGCAGCGAGCATGCAGGTCTGGGAGGTTTGGTTCTGCAGGATGATGGTACGGAGATCCCCATGCAGCACCTCACGGGTTGCCTGCATTTCTGCCTGCATGGCCTCGCGTGATGCCCGAATCTCTGCACGGGTTGCCTGGAGCTCAGCTGAGAGTGAACGTGTGAGCTGCTCCAGCTGCTGTTCTGACATAAAATTCCAGGAAGCCTCAAGTTCACCCAGAGTATCTCTGAGGAACCCGTGTTCTAACCTCAGGGCTTCCCTGTGGGCCTGTGACTCTACAGATATGGCTTCGCGCAGAGCCTCCAGTCCAGCCCGTCGATCCCTTTTGGACGCCAACATGTCCTCCCTGTGTGAGTGGTGAATGGAGTCTGTTGCCTGCTGCTGGAGCTCCACCTGCCTTTCAGGGGGGAGAATGGAAGTGGCCACCCTATCCATAGCCTGAGCCATCATTTCACACGATGCTCCCTGTTGTGCTGCAATACTGTAGATGGAGTTCTCCCACACAGTATTGCCTGGTAGCGCAAGGCCACCGCGTTGACGGGAACCAAACCTGTTTGGGGCAAGGCGATCTGCACCTTGCTGTGCTGGCGCTGCCTGAGGCTGCAGGACTGCATTCTTCCTTTGATCTGCTGGCCCAGGAACATGAGCAAATATTGTGGAGTGTAACCCTGCATTCGTAGCCGCCACAGGTGGACTTTCCAACACTGACATTCCCATAGAAGGGTCTACCCCCGGTGCAGGTGGGTTGGACAGAACAGCATCATTGCCAGAAACACTCACCTGCGATGGCACATATGTCTCACTGTCCGATTCAGCACCTGATTCATAGAGGTCTCCGGAGGTGTACCCAGAGACACCCGTGGACATTATGTTCTGCATGAGGATTAGGTTTTCACCCACCACCACCCCACGTCCTCCACTGGTGCCCGGTTGTAGCTGAGATCCCTCCTGGGTGTGCACCATCCCCTCCTCCTCAACAGCATCAAGTGCCTCATCACCTGCAAAAACATGAAAGACAACAAATGGAAACAGGCATGAGCACCATAGCACATGCATAGGCCTGACGAGCCAGAGATCCAGTACATAAATTGCACATGTCCCACATGAATATAACTCTGGCATGCATGCACTGTCAATGAGTTGGAAGGGTAGGCAAATAGCACACAATGAGGACTCCAAGATGGAAAAGCAACACATGTGCAGCATGCTGGATCGCACTGGCAGCACACATTAGCCTGTGAGTGGAATGTCCAATACACATACATGACACATGCCATCACACAGATGTCACGTAGCATTGCCATGGTACATTTGACAACTACAGCCATATGGTAGTGAATGAGTACTGTCACCCATCCATGTGAGATGGAGATGATGAGATGAAACATGCAAAATAGTGTGACAAAATACGCATGTGCCACACGCTGCAACACATCCAGTGTTCAGGTACACAGTGATGGCAGGCAGATGGATACATCGAGGGTTGGTCACTTCAACATGACAGAAGGCAACAGTCATGTTCTACATTCAAACAGGGCCCAAAAATGATTTTGTGCAGGTCATTACTCAATCAGCCTGAATGTTTAAATCATTCCCATAACAAGGTAATAAATGTGGGCCATTGTGGGGTGTAATCTATGACAGAAGCATGTCACATATGTGGCAGTAGGGTAGAAAAATGTGTCGTAAAAATGGCAAGGATTGAAACAATCGGGCTGAATGAACAGGAAAACATTTTTAACAATGTTGTTGCAAGATGACAGTTGATGGGCAACTGCAGTAATCTGGTGCAAATTGGCTACTGTGGTCAGAAGGGATACTGTCATACCCAAAACCAAGGCTGGGGAATGGTTTGGAGGAACAACATGGGTGACCCATATCAGTCATGACTACACACCCTCACCTGGCACTCAATCAGAACACATCACCCAAGCAACATACACATGGATTACACAGACATGCACGGGTACACACTGGACAATGCTTCAAGATCTGGTAGGTCTCCCATGCCTCGGATCTGTTCCTCTGTGACGAAGGTTCCAGCGACAGACTCATGTTCAGTGAGTTGGTCGTCCTCTGGTGGAGACCCACCGCCAGTCACCAGAGTAGAGGCATGATTGGAAGCCAGCTTGTTCTTTGCTCTGAGTTTCAGGTCATTCCACCGCTTGTAGCAATCATCAGCTGTGCGCCTGACAAATCCAAGGGCACTAATGTGGTCCGGTATGGTCTGCCAGTGGGCCCTACATTGAGCAGGCGTAGTCTTGCACCCTGCAGTCACCACCATTTTGCGGCTATGTGCCAACACATATGCCACAAGTGCATCTAGTTCGGTGTCATTGAAGCTAGGCTTCCTTGACATGCCGGAGTGTGTGGCGGTGTCTGGGGTCCCAGCCTGTAGTGCAAGAACACCCTTCTTCTTCTTGGAAGGTGGTGCAGATCCTGAGTGGCTTACGCCGCTCTGGTTGGTAGGGGCAGAAGCGCAGGTGGACTGGGTACTGTAAGTTTGCGAAGGCACAATGACCAAAGGTTTCGGTGCAGGCATTGGCTGCAGGGTGATGTTGGCAGGACCAACGTTGGTGTGATGGACTTGGACCGACACTGTCCCAGCTGCGAGACTCGGAGCTGGAGTGGATTGAGCTGCAGCTGCTCCTACAGCCTCCTCACCCTGGTTACTTGGGGCAGCAGATGCCATTGCTGCCCCAGATCCACGTGGCCTGATGGCAGAAACTTTCACCACCACACGTGGCTTAGACTTGGTGACCTGGAAGTCAGCCTGGGAGTCATCCTGTGCCGGTTCAGTTGACAATATGGGCGGCTTTAAGAAGGGCTGAGCTGGGATGGGGTCAGCTAAATTCCCCACAACCATTGGGGGGCCATAGGTGGCACCGATTAGTCCTCCACACACTGGACTCTTAGGGCACCCTGCATATCCTGGCCACATCCCCTACTGCGCCCACCTTTTGGAGGTCGGCCACCTTTCCCTCCCTTACTGCTTGGTCGCCTCCTAACCATGGCACTGATGTTGTTGTGCATATAGGAGTTGCAGTAAACAATTGTCCTGGGCAATTGGGGTGAAAGGGGTAGGGTACTAGATGGAATTCATACCCTAGTGCTCTAGCAAGGCTGTCTGTGACCCCTGGGGGAAGATGACGGGTCAAGCAACGCACAGGCACCCCAAAAATAAAAGTCAACGTGCACGCAACCCCTGGTAGACCACGTGCATGGAAAAATTAACCCGCACTACGCTGTGGCACCCAGAAACACAAAGATAAGTCTACGCGTGTTACACGCAGCCTACAATGACCTCTGAAGGGGTACGCGACACACGGGGGAAACCACAGTTGGTAAATATGTGCGCGACTCACCGTCTGCCTGGAAAAAGAATGTGAAAAAGACGCACGTGTGCGTGTTGGCAACACCCCCGCCAAAAGAAGAAATTAACACAGTCTGAGGAAACAGAGAGTACCAACTGGAACCGTTGTGAAGTAATCGCGTGTGAACCGACAAGAAGTAGAAGAATCACCCGCTCGCTCTCCACAAAAAGCACGTACAAGAAAATGGCATCCTACATGTACCTTTTAAGCCAGCCCACACGTGCAACGTCACTTAGGCACCTACGCGCTAAGGGCCTTTCCTCCAATCACACGCAGTGACACCCGGACATGCAGTTTTTTCACATATACAATAAACATGCACCCTGTGTTGTGGGAAACGCCCGTGTGTGTAATGTCACAGGCGCGCTTACGCGCTAAGGGCCTTTCCTCGAATTACATGCTAACATGCTGTTTTTTCACATGTCAAATCACTCCATCTCAAGCTGGCCACACAACAACACATGGAAGACCACGCTCCTGGCCAGAATTCCGAATTACTGCCCCCCAGAGCCCCGAGAACGCTCCCACCTGCCATCTGCTGCTGCCTGCCTGCCTGCTGGCCACATGCCCTGCTGTTTGGTGCCTGCACATCAGCCATCTGCAGGGGTCCAGTTGCTGTGACCACCCCTGCTGGAACAGAAGACTCCTGACTGGAGTACCATTTTGCTCCACAGCCCAGCCCAGAACCCAGTTGCCCACCCACACCTGCCTCTGGGGTTGCCATGTCGGACGCAGCACCATCTGGCACCACTAGCAACCCCCAGCCAGAGAGGCAGAGGGCTGGCTACCAGCTTCAGTGCTGCAGAAGTTGGTATCCTGGTGGAGCAAGTCCTGGGGCATTATGATGCCCTCTTTGGAAGTTCAGGTGCTGACAATGAAGGACGGAAGAGGATCTGGACGGACATCGTGGCTGCCATCAACGTGGAGGAGGTGGCAGCTCGTGACTTGCAACACGTCCGGAAGCGCTGGGAGGACTTCAGGTCCAGGACCCTCAGCTAGGCCCGGCGTCTCCTGAAGGCAAAGCATGCAAAGGGGCGCCGGGTCTGCCTTACCAACATGCAGATGAGGGTCTTGGAATGCATACACCCAGCGCTCCACCTCCAGGTCCTTGGGAGGCAGACCCGTCAGGAGTCGAGTAGTAAGTGTGCATGCGTACTGATGCTGTGCATGTTGAGGTATGGCAGGTGTGTGCAGGTTGCACATATGTCTTGGAAGGCCCATGTATGGATGTGTATGTACAGGGACATGAGCCTGCCACATGAGAGTCCAGTCATGTGTGAGGCACATCAACGGTGTATGTGTACAAAAGCATTATGGGCAAATTCATGTCGGAGTGCAAACATGTTTACATATCTGTGTATTTATCATGGCATGGTTGGGGTTGAGACACATGGTTACGAGTTCCACCTTCATGTAGGTGCATGGTGTACATGTGTGTGGGAGGGTATTTGACATGTATGCCACTGTGATACACCATGGATGCATGTGACACTGACATGTAGGAGGCTGATTGGCAGATGTGACATGGATGCCGAGGATTTCACTGCAACAGATGGTGTAGATGTACAGATGCATGTACGTCTGGTGGCGTGTGTGTATGTGTTTGCCAATCCCTGTGTTGCATGTGACGTCAGGCTAACCTTCGGATGGTCATGGTGTTGTATGTGTTTGGATGGTGCTGGCAGCTGCAACATTCTGTCGTTTGCACGTGTGTGTCGCTAGAAATGATATGTGTGTTGGGGAGTGTGATGCCATGTGTGAAGTTTGAGACTGCCACTCATCTGCAACTGTCATGTGTGTATCAGGCCATTGTACAGTGCCTGTGTTCTGTTTCTCCCTGTCTGCAGTGTCAAATGATGAAGAGGGTGGAGACGGTGCTGTGGAGCACACAGGCAGGGATCCCACCGCCAGCCGGAGAGGCAAGGCCCAGCTCCCCTCCCAGGTTGCCATTTTGTTGGGGAGTGAGGAGTCTGCTGCCCCCTCTGCGGCAGCAGCTGCTGGGTGTAGGTCCAAGAGGTGGAGGTCGGAGTTGGACTCCTCGGCAGCAGAAGTGGCAGCTGAGACACTACAGGGGCCTATGGAGGAAGATGGCACAGAGTCATCCAGGTTGGTGGGGGGTTTGGTTGAGGAGGAGGCCATGGAAGTCAAACACACAGGGCCTCGAGGGGGGATTCCACTGCAGTCCAGAGTCAGGGACAGGAGGCAGCACAGGCCACCGCGGAAGAGCCTGTGTGTAATCCTGTTCCCGTACCTGTGACTGCATCATCCGGACCCAGCAGGGATGCCTTCATCCAGACCTGTTTTCACGGTGGGGATAGCCGCACAACAACTGGCCTTCCTCTCCCTGCAGACGTGGCAATCCAGGACCGGCTTGAGCCTGTCCTGGGTGGGGTTCTCGCGAGGACGAGGCGCACGTCATTTCGAATGTCTCGAAGACCACGTCAACCTACTGGGTGGGGTCACCAGTGCTGGGTTCATCTGTGTGCTGGAGCTTCTGCCGACCCCCTCCTCCCTATGTGCCGGTTGTCCTCCGTGCCATCTTCCTGCCAAGTGTCACCCGGGCACCCTGTGGAGCTGCCCCTGACCCAGCGGCCGGCTGGTGGAGGACACATCCCTGCCACAGTTTGGAGTCGGCGGTCCAGCAGGGGTGGCCATCCCAACAACTGGACCCCACCAGGTGGATGACATGCAGACAACAATGGTCAGGGCACATGCACGGCAGCAGCAGGCTCAAGGTGGGAGCGATGATGTCTTGGGGCCAACAACATCAAAGCGGCAGGCATCGGCTGGAGGGCAGGAGGATCCTGGATTGCAAGTGTTTTCTGTGTGGCAGCGGTTGGGCCAGGCCTTAGATGCAGAGCCGGGGCGGGCGGAAGAGGCACGGCTCACAATGGTCAGGGTGGAGAACTCCATGCGCAGGGCGCTGAGGCGGGCCGAGTGCCTCGAGGCAATTCGCAGGGAGTTGGAGTTGAACATAGCATCGTCCCTCCGAAACCTCGGGGACATGGAAGAGGCCCGCCTCCAGGACATAGACCAGGAGTTCCATGATGCCCTGCCCCGGGAAATCAGAAAGTGAGCCGTCGGACTAGCCTGCCCCCATTGTATATCGTTTGTAGTGTTAGGTTTCATTTTAATTTTCCTTTATTTTGGGGTGATTGGACTATGCCCCACACTTTTGTATATAATTCTTTTCTTAGGTAGTTTTTTTGATAGGTTTAATTTCTTTCGTTGGGCTCATGGACCCTGGATGAAATCGGTCTACATAGTTGAACAGTGGATTTATGGGAGATAAATTATTGATTTTTTTACTCACCATGGATCAATGGATTTTACAATTTACGTTTCCTTTGGATTGGATTTGGTGGACTGAGAGTTTGGACAAATGTGCTTTTGGATCACTTTGGGTTGGTTCTTCATATGTTTTTTTATTCTGTTTTGGACATACATTTCATTTCATGTTTGAAATATTTTTCATGCTTTCATTTCATTCATTTTGTTCATAATACGTTTTGATTTCTTACTTCCATGTGTGGTATTCGCTCATTGGGTTACTGCATGTGAAAAAGTGGATGTACACAATCACTGGCACCCAGTGTGTGTGTGTGAGGGACATGTATTGATGTGCATAGTTGACTTTCGGTTTGTGTCATAAAATAGGCATTTCAGTGTAGGGTGGATTGAGGACTTGATTGCCTCGCAAGACTGGGGTGGCATGCTGTGGGATTTTGGTGGACCTGAGGGCCCATAATTGTGCATCATTATGACGTGTTGGGAGGACATGAGTCGGGGCCTGCTGGCAGGTGCCCGTCAATGCTGGGTGGGTGAGGGTGCAGGGGGACATGAGTCGGGCCATAACCGTCAATGCTGGGTGGGTGGGGGTGAAGGGGGACATGAGTAAGGGCCTGCTCTCAGGTGCCCATCAATGCTGGGTGGGTGGGTTGCAGGGGGACATGAGTCGGGGCCTGCTGGCAGGTGCCCATCAATGCTGGGTGGATCGAGGTCCAGGGGGACATGAGTCGGGCCATAACCGTCAATGCTGGGTGGGTGGGGGTGCAGGGGGACATGAGTCGGGCCATAACTGTCAATGCTGGGTGGGTCGGGGTGCAGGGGGACATGAGTCTGGTCCTGCTGGCAGGTGCCCATCAATGCTGGGTGGGTGGGGGTGCAGGGGGACATGAGTCAGGCCATAACCGTCAATGCTGGGTGGGTGGGGGTGCAGGTGGACATGAGTCGGGGCCTGCTGGCAGGTGCCCATCAATGCTGGGCGGGTGGGGGTGCAGGGGGACATGAGTCGGGCCATAACCGTCAATGCTGGGTGGGTGGGGGTGCAGGGGGACATGAGTGTGGGCCTGCTGGCAGGTGCCCGTCAATGCTGGGTGGGTGAGGGTGCGGGGGGACATGAGTCGGGGACTGCTGGCAGGTGCCCGTCAATGCTGGGTGGGTGGGGGTGCAGGGGGACATGAGTCGGGCCATAACCGTCAATGCTGGATGCGTGAGGGTGCAGGGGGACATGAGTTGGGGCCTGCTGGCAGGTGCTCATCAATGCTTGGTGGGTGGGGGTGCACAGGGACATGAGTCGGGGCCTGCTGGCAGGTGCTCATCAATGCTTGGTGGGTGGGGGTGCACGGGGACATAAGTCGGGGCCTGCAGGCAGGTGCCCGTCAATGCTGGGTGGGTGGGGATGCAGGGGGACATGAGTCAGGGCCTGCTGGCAGGTGCCCATCAATTCTGGGTGGGTGGGGGTGCAGGGGGACATGATTCGGGCCATAACTGTCAATGCTGGGTGGGTCGGAGTGCAGGGGGACATGAGTCAGGTCCTGCTGGCAGGTGCCCGTCAATGCTGGGTGGGTGGGGGTGCAGGGGGACATGAGTCGGGCCATAACCGTCAATGCTGGGTGGGTGGGGGCGCAGGGGGACATGAGTCGGGGCTTGCTGGTAGGTGCCCGTCAATGCTGGGTGGGTGGGGGTGCAGGGGGCCATGAGTCGGGGCCTGCTGGCAGCTTCCCATCAATGCTGGGTGGTTGGGGGTGCAGGGGGACATAAGTGGAGGCCGGCTGGCAGGTGCCCATCAATGCTGGCTGGGTGGGGGTGCAGGGGGGACATGCGTTGGTGATCACTAGTGCAAGGTGACATGTGGGCTCGCTGGGGGGCATTCCCATGGTGGATGAAATGCCTGCGGGACATGACCAGGGGTGCAGGGTAGTACCCTGTGGTGTGGGCTGCCTGCAGGGGCTGGGGAGGGGGTAGAGGGCACACCTGGGAGGACCCACACTGCCAATTCATGTGTGAAACACCCCGCGCACCCCACTGAATTCATGTACCCCGCTCTGCAAGCGAAATCGCGTGTGAAACTTCCTGCGCACCCCAGAAATGCACGTACCTCGCTCGCACAAGGCCTATCGTGTATGAGACTCCCCCCGCACCCCACTGGATACACGTACCCCGCTCTGCAAGCGAAATCGCGTGTGAAAGTACCCGCACACCCCTCAGAATACATGTACCCCGCTCTACAAGCAGATTTGCGTGTGAAACTCCCCGCACACCCCAGAAATACAGGTACCCTGCTCGCCCAAGGCCAATCGTGAGTGAAACTCCCAGCGCACCCCACTGGATACACGTACTCCGCTCTGCAAGCGAAATCACGTGTGATACTCCCCACGCACCGCAGAAATACACATACCCTGCTCACCCAAGGCCTATCATGTGTGAGACTCCCCACGCACCCCACTGGATACAAGTAACCCACTCAGACAGCGAAATTACATGTGTAACTACCTGCGCACCCCTCAAAATACACGTACCCCACTCAGACAGCGAAATCGTGTGTGAAACTTCCTGCGCACCCTGAAGCAAGCAGGAAGCAGACTGAAGGTAACTGTAGTAAGGATATATCAACAGTGGGGTGTGAAAGGCCTTCAGAGCTGGAGCAGCTAGGTGGTGTTACAAGTCAATGCTATTCCGGCAACAGTAAGCCTTCAAGCACCTCTTTATCCACTGGCCCTCTATTGGCTTAGAAAACAAACTATGTACCTATGTGACTTACTAGGCGTATATATGTGTGCTGAGCAAACAGAGGGCCAGCAATCTTCCCCGGCAACTGTTTGTTTATGGGGCCCACAGCATGAAGTGGGTCATATCTCTTTACAAAATGATATGATATGAAATGGCATTTGTAACGCGCCTATACACAAGTGTTTCAAGGCGCGACGAGGCAGGGGGAGAGGAACAAGGGGAGACAGACAACGATCCTACTAGGCCAGGTGTCATTCAGATCGCGCAAGTGCAAGGGTAGATGGGACTGGGAAAAGTGCAAGGGGAAGGGGAGAGGGGGAAAAGTGCTGTACATGGTTAGTAGAATACAAGATAAATAATAGGGCCAGCTGGTGGCAAGTGCAAGGAAAGTGCAGTACATGGTTAGTAGAATACAAGATAAATAATAGGGCCAGCTGGTGGCAAGTGCAAGGTAAGTGCGGGGAGAAGGGTCTGTAGGATACAGAGACAGTCCCGTAGTGCAGGTAGGCAGTGCAGAGAAGAGTGGCTGGGCCAAGGACCAAGATCGGTGAGTGGCCCAGTAGCAGATTCAGTGCAGGTTCAGTGATTTTAGCAGGGGAGAGAGGGAGAGAAAGCGGAGGCAGAGAGGAAGGTTTCGAGGTGCTTCCGGAACCGGAGATGGTTCTCCTGAAGTTTGAGGGAGGCAGGAAGGCTGTTCCAGAGGGAGGCCCCTGCTGCGGAGAGAGATCTACCCCCAGCTCGTTGCTTGGAGAAGCGGCTGACCCTGAGGTAGTTGTGTAGAAAGTGTGTTTTTCAAATCAAGGACTTTATTCTGTTAACTTTGGGAAGACACTTTTTACTATCTCAGCACAAACAACCAGTTTATCATGTGAAACCCCACTGCCCTAATGCAGGAATCAGGGGAATGGGAAGCCGAACAAAATTTCTTGTTTATGAATCCCTCCTTTAAGGAAGTTTTGGGATTGACAAAAAGAATGGGAACATCAAATTAACTTATAGGCTATCGTTTTTATTCAAACTGGAACAATGTTTTTGATTCCGAATTTTAACAAAATTGCCCAGCTTAATTTGGCTGTAGGGGAATTATTTTAATGTATTGTTTAATAACATTTCTAAGGGTTTACTGCCAGCCCCCTACCCAGCAATTAAGGGAAAAGTATGTATTCAAACAGATTCCCACAAGACTAGGTTTTGGTTGGACAGGTTAACTTACATAATAATTTCTGGATTTGCTCATTGGAAAGGACATCAAGCTCAGGTAATCTACAGGACAGGAATCTGGTCCAAAATCCAACATCAGTCATGGATATTATCCCTTCTCCATCCCTTCTCTTGCCTCCTTTTGTCAAAGAGTGTCCCTTGTTCTGGTTAGCAGTTCCACCCAGATGATAGCAGGTAACATTCCTCATTAATTTTCAATCCTCCACCACACCCCAAAAAAATGATAGCTTATCATATGCCATCTTATTGGTTATTCATTTTCATTGGTCAACTGTTCTCTATCCCCTTATTCAAGGGCAAGCCCCCCCTTCTCTGATTGGTCCCTTTAGTTTACCAAGTCCAAATTGTGAAAGGCAAGTACTCCCATATAAAATAACCTTTTCTCCAATGTTTCATTTTTGCACTTAAAAAGTCACTACATGCCAACACTTTTTAATTCATAGCAATACATATATCTATAGTCTGTGAAAAAACTTGAAGCAACCATAACTCGCGCCACCACCATGCACTGCTAAGACTAATACCCATGATTCATGCACATCCACATGCATGAACACAAACTACAGGTATGAATATTTTCTGCACAGTACATGTGCAACTCTTGTATAAATGTATATAAGCAAGGTAACTGACACTTACCCTGTATAACCTAAAAAAAAAGCTTACTGTCATTTCTCCGATCTGCTATGATCAAATGTCACTTGCAAAGCTGTGCTCTCCAACTTTTAATTTACCCATATTACTAATTGTAATGTGCAAACTGTTATTCTCTTCATTCATTCTATTATGTGTGTAACCACTGACACCTATTTATCCACTTTTCAACTACAAAAGCATTTCATGTATCGTAGTGCATAGGATGTGCATACAATTTCCTTTGTATACATTCTGGGCATTTTGCATACAATCTATCATTTGAACTTCCTATAGAAATGATTACAACAGTAATACACACAGCTGTCTAACAAAGTATCATATCATGTTAAACGATGGGAGAAATAACCGTATGATTGTGGGAGAAGGCTTTGTGGGGTGTTATAAGGTGAGACACAGCCAGGATGAGTACATGCATCTTTATTTGTGCACACACATAGGCAATATCATTGGAAAGGCTCCCAGCTGAAACAACACCACAGCCTCTACAACTATTCTTCCAATCTAGACAACCATTCAGCTGCTTGCCCATTCCGTTCTAGAATTTACAACAGCATTCACCTATACACAGGTGCAATGATGTCTATCACATCATGTACAACTATGTACAAATGGTGTAGTAAACCAACACATATAACATCTCCTCCCTTCCCTTCAGTCTGCAACGCAAGCACCAGACCCTTCATTGCAGCCCTTACTTTATTTCAGACTCTCCCATCTCCAAGCACCACAGGATCGCTCAGTAGTTTGCTAATCACCTGTAGTCAGGTAACCTCGCTTTGTCCCTTTGGCACTTTTCCAGGTTTTCTAATTTGAACCTTCGCCCCTACAACTATCCTGGAGAATAATAAGCTGCTGAGCCCATCAAATCCTTCTGCTTTATTTCCCACACCTTCACAAATACATACATTGCATGCTTTTCACCGCAGTTCCTGCCATTTACCCTATATAAATAGCAAGAAAAGCATACAGTTATTTCTCCTATCTCCTAACATCAAATACCACTGCCTTAAAAAGCCATGTGTGCTCTGTGTGCTTACTATTGTAATCATTTCTAAGGCAAGTTCAACTGACAGATTCTAAGTAAAATATACAGAATGCACATAGACAAAGGAAACTACATCTACATGCTATGCACAGTTATCAGAACGTACTACTACTGCAAAAACAAACAAATACATGTCTGCATTAACAACATTGTTATTAAAACATATATTTACTAACTTCTTTCTTTCAAAATTGCAGTGAAGATCACTCTCCTGAAAACCAGCAGTGTCTGAAGTATCAACCAGAACTCAGAAGAAACCTATTCTTTGCATCCTAAAAAGTAAGTGCAATACTGCCATAATGTTCTAACTGTCACTCAAACACTGTAGAATTCTAGTATTGTAGAAAAAACAATTGTATTAACCCTGCAGCATTAGATTCAGTATTACTACTTGCCGATCAGCAGATGCACACTTTGTATAGTCATCTGAACACCAGTATAATAACACACACATACAAGAATAGCCTTCCCAACCTGAAGTAATAGCGCATTCCACAATCACACACATACAAACATACCTACCATCATACTCAGACGCTCATGCACAATGCACACATACATTGCACAACGTCCCAACCCACACTTTATTTTTTTCTCCAATAGACCCCAAAGAATGCCTACCAAAAAGCAACTTCTTAGAAAGCAATGCAGAAGTAGAGAAAATCAAAATAAAAGTGTCCAAAATAAGCATCCACCTCTAGCACAATTTGTACAAAAAGTTCAAACAAAACAGCTAATACAGTCACTAAGCGAAACAAAAGCATATTCCAGTAAAGAAACTTTGCCTCTTCTTTCAAAATGTAAAACTAAACAAAACGTTATTAAAAAGACTGCATCTACCACTAGTGCTAACACTGCACCTATAAAATCTTGATGTAGCCACAAGTAGACATACCAACATAATTATTTTACAAAAAATGTTCTGCCACAGAATCCTTCAGAACCGTATCAAAACAAGAGAGAAATCATGCATAACCCTTAAAGCCTACCGCAGAAAATTAATCCTGGATGCTTTCATAGACAGTGCAAACCTCTCAAAAGGAAATTATTTTTTTTATATTAAACAGAATGAAACCACTAACAAAAATAACTACTGAACTAAAAAAAAAGACTTCTCAATAAACGTAATGTCAACAAAGATAGCTTTGCAAACATTTGTGAAGGTGAGTGCAGTCACACCACCAGCACAAAACCATATTTCAATGAAGAAGCATACAAACAAAAGCAGACAACCCTAATTGCCATAAATAGCAGTGGACGAGGATATGAAAAACGTAATACTACAATTATGGAACAAGAAACTCTGCTCACAAAAATATCCCCAGAAAACTTATTATCAACTCTTCATTCCAATGAAGGAACGTGTTCTTTCTACAAATGGCCAATCACATCAATGTGTTACATAAGCAAAAAATCTTTCACATCTTTATGCCAGTTCCTCAATCAGTATGTGAAAGGCAAGGACAAATTGAAAATAAAACTATTACAAAGTATGGACTCCTGCCCAGTGTGAAAATACACAGGGCTACATGGACATTCATTAACCTGCATTTCTAGACCTATCTGCAAAAGCACCTTCCACTATATCAAAATGATATCAACACACCATTCAACTATATGAAATCTGGTTCATAAACTGTACTATGCCAAAAGTCCTGCTTTAGTACTAGCCAATTTAAATAACAATCTTCTTCATGGTACAGCCAAAGAAGTACTCCAAGAAATAGAGCATATCCAGAGAAAATATTTTGGAAGTGAAAGCCACTTACAAAATCCAATAGCTTTACAACAGACTAGAAACAACTTTACAGATGGCAACCTTCTACTACACACAGACAAAAAAGAAATGCTAAAGTTTAAAATCACATCTGCTGAAATACCAAACCATGTGTGTGTGTTGCCGCAGGACTTTTTTAAAATAAAAAT
Organism: Ambystoma mexicanum; assembly: GCF_040938575.1. Taxonomy (NCBI): domain Eukaryota; kingdom Metazoa; phylum Chordata; class Amphibia; order Caudata; family Ambystomatidae; genus Ambystoma; species Ambystoma mexicanum. The sequence continues at coordinate 784,857,115 of NC_090928.1, read as the reverse complement.
AGCACATAACTGTAGACAATGAGGATTCCAAATGGTTCCAATTAGCTCTCTATCTTATAGCAGAAAACAAATACTAAACTACTAACCCCTTAATACTTTCCAGTTACTGCACTGAAAAACTTGACAACAATCAAATACCTTCGTATGCTATCATAAATAACTTGGAATTATTCCGACTACAAAAACCCATGCAACAATTTAACTTGTATGAGAGCATCATATTTCAAACAGTGCACCCATTTCAAGCAATAATACACCTTCAACCAAAAACAGCAAAACTACCTGCCTCTGAATTACTGAAAGGCATATGTTGCAAAGTAGTTTATTTGCCATTAGATCTCAAAGAAAATGTAGGCACTCTGGGAGTGCAACGTCCAATAGATCAATCTTTGATTATTTTAGTAAATGGTGTATCTACAAAATACAAAAAAAATTGTCAACAACTCGTAGATTTAAAGTTAGAGAAGCCCTGCAATATCTAAAAGACAACAATGAATACTACAAAGAAATAAATATTAAAGAAAACATGAGGGAAACCACAGAAATAATTCAAGACTCATCAGGAACTGGTCCATTTCAACTTCTAGATCTTAATACAGAATCTAATATTTTAGACCATTATACAATTCACCTATTACACTATAAAGACACCATAGATGATGCACTGGAAACTTGCCAAAAGCGACAAGCTAAAGGATCTCCAATCAGCATATGGGAAAAAAGTATAGAAGCACAAGCCTTTCCTATATTCTTTCCTACTGGAAAAGGTGGAAGGTACGATGAAAGACCCACACAAATAACAGCATCAGAATGCTGCTCTTTACGAGTGTATTCTAAAGACCCCAGATTCAGACAAAACATGAAATACATATTACACCTTCTCTTTGAAAGTGGTTTATGACATGAAGTTGTGCAGAATATGCATGGGAAGATTTACACGATTTCCTACACATAGCAAACAAAAACAAATCAAATATAGAGATAAAAACACCAGGAGAACTCTGCCCTCTAGATCCTGTGAATGTATCAAGATATTTCCATCATCACATCATTGCTATCCTACAAATAAAACTGTTGCTCCCCTCGGAGAAGTGCAACACTTCTTTTGGAGAAAATAATACCAATCCAGAGGAGCACCACCGATCCACATGCTTTTGTGGATTAAAGATGCTCCTAAATTTGGTCAGGACAGTGATGCCACTGTTTTGCAGTTCATCCAAAAATATGTCACTTGTGAAATCCCTTCACAAACGACACATAGTGACCTTCATGCACACATTTTACAGTTTCAAAGACACAAATGTGGGAAGTATTGTCGTCGCAAATATAAAAACAAAGGGAAATACTACTCCAAATGCTGCTTTGGTTTCCCTAGACCAGTTTCAACAACAGGTCAAGTAAACAACTTCATGTCTTCAGTTAGACATAGTGTCAAAGGTAAATCACCTAAGAACACATATTACATAAAAAGAACAGAAGGATCAAAATACATCAATGATTACAATGCAATCATTGCCCTCCTATGGAATGCAAATATAGATGTGCAGTACATTGCAGACAATTTCACTGCAGTTGCACGATATGTCACAGCCTACTTAACCAAAGCAGAAAAAACAGGGCTCTGGGATGACATATCATCTGACAAAAAACTATCACAGAAATTGTATAGCTTAGGCATAAAAATGCTCTCCCATAGAGAATGTGGCTGCTATGAAGCTACACACCGTTTAACCAGTACTGCCTTGTATGGAAAATCTGAAAATATAGTATGGCCAAGCCTTGGTCTTGCTAAATTTGGAAAAAGAGTTCTCAAATCATATGAAGACATAGAAACCATAGCCAAAAATGATCCCAAAGGCCAAGACATTTTGAAAAACAATTTACTGGACACATACTACCCAAGCAGAAGTACCACTTTAGAAACCATGTGTCTATTCCACATAGCCCCAAACTTCACATGCAAAAATAATATTAAACCAGATGAGAAGAAAGGTAGATACAGAGTGGAAAATTGTGAAGGCAGCTTAGTGAAACTTACCAAACAAAGCTTAATTAATCATATCAAATTGTCATAAAAACTCCTCAACATAAAGAACAGTATTACATGTCCCTGCTACAACTTTTTAAACAATGGAGAAAAGAAGAAGATTTACTAGATACCTCTGACTCCTATGAAGACGCTTTCAAAGCAAATGAAATCACTATAACAGACGTGAACTTTACACAGTTCAAAACAATGTTGCACAATGAATAGCACCAAGAAGAAGAACTCCAGGTGCAACTAGATGTGGACATTCCTGACAGCAGTCAACCTTCTGTAACAGGAAGCCAGGAACCACTTGGACAGCCACTAATAGCAAATGAGGCAGAATTAGCCATGAATGAAGTAGAAAATACCATGTGTCAATATGAGCAATCTACAGAAGACTTTGCTCTACTAAAATCACAACTAAACAATGAGCAGCGAAGCATTTTCCAAGAAATAACAAAACAAATTGAACATGGTGTGCAGCATGAAACTAAAAATTGTACCTGCCAAGACTACATACCTATACTGCTATACGTGAGTGGTCAAGCTGGTTCAGGAAAAACATTCTTAATCAAAATCATGAGCAAGTTCCTCCAACAAAGAACAAACTGTCAGCTGTTGTAACTGCCCCCACAGGTTTAGCTGCCTACAACATAGGCGGTGTCACTTTACACCGATTACTACTCCTTGCAGTAGAGCACCAAAACAAAATAGACTATTACAAACTTTCTCCAGGTGCTGCAATGGAACTACACAGAGTTTTCCAACAAATGAAAAAGCTGCTAATAGATGAGGTAAGCATGGTTTCCAATCTAATGTTAGCCTTCATTCACCTCAGATTACAAGAGGTCCTGAAAACAGACTATGAAGAACGATTTGGAGGAAAGCACATTATAGTTTTCAGAGATCTTCTTCAATTAACACCAGTTAAAGGTGAAGCTATTTTTAAAAACTTTGGGTACAAACTATGCCATAAAATCTTGCCAGCATAGGAAATGTCAACCTTTGGCAACATTTCCAATACAAACAATGAACTGAAAACATGTGTCGGTCTGCAGACCTCACATATGCCAACATTTTAAAAAGTATTAGAGTTGGTGTACTATCTCAAGAAGCACAATCTATATTAAAAACCAAGCACATCCATGCAGTCTATCGCCATAAGCCATGTGCAACTGATGTCATGGAACAATTAGCACACAAAAATGTAAACTGTATGTCCTTGATGCCAAATCTTGCAAGCTGTTCACAATTCAAGGAAACAATGTTGAAAAAAGAAATGCATCCAATAGTTCAAATTTGCTCCACAGACAAACTGGACGTCCATGGTATGACATAACCCATGTGTCAACTAGCCACAACAAGGGTAAATACCTTAGAAAACTGTATCTCTAACACAGCTGGTTTGGAGAAAATATAAAAATTATCTTTAAAAACTGTAGAGTAATGCCTAAATGTAACCTTGACGTGGAGCAAGGACTAGTTAATGGAGCACTTGCTCCAGTAGTTGGCTTTCAAACATACCCACTTGACAACAAAATGTAGTTTGTCAATATTCTCTTTGACAAACTATCAGAAGTTAAAAGGAAAGGATTCTCAACAGCCAGCTTCCTTCTTTTCAAAGCCATGTATGTACGCAGAGAACAATTTTCTCTAACTCTAGTATACACAGTCACCATTCACAAATCACAAGGTATTACGTTAAATAAAGCATTGATAGATATTGGTAGCACAGTGTTTAAAGAAGGCATGAGCTATTTAGCACTATCACGCTTATGTACACTTAATGGATTATTTCTAATCAACTTTGATGCAAGTAAAGGAAATGCTGATATTCCTTGCATTCTAGAATACAATAGACTGTGGTCACTCTACGCCCCCATCTGAAAACCTATCCGGTTCCTCAAAAAGCAAAGATTTGTAAATGAAAACTACTTCAGTCTCAAATTATGCAGGATCTCACAGCAATTCCTCCAAAGAAATTAAAAGAAGCTAATATTTCATCAATGACCACAACCAAAGAAGGATCTAGTGCACAAACAAAGTCAACTACCTTTTCAAAGACACAACGCCCACTCCGAACAAATGACTTGGACACAGAACTGTCAGGCCCATTCAAATTTTCAAATACAACTGGTGTAAATTGCTATGCAAATGTAGCAATCAATATTCTATTCCAATTGCCACCAATTATTGACAACATTACTTCGGACAGACCAATTGTGTTTGCAAATGTTAGTCATTCACAGAAATGCAACCAACAATCCTGACAACACTTACAGTGTTCCTGGAATAAGGCAGGAATTGGACTACTGTGCTGGAATGGTCAAATTCACTATAAACACACACGAAGATCCACAAGAATTTGTAATGTACTTACTACAAGTACTGGAAAACAAAAACATAACTATATATGAAATTTTCCAGATTTCATACATGTGGAAACATACATGCACTCTTTGCAGCCATGTGGCACGAGAACAAGTCTCGAATGAACGCTTTCTGTATGTATCCATACCTAACTGTGAATCCATTCCATTTCAACAACTTGTACAAAATGCAAACCATGGAAGATTATGTACTGCCTGCAATTCAGATAATCGCTACACCTTACAAATACAGATACATAGTAAATACGTAATAGCAATGCTTTTAGGTTACAATGCAGATTGTACCAAAACAACTGCAAGCTGACTGGATTCACACATGGACAAGTATCACTTGGTAAGAAAACCTTCACAACAATAAGTATAAACTACCATGCAGGAGCCACAACCAATGCAGGTCACTACACTGCATATTTAAAAAATATCGAGGGTTCGAATGTAATGATAGTTCCATTACTCTAAAACAGAGATTACCAGCAAATCTTGTAAATGCTCACTTAATATTCTTAAAACAAACATTTTATACCTAATCTGTGTATGAGCAATAACAAAACTTCAACTTCCAAACTATGAACTGTTGGAATACGCCAACAGGTATCTAACTGCCCCAACATTCTGCAACATGCAAACAGATAGATGAATAACACTAAAATGGAACAAGAAATACACAAATTAGAATACACCAACTTGTATCTAATTGCAACAATACTACCACCACTTCCAAATCAAAAACCATACATCTATTCAATTCCTCCTATTGAAATCGACCAAAGAAATATATTCTACCATAACGTAGAAAGATTTTTTTTTTAATCCAGCATGGATTTCTTTTCCACAGACCCAATGATTTCATGAACAAACACAGTAACTGAGCACATTGCACAGTGCACTGGTTTGACGTATAGTACTTCTAAAGTACTAACTATGATGGTGGACAAAATACAGAAATGCAATAACTCATTATAAACTACATACACTAACATGTGATCTTTTCTTTTCTTTTATCACAAAGATTGAAAAAGAATGTCTGCTCCAATTACCCAAGTCATGAAAAAACTTCATACAACCACAAAAGGTCAAACAGTAAGTATATAATGATTGGACTCCCAAACAAGACAGCATAACACACCCATTCAAGCAAACACCTGACCATAGACCACAATTCAAAATGTTTGCTTCCATGGTTATCTTATGCTGCAGTGCTTGTTGCGAAAGCCTACAAACTTGACTGCATGGCCTGGCCAAAACTCTACATGCAACCTAAACAAACAAAACAGTAAGTATATAATGATTGGACTCACAAACTTTTGAAAACATATCCCCGAAGCAGCCAACATACCACAGTCAAAATGTTTGCTTGCATGGGTGTGTTATTCTGCGGTGGTTGCAGCCAGGGCCTAGTGCCTTCGGCCATGCACCCAAGACTCTAGACCCTGGGCACAACCGCTGCAGCATAACACACCCATACAAGCAATCACCTGCCAAATGACCACAACCCAAAAAACATAACACAGCCACCTCAAAACCTATCCACTTCAATTAACATTCTAAAACAATAATTACAACCAATGCATAAACTCTTCACTACATACCCTCTTCATCCAATGCTCTACTAACGACCCAAAATCAACATCATAGTGAAGTAAAATAGCTAGTAGTGCGCCCAGTGTTTAGTACATCCGCAGACAGCCGCAATGACCGCGGACAGCGAAAACATATCACAGCCTTCTCCCACCTAAACAAATACAGCATTTGACCCATCTCTCACTCCCCCACCCTCTTCAACCACTCCTACACAGCAACATACTCACCAAAATTGTATTTATGCTCAGTTCCACGCCACGCTGTCAGTGGATGTCTGTGGATCCAACATGGCAGGCGCATTGAGAGAATGTGACGCACCTCAATCTTAACCCAAGGCAATCAGCGAACAGCTTGCCTGTCCGCGGACACGATGTAGGGTCATTGGCCAATCGGTGTCCTGCCCGCAGAGCGAACAGGGAAGTGTGTCCGCGGAGCGGACATAGATATCACTAATTTTTTTAGACCTCATTTTTGGTTGTTTTAAAAAAGAACTACTGGACGGATTTCCACCAAATTTACAAAAGCATACTTTAGGGGCCAAGCTGCTGCTCCTGCCGCAAATTTGGTAAAAAACCATCCATCGGTTTGGGCTGTAGGCATGAGCAAAGTTTTTCTCCTTTCAATCTATGGAAAGAAAAGAAATTTTGGGACCCCCCTATAATTTTGCTCCCCCTAGACCAAACTACACCAAAGGTTGCAAAAACATTCAGAGTGGGCCATATACTACTTTTGCAAGGTTTGGTGAGGATTAGTCCAGGGGAGCAAAATTATAAACCACCCAAAAAGTGGTCTTCCTATAGGTTTAGTAACTTAACCATATCTACACTACATGGCCGCTACCACAGGCCATGTAATATTACACAGCCTGCGGTAGCAGCCATGTAGTTATGGTTAAGTTGCTCAACTCATAGGAAGAGCACTTTTTGGGCGGCCCATAACTTTGCTCCCCCTGGACGAATCCTTACAAAACTTTGCAAAAAAGGTATATGGCCCGCTCTGAATTTCTTTAGCAAGTTTGGTGAGGTTTAGTCAAGCGGGAGTCCTTCCTGTCCTCTATCTCTATCTCTACCTAAGGTGTTCCCCCAGGGGCTTCTGCCTGGCTGTTTAACCAATACCTGCCACTTCTTGCCCACCGCATTTCCGCACTCTGCCCCAACTTTCAATGCTATGCGGATGACACTCAACTCATTTTCAGGCTCCCTTCTGCCACCTCTTCTCCTTCTCTCATCTCTGACTGTATGTCTGCCATCCAGGAGTGGTGTGCCGTCAATGATCTCTGCCTTAATGCCAGTAAGACCGATAGTCTCCTCATTGGCACACCCGCTCCCTCCTTTCCTGTCACTTTCTGGCCAAGCTTTCTGGCCCTCTTCCTAATCCCACCTCTGAGGTTAAAAACCTCAGGGTCATCTTTGACCCCACACTTTCCTTCTCTCCTCACATCTCTGACGTTGCTAAGAAATCACACTACCAGCTGCATTTCCTCAGAGGTATTCTTCCTCTCCTCTCCTTCTCCCAGAAACTCACCGTATCCAGAGCTCTGGTTCTCTCTAGGCTGGACTATTGTAACAGCCTCTTTCTAAATATGGCTGCCTCTGCTCTCCACACTCTGCATCTCATCTAAAACAGGACTGCGAGACTTGTCATTGGCATCAAGACCAGGGATCGTATCTCTCCAGGACTGAAATCTCTGCACTGGCTCCCAGTGGTGGTGAGGATAAAGTTCAAAACACTCTGCATTTTCCACAAGGTCTTCTGGGGCCTGGGACCTCAATACCTTCAACTCTCTCTTCCTAAATATCTTCCGGTTTGTTAAGGATTTCAATCAGGCGACATGCACACCTTGGTCTCGGCTTAGTATGTAGCGCCTAACAGTGGTGCTTTGCCCCTTATTTATATGGATTCGATTTTGGGATGATACACCACTCATATCACACCCCCTTTTCAAATACCCTGGGTCACAATGGACCACGAACCAGGCTGGTTGGTGAAAATGCAATATTTATTTAAAATTCAAAAGAAATCACACACTTTTTAACATGGGGCAGCAATCACCAATGGGGTGATAGTTACAATGAGAATGTGAGCAATGCACTGGGTTTGACTTTTTAGAGGATCATATACCCAGCAGAGCAGAATAAGAGCACTCTTTGATTTAGGACAGATAGCACCCAAGTTAGAATTTCCCCCTGCAATGTTCCCTCAACCCATCAATAATCAATTCGATACAAAGAAGCAGCAGATACTCAGGAATAAGAAACTGAAAATGGAATCTAAATCTGACCTTCCCTCCCCAAATAAGAAAGGAAATTGATTTTAAACCCCTTGCAATGTGGTGAAATGACACTCGGAAATGGATAAATCAATAATGAATGTGTGTTGAAAACCTTGAGGCAATATGATTCCTTTACTAAAGCAACAATGCAAAGGTACTAACAATAACAAAGAATGGATTACCAAAAGCTGTCAGTTCAGAAATGAGTGGAAATTTTAAAACAGATTGTAGTCAAATAACATGTTTAAAATTTACACTTTTGCAATTCCCGCCTAAAATTACCCACACAGTTCTTAATAAAAATGGGTGAAATACACTGATTTGGAGTGCTGGGGAATAGATATAGACCACAGGTACAACATGGAATTGAAAGTAAGTTTCTAGCTGGTAAATTGAAAGAGGTATGCAATATAGAAGGAGGCATGCTTTGAGTAAAATGAAGGGTGAAATTGGAAAGGAAATCAATTTGTGAAAAGAACAGTTTTACTTTAAACTAGATTTAATGACTAGGAAAAGAAGACCGCTACCTGTGAACTGCAGATGTAACCCTTCATACACTGTACCCCTTTTCATTTAGGAAAATTACTTTATTAATCAAAATATCACTAATGACATATGGTCTATGCAAGACAGAAATGAAGAGAAAAGTAGCGCTGATGCTTGGAGATTAATGACAAACTGCACAGAGAATTCTGACAGTTGGACAAGTTATCAGGATAAGGATAGGATGACTTATAGAATGAGATAAGGACAAGGCAGGACAAGGTATAGTACGGATTTCTATGGGGTGATGAAATACTCACAATACACTTTTTAGTTTTGGGCTTTTTGGACAGTCAACCGGTTCTGGTCACTGGCTGGCAAGGACTGGACGGGCAATTCTGGTCTGGTCACTGGATACTACAGGTCATCAGGATAGTGGATGGCAGCAGCATGCAATTAGTGGCAGCAAGCCAGGCTGGATCAGGATGCCAAAGGTACCACAGCTTTCCACTTTCCCCTTGTTAATGGGATATTTAGTGTTTTATTTTAATTATTTGAGGCCTTGCTGGGCATGAGATCAGCACTGTTTGGGTTTTGCAGTGGGCCCTGGAGTAGGATCAGCAATGCTTGGCCTTGTAGTTGGAGTCTGGATCTGGAAGATGACGGGTACAGGAACGCAGCACAGGAAATCAGGAAGAGTGTGTGTCTAGAGTCTTGTCAGGGACCCTTATTTATACTGCATAATGACATCATCAAAGTATAGGCTGGTAAGGATTAACTAAGCACGCCTCTAAACTACTTGGATTAGACAGGGGTGCTAGTCTCTGCCTTGCTCTCAACTGGTTGGATTTCCAAGGGAATGATGTCAGATTTATGAGGTGAGTTTTACAATGTCCAAAAACTCCCACATTTACAGCCACCATAGTTTTGACCTTTATGTTCTGATCTTAGATCCAGAATTAAAACAAGCCTGTTCCATACAATAACCCATTTTATAGAGTCTCACCAGCAAGAAACCCCTTCATATTGCTAAAGACTGGCAGCCTTTATCTTCAATTTGCAATGGCCCATTTTGTTTTACAAGTGGTGCAGCTGGCCTTCCTTCTTACATTCAACTTTTCATCTCCAGCAGATTCACACACTGAATTTCAGCTATAGTTATTCTTTTGAAATGCTGGAGTTGGTCTAAAGCACGGATACATTTAAACAGGCATGGCTCAGCTAGGTAGAGTCTCTCTCTGAACAGCTGAGTGTTGGATACTTTTGCAAAGAAATGAACACGTTTCCTGTGTAAATCAAAGCAAAGTTCCTAGTTGATTTTTAGAGTTAGTTTTACAGGATGGCTTGTCAATTCAGAATCATGCCTGGTTTTTCTGAGGCACAGTGAGACACACAGGGCTTGCTAGGGCTTATTAATCACAGTGGCTTTAAGGAACAGAGGGAATTAGCATCAAAGCCCCATTTTTTTTAAAGGTGAACAAGGTTTTTTTTGTGAGGGAGAATTCTCCGGAATGGCTAATTTCCCTTACCTACTGAGTCCCTCAAAAGCTTTGCTGGAATTATAGGGTTTAATTTTTGTCACTTGGTAATAGTGTGAACCTTTTTTCTCACTCTTACATGTGTTTTTGCTATGTGTTGTACATTTTCTTTGTGCTCATGGACTATGGAGTCTCACCCATTCCATGGACATCATCCTTTTACTGTGTGTCACACAGCACCTTTAGTGCAGTGACACAGGGTTGTCTATTTAGACTTCCCACTCTAAACTCCATGTTCTGGGACTGACTACTGTCTCCTAGAACATGCTAAATTGCCATTGACTTTACTAGTCTTTTTAAATAGTGTACTGGAAGGGTTAATAGTTATCCCTCTTGTCTGTTTCTCATGGAATATTATTTAGTTCCCCTTTCTCTAAGATTTGGCTGGTTGCAGTGGTTCTACCATTTTTATTTTACCGCAAGCTATGAAAATAGCCTCGATAATGTTAGAGGCTATGGTGGTATCCTCAAACTCTAAACCCGCAGGACCGCTTTTATTTTTATTCGGTTCTGGTTAGGTTTATTTGCCATTTCTTTTTGTAAAGGTCTTTCTCGTGTTTTACTATGCGCGCCAAAACAGGTTTGGTTGCTTTGTTCACCGTCCTTTGGTGGGCTTCTGCACAGAAGCCTTCCTTAGGCACCTGAGTGTCTGAGTGGACAGGATGTGAGGGAGGGGTTTGAGGCCCCCTGCACAGGCTCTCCTTGGAGACCCAAGTCGCACTCTAGTTTTATTGGCTAGGTGACTGTCCTGCCAGAACAGCCACCCTGCTGTGTGATTGACAGCCAGGCTGTATGAATGGGGGAAAACTGCTTAAAAGCAGGTCTCTGGGACTTGGAAGACAGAGTCGTCATTGGATCGAGAGAGCCAACAAGAAGCCGAAGGAAGACGACTTCTGCAACTGCTGAACATCCAGTGAAGCCCTGCTGCAGGTCCGAATCGGCTGAAACTGTGATGAAAGAGAAGATCTGCAAGGAGTCTTCTCCCTTTGAGCCTGGTGGGACCAACCATCTCACAAAACCCCTGGACCTTCTCTTCAGCCTGGTCGAATTTGCTGTGCTACAGGAAACCGGAAAGCCAGTGAGTGAGAGTCCATTTGTGCTTTTAGGGAGCTCACCTTTTATTTGACGCTTTGCTCTGCTGCTGGCTTCTTCCCTGGGCTGTGCACGACCCTCCAGTCTTACTCCTTCTTGTCACCACAACAGTCGCTTCAGGAACCGTGAGCCTGCAGGAAGTGCCAGGAACAACCGCCTCAGCTACAACATTCTTCTTTATTTAAGGTACTGTGCAATCCGGTCGTTTGTTTCGTCTGACCACAGTGAAAGTGTTTGAAATATTTCACCTCTACGAAGGCTTGTCCTTCTCTTCTCCTTTGCATAACTTTTCGTCCAACCAACTTCGTTATGAACTCTTGGCAAAGACTAAACCGCAAACTACTCTGAGCTGTGTGATCCACTGCAAAGACTCTGAACCATTAACATTGGCCAAGGCCTATTGATTTGAACCCTAGTTGTGGTATGCCTTTTCTAGATTGCCCTGCCTATCAATTGTTGGTTTTGATGATATTGAATAATCTTGTCTTTTCCTCCCTTTTATATTGCTGGAGTTCCATTTTGCTCACACTTTATTTTTGAGCTTAACTTGTCCAGAATTGATTGGGGGTCATCGTAGTGTATCAAGATTGTGAAATTCTGCTGCTTTACATTAGTGAACTGTTTTATAACTGATGGTGTAAATAAATGTATATTCTTTTACTCAGAAACATTGAATCAGTGTTTGCTTCAATCGTAGTAATTGTTGTCCTTTGTGTAAGTTCTGATACTACTCACTTTACTCTTGAGATAAGTCTGGCTGCTCAGCCATCGCTACCGCTTTACTGTGTTGTACAGGCTTGTAACAAAGGTGAAATTGTACTTACACGTGTAGTCTTAATTGTATGTGGTGTTCCCAAAGGGTACTGCATATGATTCTGCCTAACACTTTTCAATGGAGATTTTGGCTTTTGCAGCAAACAACACTGCTTTTTCCACTTTCTTCCTTTTTTTCTTCGGAACACACATCTCCTTCAATGTGCCCCCTTTGTTCCATCCTGCCCGATGGGTGCTTGGCAGGATGGTGCAGACATTTTTGTTGTTGTTGCAAAATGCAGTTTTGAGACAGGTGCTCAAAGGAGCCAGCGCAAGCATTTTGTGGTTTCTGCACAACTGCAGCTTCGTAATGTGGGGAAATGCTGTTGATTGGGTCAATATATCCCGGATTCTCGAGCTCTTCGCTCATCCGCCTCCAACTCCCTCAGGGTCAGTCGCTTCGCCAAGCAGTGAGTTGGTGGTAGATCTCTTTCTTCTGCTGGGGCCTCCCTCTGGAACAGTCCCCCTGCCTCTCTGAAACTTAAGGAGAACCATCTCCAGTTCCGGAAGCACCTCAAGACCTTTCTCTTTTCTTCCACATTCTCTCCCCTGCTGATCTCCTGGCAGATCTAAAACTGCACTCGTTACCTGGCTACCCTCTGATCTCAGGCCCAGGTCCCCTGACCACCAATTGCACACCTGCACTACCACCCTGGCAATCCTTGCACTCGGGGACTGTTTCTGCATCCCTGCAGCCCCTTCTAGCACTTGACACCTGATATCTGCACTTCCCCTTGCACTTTCCACCAGCTGCCCACACTTTTATTTATTGTCTTTTTTTATTTTACTGTTATCCTATGTACTGCACTACCCCCTCCACTTCTCCCCACACTTCCCCCCTCCCCTGCGCTTGTGTGATTTCAATATCATCTGACCAAGTAGGATCGCTGTCTCTGTCTTCCCTCTCGCCTCGTTTCTCCTTGAAACAGTTGTGTATAGGCGCATTATAAATGCCATATGATGTCTTATCATATCATATCATGAGGTTGGGGGTTTGAGTGAGGGTTTTTTCATGGTTTATTCAAAAATGATAACAGTTATCAATATGAAATGTTTTGTTCAGATATGCAATTTATTAAACTATCACTACCACAAATCTCTGCTTCAAGACATTTTCTGGAGCGCTAGAACAACATTTTAGGTTGAAAATTGTTTTTTGTGACCTGGTTTGATGAGGGTTGTGACTACAGAAAGGCCTTGTGCTAAGCTTTACCATGTTACCTGGCCCATTTGTGTAAGTGTTATGGTTCCTGAGAAAATAAATGAAATACATAAAATATAATTCTGCATGCACTCATAGGGCCTCATTACGACCCAGGCGTTAAGGGTTAACGCTGTTGTTAACCCTTAACGCCTATTCTGATTTTAACGGCTGCTCTTAGCAGCCGTTAAAATCCATGGCGCTAACCTGCCATGATGCTAATTACGCCACCGTAATTTACGGTGGCGTAATTAGCGCCTTCCCCACTCCCATTATGCCCTATGGGACAAAAATGGGAATGGGGAAGGGAAAATGGGAAATGGGGATTTACCACCTCACTCACCTTGGAATGGGGCGGTAAATCCGCCATCCACCATGGTGTAAGCGTAGCGCCTGGGTCGTAATGACCCCCATAGAAACGGCCCTCCTAACCTTAAAATCACATCTCCTTCAAAGCATGGATAAGGGACATATTTCTTTACTCATGATTCTCAACCTCTTGGTGGCCTTAGACCTGGTGGCCCATGCCATACTGTCCACCAGGTTAAGGAACTATGCTAAGTTCACCCCGGAGGTAAACGAATGGTACTCCTCCTTTCTGAAGGGTAGGCAAGTAAGAGTCGCGAGCGACCTGGCAGAACCTAAATCTACCACCGTCCTGTATCGAGTTCCGCGGGCAGCATGTGTTTCTCCATGCTTCTGGAATATATTTATGATCCCGTTCTTTCATATGCTTGAACAAGAAGGGATCATATTTGCAAATTACACCAACGAGACCCAATGCGTTATACCCATGTCAGGTTCACGTCGCAAGGATGAAATCCTCATCAATAAAGTCTATCAAAAGATTGGATGGTGGCAAATGGTCTGGCCATCAACAGTTCAAAAACCGAGCTTCTACCAGTCAGGTCAGAGGCCAAACTTGATAAACTTGGACCGTTATATAACAACTTCATCATAGATAAATGTAATATTGAGGCGAAGACCCTGGGCATCTACAGGTTAACAGTTTGATTTCCTCCTCTTCTTATTTCATCAAACTGTTTCGTCACTTACAACCATTTATTTCTTTAAAGATTTCAGAGATACTAGCCATGGCCATAATAGGATCTAAATCAGACTATTGTTGCAGCCTATTGGTGGGCATTCCTTTATCTGACTTCCAAGGCCTCCAGGTAATTCAAAATGGGGCAGTGAGGGTTGTTAAATGCCTTCAGAAAATATATCACATATCTAGAGGCTACAAGAAGCCATCATTGGCCATCATTTGCTCCCAATCCAGGGTAGGGTTTCCTTTAGATTACTTTTTATTACCCACAAATGCATGTTGGACTAAATGCCTGCCTATCTTAGGGAAGCCATTATATTAAAACACAGCTCTAGGTCCTTAAGATTGGATAACTCTAACCTTCTTACTACCATTCGGTGTAAAACCAACACGGCAAGGAATGGTGCTTTTGGTATAGTCGCCCCTCTGGCATGGAATGCCTTAATGCCCTCACTAAGAACCATATCCTTGACAGAGGCTTTCAAGAAAAAGCTTAAGACAGTACTCTTGTCTTAAGACCCACACACCCGATGATCTTTCTTTTGCCTTCGTCCAAGTTAATTCTTCTGCCCCCATAATCCTCTGTCTCTCCTAGACATTGGTGTTTTGTTCAGTTCAATGTTCGTAAGTTAGTGCCCGTAAGCCTTTGGGTACCAGGTGCGCTATATAAATACTTAAACATAAACAAACATTGCCCCCTCTCAATTATATGAATATTTGTAACTTCAAGAACATTAGGTTTCATTTCTCCACACTGAACAAGGGTTCTGGCCATCAGCTTTCTGTGTTAACTTTGGCATATAATATAAAGTCTATCAACATTCTTTCTCCCAGAGCACATGCCCATTTGGATCCTTGTCTTTGAGAGCAGGCAGGCAGGCAATCTCCACCTCCATGAACCTGGATCATTTTCTGTAACCCACCAATTCCCAGTTAGGCACTGTATTACACCATGACATTAATTTAAACACATATTTTTTTAAGATAAGCAGAGGGCTGGTTGTCTTTTGAATCAGCTACACCAATGCATTCCATTGCCATGCATACATATAGCTCCTCTCTCTTACCCTGAAACTTCAAACAAATTGTCTTTCAGATAGATAGCAGAGCATGTAATTGGCTGAAGGTGGCTCTGAATCTCAGTGTTGAAGTCCGCTCCAATGACCAAAATGCTGTACTTTGCATGGTGCAATATCTTTCTTTAGCAAAACCAAAAAGGTTATGGCTGGAAGGTTTTTTTTACTCTTAACCTCTGGCTTTGCTCTGGGTAACCCCCCAGACCATCGTTATTCACCTGCCGAGCCATTACAAAAAGGGGACAGACCAATGCAAATCAGACTGTAGTCACCCTGAGTGGAAAGAGTTTACCTAGATGTGGGTCTTTTGCCTGCTGGTCCTAGAGACCCAAGCTACTCCTCATTGATGAGGCCCAACAAGGCCAACACATGTTTGTGGATGCCTTTGATGTCACGGAGAAGAGATGTGACTTAGCAGTTCGGGCTGGACTGCCACTTTTGGGGTGGGACCAAGTCTGATTTGCATATGGTCTTTCTCCTTTTGTAATGGCTTGGCAGGCGAAGAACGATAGTCTGGAGGGTTGCCCAGAGCAATGCCAGAGGTTAACATTAATTAAAAACCTTCCAGCCATCACCTCTTTTATTTTGCAACATCTTTCTTTAGCCATCAGGCATTCCATGTGTGTATCTTGCCATCAAGATTAATTTTTCCATCATGATACGTATTTGTATCACCCTGGCAATGGACGTTTGGTTTTCATGTGCTTGTTATTCTAATGCTGCAATATGCACACACTTCTCTGGTAACTGCTTTTATTTGTGCAAAGTTTCCCTTTAGGCCTCAGTCACATGTGATGAAAAGTACTTCCAGGCTCTGAATTTTGCATGCAAGGCACACTTTAGTAAGTGTATTTCTCTTTCTTTAAAAACAGCATTTTCGATGTGGCAGTTAAAAATGAAATGATGCGTTTTTGGTCTGACAGCTCACAATGTGCTTTTCCAATTCCCTTATGTAGCCTGGTTTCATTTTCACATGTTCCTTGCTTCTACTGCAGAAGTGCATACTTTTTTTTCCCATTAAGTTTTTATTGGCATTTATGAAAACAAAACAGTAACATTTGTAACTCCCCTCCCCCTCTCCCCCAGCTCGAGGTTCCCTTTGCCTTGCGACCAGTCCAGGTTGACCCCCTAATAAACATGCTTCATCCCTTTGGCGATAAAGATTTCAGTGTCACACATCGACCTTTCATAGAGCCCCCTCCAAAGGGCAGTCCGTAATCCCCAATGGGCTCATGGGCGCCTGTCCCCCTGTTTCAGGAAGGTCAGAATCGAGGCCCAATCAGTACTAAAGTTCTGAGACGCCCCCTGTGTCGAATATGTTAGCCACTCCAATGCCACCAAGGACCATATCTTGGCCATCCTTTCATGTTCCTGCGGAGGATCCTTTGTTTTCCACTTGCATGCCAGCCAATTCACCAGGCATATTAGCAGTGTTGACATTTTTGATGCTGGCTTGTCAGTCTGCCAGTGTGCCTTCCCATGACAAGAAGGTATGTCTGTACATTTTGGGCCTAACATGGCCTTTCAGCTGTGATAAGGAACTGTGTCCAGGTCAGGAAGGAAAGGATTAGCAATACAATTAGAATATTGCCCCTCTCCTTCCCACCCCAGATAAACAGCCACACACACGTGTGCTATAACCTCGGTAAGGCAGTATTCTGGGTTATGGTGAGCTACTTTATTTACATACACTAGGCATCTATTTAAGGGTTGTTCCTCCAACCCAATTGGCTTGCTGGGAGCACCCTGATTGGGAGGTGGACCTACCACTGGCTATGCTTGGCATAGTTCTACCCCTGCCCTGCCTTCACATGCATCCACTAAGCATCCACTAAAAAGAGTGGCAGAAACAGCTTCTTGCGTCACTGAAATGAAGAGGGTATTAGTGGATGGGGCTGTCAGTAGTTTTGCTACCACCACTATTAGCTCTGTTTGGTGGTAGTGCCCTCACTTCCTCTTTCCGGGTATCAGACTTAGCAGAAAATACCCTTTGCTTGACTACATTTGCAGGCATGTGGGGTGGATCCCTTTGATGTCTCAGAGATGGAGAGAACAGGAGTGAGCTAGCCCCAAGCAGGTGAAAAGCACCACATTGTGTTTCAGGAAGTCTACCTTGTGAAACCTCTTTAGCCAGGCTAATGGCCGCCAATGGGATGCCATTGTGGTTGGATACGAAAATGGGGCAGTGGCTGTGCCTCCTGGCCAGGCCACCATGAGATGGAGTGAAGATGTGGTGAAAACTCTTCTTCCACCAGGCAATAGGGGCTTTAGTGTGTTGTGCAGCTGGGTGTTTGAACCAATTTTACTGGCCCAATGTTATTAACCAAAAAAGGTTCTCTTTGTACAGCTCAGTTTCCTGTATGAAGTTATTAATTATGTTCCACGAATGTGTGACACACTGCTTACTTAACTCACTAAAATATACACTACTGGTACAAACTTTATTCATATACAGAAGAGACAAGACAATACATGTAACAGATTTTGAAACTTCCCTGACAAACAGGAAAGGTACAACATGGGTATCGGAGCAAGTTACTTTCTCACAAAGAATAGGAACCATGTAGGGAGCAGAAATGAAAGCTTCCATCACACACTGAACATATGCATCACAGTCTGCAACAGTGTAAGTTACTATCATACACCAAACAGAAGCAGCCGGTGCAAAGTGCCCACACAGGTATCCATAGTTCAAAGTCTAGAAAGCAGTGCTGCAAAGGTTCCTAAAGTACAAGATTTCCTCACAAATACAGCAAATGCAGTTACTATTTGCATAGGACCAGACAGGCTTCACTCAAAAACAGAACAGGTACAGGCACGGTCGTAGTCAGGACCAGCACAGGCTTTCCTCAAACACGTACACCATAGACCAGGATATTACAAGCTTTCCTCAAAATCTATGATGAACCGCATGGCAGGGCCAGTGGGCATTTTTCACAAACAGCTATATCACGTGAAGGGTCACTGCCAGCTTCCGTAACAACCAAGTATAAATACAGCATGGTCAGGGCTGGTGCAGCATTCCATCTCAAACAGATACAGCATTTATACAATAAGAGGAATCTTCTTTCACAAATGGTTCAGCATGGTCAAGTGGAAGTTGCCTAAAAAAAAGCCAATACAAGCCAGGTGAAGAAGGACAGCTGTTGCTGGCCTGCGCACCACACACACTCATTGCCCATTGCAAAAAGTGTCCACTCCCAAGTCTGACCAGTATGCCCACTAGCCAATCACAGGCTGTCCAAGGAGATGAGAGGGGACAGCCAGGGAACACATTCTAAGACTGCACACCAATGTAGCTTTGCTGGAGCATATGTGGCCCTTTGAAGTGCAAATGCCAGCAACGTGTCATCAGGGTCCTCTTTGCTCAATAGCACCTCAAGTAGATTTTTAGTTGCTCTAGCCCTGCTTTTAAGTACCATCAGTTTCGAGGGTCAGACCTTTTTTTCCATTATCAAATTGCTAGTATGACCTTCCAAATTGTTAATGTGTTTAATACTATTCACAGTAAGTTTAAAGTTTGACCAGCATTTTAACATCAAAATGCCCACATAAAACTGACAGGTTGAGTGTTATGCATTTACCCTCAACATATTATCAGCCAGAATACTTATCTTGGATTTATAATCTACATTGGATACAAATATGCTGACAAACAGGGGTGTTGCTAGATCTGGAAACGACCTAGGGCTATGCCAATGTCGGGTCCGTTGGGACTGGGGCTAAATGGCCTTTTTCTTGTGGCCCCTGAGCGTTTATCCGGGGCTAGAACCAAAAGACTTGGTGTGATAACCCCCTCAACCCCCCCTTATCAATGCGTCAATGGACAGCAAGTCTTGACCAGTACGGTTCAGTATTGATTGAAAGTAAGCACAGAAAATTGCAAATTAATTGGACATCTTTGTTAACTTTCCAAAAAATGCTTGATAATGCTTGCAGATTTGAATATACCCATATATAAATACCTTCAACTTACAAATAGCTTGTGTTCCCCAAAGTCTATTCATAGGTTTAAGGTTGCCTGAAAAAATAGGCTTTCCTTCCACATGAGAGTAAATGATGCAACCAGTTAAGCGTGTGGTCAGGATTCAGCCCTTCCAGCATTGCTTAACAGGTTTTATCTATCAGGTTGTTCATGCTAATGGAAATTTGTCCAAGTAAACGTGCTGCAACCACAGAACACTTTGATCTATTCTGAGATTATGTGAATAAGGCCCTTTAAATCATTTTTGCTGACCATGCATGAGGCGCTTACACTCACCTCATTACCCTACTGCTCCTATCTGTGAGGGGTACTTTTCCTGGCCCATGATCTGCCACCAGAGGGTTCTTCCACGTCGCTTAACTTTCCTGGTGTGAGTGCCCTGGGTCTGACCTCCTTGCTTTTTCAGCATGTCTTCCTGCTAGGCCCCACTGCTTTTACCATGTAGTGTGCCGCTCAAAACATGTGTCACTGTGAAATGGCCCTGCTTCCACTGCCATGTTAGAGACTCCTAGAAATGTCGGCCCTTTGATTTGCAGCAAGCCCCCTCTAATTGCAGGAAGACATTATGCAGCTACATTTATTCAGATTGTTTTACATCTCTTTTTTAATTAACAAAAGCAGAGGGGAAACCCTGGTCTTTTGCAGCACCTGCTGGCCAGCACCATAGGCAGTCGCCTAGTTTGCCTAGTGCTTGCACCATACCAAGCTCACAGTATTTGAATGGCGGTTCTGAGGCGTCCTTGTTTGTCTAAGTGAATCCGGTACCACTTGCATGAGTAGGCTGTTCCTGTTACACGTTCCTCCTGGTTTAAGTACTTGGGTTAGTGAATGCTCTTTTTTCATGTGAGCTATTCAATAGTTCATTGATATTTTTACTTGTGCATTTTACACCCTAATTCAGTGTATTCTGTGAATCTAGCCCCATGTGTTTTGTTTGGATGATGCCAACAATTTGGAAGTGTTGGCGCGTTAATGCTATGGACAGTTTGGGTAATATAGAAGAACGTGCTCGATGAAACTTGTCACTGTAAAAGCATTTCCTTTATACCAATGCTAAAAGTAAAATAGAAGTAAATTGTATCGCTGAAAGAGATATGCAAAATATAAAGGCAATCACAATGAAGATAAAACGCCTCTTCATTGCTCGTCTACCTTCTCAACAGTTTACAGATGTCAAGCAAGCTATGGAAAGAGTTTGCATCTTCTAAAAACTGAGCAAATTAATTTGACACCATTTTTTGCTACTTTTGTAATAGGAAATGGGGCATTCTGGATTTACTCGGAATCATAATGAATAATGTTTTGAGCCAGCAAGAACAAGGAGCATGAACATTCATTTAACTTTTTTTTTTAATATACAGAATAAAAACAATACAAATAAATATTGTATTGCATTTGAAGTGTGAATTTAAGGTATAAAAGATGAGACTTTGTTCGAGGCAAAATCAGTTTTTTCCATGTCTTGTTACATTGAGCAGCACCCATAATACTACATGATTGTGCTGATTTGTGCATTAGTGCAAATCTTGTAATTTACCATGTATCAGGGGGAAACCTGTTTGTTCCATTACCTATTGCGTAAACAGCAATACTGGTGCAAAAATTAACTATCTCAATTGCCTACACCAGTGCCAGCTTTATGTATCTGCCACCTGGTTCACACCACAGCCCCATTACAACACACTCCAAATTTGCCAAAGCTATCACATTTATAAATGTGCCTTTCATTGAGGATGTCTGGAATAGCTAGACTGTAACCTTTACACTGAATATTCAAAATGCATGTGGATGGATTTTAGAACCTAGGAGCTTGCTTAATCAAGCTTCTGCTATCTCACATGAATAGAACTGGAGCACTCCCAGAAGATTACTTTCACCTGAACCAAACAAAGGCTTCGGAAATGGAAGGCTTTAAATTAATTTTCTATATTTAGGCATGAATGATTATGTGTACAAAATGCAATAGCACAATCCAATTTTGCAGCTAGGAAGCCTTTTAGACAGGGGAAGTGCTTTGAATCCCGATTAGCTACTCAAATGCAGCGAGATGGAATGGACGCTGCGACTGAATCGTCAAGTGGTCGTGCAATGCATATGCCAAGGGGTCCTTATAATAAATAGCAGGTACTTGCAGTATGCTGAGTGACGGGGTACGCTCTATAATCAAACCACTTTGTATTAAGAAACATAATTGTAAACGTTTAGAGTCTATTCGGTATCAGTGTAATTGAAAGGTGGAAGCCTACATGAACCTGAACACTGGGAGTAACAGAAAAAAAGAAAATGTTCGATTCATGAAAGTGGATTGCCAGCGTTTCTCATCTGGACAGGCCTTATCTGGGGACTCATGGTGCCCATTGGAGGGCCTGGTACCTGCACAGTGTATTGGGCCTCATTACAAGTGTGGCGATAAATTGGCTCTATGTTGAAATAAAGAAGAACAAATAATGAGGCTGAAAACACTGATTTGTTTTGTTGAATTTCCTAAACGTTTTGGGCTTTTGTTTTTGCACATTATGTCGCATTTTAATGTGGGGGAGACCCCCCCAAAATCCCCCATCATTAATGTATTCCCTAATCCAGACCCCCATCTATATGCGTAAAAAATGTACCCAAAAAAAAAACGAACCAT
The DNA here is from genome assembly GCF_040938575.1 of Ambystoma mexicanum. Lineage (NCBI taxonomy): Eukaryota > Metazoa > Chordata > Amphibia > Caudata > Ambystomatidae > Ambystoma > Ambystoma mexicanum. Next base: position 784,834,975 of record NC_090928.1, on the reverse strand, counting down.
TTGATCTAAACAATTCTGTTTTCAGCCTCGATATTTTCATATTCGTTTTTTGGGGGGATTACCAGTAATTCTGTGGTATTAAAGTGGAAGCACTGCGAACATCGATTATGTTTTCCACCACTCTTTGGGGCACAATTACTGCTGGATGGCGTGTGATGGTAAGGCACTGTTTGTCCCCATTTCTAGAGTCCACAGCACTCGATGAGGATATTTGCAGAATGACTCTGGTTGGTAATTTCACCCATGGTAATTATGACAATTATTTGTCATTGAAGTGGAGGATTTCCCTCCAACACATGGCTATTGGGAAATCCTCCATTTCAATGCCAACTCTAAATTTGGCGGTGCATTAAAAATGGTGGTAATTCTGTACCACCCCCCAAAAAAGTACCCCGTAGCAGAATTACTGACACATTTTAACGTAAGTTCTAAACTCGTAATGAGGCCCATTGTTCTTAAAATACACTTTTCACATTGCATGTGTGAGCCAGCGGAGCAGTTCTGGTTTTCTACCACTCTGATGAAATAGTATAAAATAAATGGGCAGAGGATAATTTTGAACGGCTGCTAGGAAATCATACACAGAAGATTGCCAGAAAAATTGTATTCATTTTACCACCTAATAACCAGTACAAACCTCACTATTTTGTATTGGTTTGTGAGTGCATAACTGCAAAATCGCCGGGACTATGCAATCTTGCCTAAGGGGATAGGTTATACCAACGTTTTCCTATTTTCAGTGTATATGTTTAGTTATTTCTGCTAATGTTTGTTAGGCAAAATTTTTTGGAGTCCAACTGGTCTGGGACTTTACAAGACTTATTTGTTATAGGCCTGTACTACACAAGTTAATAGTGTGACTGAGCAGCCAGGCTTATTTTATGAAGGGTAATGTGAGCTTTAGAGCTGTACAATGAAATCAGTTAATACACGTATCCAAGTAAACACTTACACACTTATATTTATCGTATAAATATCTATATATATATATATATATATATATATATATATATATATATATATATATATATATATATATATATATATACAAGGATAATTAGACAATCTTTAAAAACCAGAAACTAATAGTAAGCTTAATCCCAAAGTTAGGGTTCAATTCAACAAGCGCAATAAAGCAGGTGAATAACCTTTCATGTATTATACATATTCCGGCACATTGAGTGATGTCATTTGAGGTCAGTAATAACACTTGTTTTCACCATTGCAATATTGAGTTATAAAGAGGGAAAAGTTATCGTCAGAGGAGAACAAACTTTGTACTTAAAAAAAACAGTTAGATTCTCCCAGAGGGATGTAGGCAGTCTTTTATCCCAGCAATAATAGTGTTAAACAATTAAAACCTGTAAGGGAACAAGCACTGCCACAGCCAATAGGTTCAGAACGGGGCCTTTAGGGAGCCAGACTCTAACCACAAAAGTGATGGGTGGAAGGTTTTGAATGAATCTGAACCACTGGCATTGCTCTGAGCGACCTTCCACACCACCATTTATTAGGCAGCCAGGACAGCCAAAGTTAATGGGCCAGTTCAAAATTCTGATGCTCAGTTCTTAGAAAATATTTTTAAATAGTAGTTCAATTAGAAACTCACAGAAGCTCAAGAGGAGCCACCTTGAAAAAGCACAAGCTGAAAGGCCAGTGCAAGTGACTGGAGGTCCTCTCAAAAGAGAGTAGAATAGTACTCCCCCAGCCAGAAAGCACCACAATTGGCAAACAGTAGATGCACCCCAAGCCCCACAGTACCTGTGAACTGAAGAATGTGTTCCAGCTGGATGCCTTCCTGTTGCATACTAGCAGATGCTTGTTCATGGTCCTTGGTCGTGGTGATGAAAGGGAGAACGTCTGGTGGGCCTCTGTGGCAGCACTCGAGAGAAGGATTCTGCAACAATAGATTCTGTTTGATTCAGCAGTCTTTTGTGGTTTTGGTGCCTTTTTCTCAGTGCCAAGGAAGAATGAACAGCTCCGGTTAGTAGTTAATTGATCCCTCAGTCCTAGACTTGAGTGAGAGTACTCTGGATGAAGATTTCGTGCTTCTGTAGTGTGCTCTGGATGCCTATGAAGTTTTGGCTGGATTCACACTTCCGAAGACAATGCACTTGATGATGGTCAGGGTTTCCCGGACGTTGGGATTTTGCAGCCTTGGAAAGTCACAGCAAGTCAGAGGTTGCACCCAAATGAAGCTTGTCTCAAGGCTAGTTGGTCCCAACAGACCAAGGGAGGAAGTCATCCTGTATGGGTATTCACGGTCAAAATAAAAACAGGTTCATCACAGCTGCAGGGCTTCATGGCCACTTTGCGGTCAAGGTGGGTCCTGCTGGCATCTCTTCATGTTTTCTTCATCGGATGTTGTCCTCCAGTGGTCGAAAAACCTTGCCTTTTAAGCAATTTCCCATTCATTCACAGCTCTATGCTATCAATCACCCAGCAGGGTGGCTGTCCTCACAGAAAGCCAGCCAGCCAATCAGAACTTGTTTCGCTCAGGCAAACCTAGAGACAAAGGACAGGGAAGTTTCGGGATCCTCCCTCACTTCCTGCCTTTCCAGACACACTGGAGCCTGGGCGGGCTTCAGGGCTGACGCCCGTCAAAGGCAAAATGCACAAAGGACTCAAACCCGATTCAAGCAAAGCCCAGAAGGAACTGACAAGAAATTGTGAAAATAGAAGACAGGGGCCATTTTGAGAAAATGGTCACCCTTGGATGCTGCACTGCAGTTGAGACTTCAGCCTGAAAATACATGGCACAAAGTAGCAAAAAACAAAACCACTGCCTCCAGCCATTCAAGTTAGTTAGTTTATCAGAATGCTACAGAAGAAGTGGGATAGAGGAATTACTATGTAACCCCCCAGCACTCCACATAGGATGGTGTGTGCTGGACCCACAAAAGAAAAGCTAAGTAAGACAGGAGTCATCTTACGATTGTTGGGAAAAGTACTTCACCCAAGAAAAGGTACTTCTCAGTGGCACTGCACAAAAGGTGCTGTGCATCACTATGCAGAAAGCAGATGCCTGTGGAGTTTAGCAGACTCCATTAAACAGTAAGAAACACACATCCAGTCAGAAAAAGCACATGAGAGAGTGAGAAAAAAGTCCCACTCACTCAGGAGTTAAAATTAAAAAGCCCTGAGTCCAGCAAAAGTGCTGGGGGTCTCTAAGGTTAAATGGAATTGGCACAGAAATCAAAAATCTCCCTAACAATGTTTGACCCGTTTTCAATTTCTTTTTAATCTATTTACATTGGGACTTACCGTTTTCCACCCAGAACATGCATATTTCCTTTGATGCACTGCTGCATTTTGACTATGAGTACTGAAATGCCAGTTAACATTTTCAGGCACTTCCTTCACAGTAAAGGTTCAGAATCTGAGAGGAGCTTTGATGATTGCAGAGCTCAGGACACAGGATTGGGAAAGAGCTACCCCCTATGGATTTATCTGATGATAACTCTGAATGCTGGTGAAGCTATGCAGCTGCATCTTTTATTTATTTGAAAGTGCGAAAGGGAAGAAATGCACTGACAGTTCACCACATTGCCCAGTATATTAGCCCCTGGGAGTAGCCTTGTTTATCAGCAGCGATCCAGTAAGCAGCACACGCAATTAACCCTGCATTCTGCCCTTATCTCACATCTGGCCTAATAGCCAATCCAGCCGATCCCCACTTTTTACATGTGCTACCTGTGGTCCTGCATTTATAATTAAAAAGCCAAGCAAGTGCCAGAATGAAAGAAAAAAAAGGACGCGACTGAAGATCACAACCAGCAATACACTGGTTATAATCTAATAGGCAAAACAGACAGTGGTCGAGGTGAGCGGTAACAGTCGGGAGCGGTGTTCCACTTCTTTTATTTTATGCTGTTAACAGCTCCACTACATTTTGCAACCATTTTCGCTATTCCAGAACTGTTCTTTTTTTTGTTTTTGTTTTTTAATTCTTTATTTATACAATAAAAAGATATACAGCAAACAGTATTAGTCAATAGCAATGAGTTAAAGCACACTTCTCCACTTTACCACCCAATATCAGTTACAGTTAAACTGAAATCTATTTCAACTCTATTGGCTGTCAACCAGCATGACTGCAACCCTTGAACAATGTGTTGCACGTTGGTCCTCTCCTGCCTACTCTGCCCCCCGCCCCCCGAAGTCACAGTTCTACTACTTCTTTGGTAGACTTTTACCACTGAAAAAAGAGAGCAAACTCGCCTAACATCATGAGCACCCTTACCTATCCTACGACTTTTCTATACTGGGCATCGGAATTATATTTATTTCATTTTTATTTCAAATGTGGGTCTACAAGTAATAGCATGCAACCAGATCTTCTATCAAAAGTGGGTATGCAAATGCAACGGGGCCAAATAGCGTGTCCTTAAGGTGTTCCTTTTTTGGTGCTGCAGTCTTGATATCCTTGTTAGGTCAGAACCCTCCTGATTAGTCGTGGCAGCTTTCCAAACGTTTGTGGGGGGGTATTTAGCCACACTCTAAAGGTCAAGTGGGATTGGAATGGCTAGTGGCTGCAATGCACATACATGAAGTGTACGCACATCCGTGTGAAACATGTGCCTCAGTTCCATGGGCATAATGTGTTGTGATTTGGATCTCGAAGTGCATTGAGGCCGTGTCTCTCCGGCAAATGAATAACATATGTTCAAGCAACAGAAATCATCGACCAAGACAGTTATGTATGGCCCTCTTTTGCCCTTTGTGTGCCTTTCCTCAGAGACATAGGGTCTCATTACACGGTAGGAGGTAACCATGCCGCTCTTAGCGGCATGGCTACTCCCTTAGCGCATGCCGGGTCTGGGTATGCGGTATGGGGACTTACCAGGTTATTCCGACCCTGGAGGACCCGGTAAATCCCCATGCCAAAACCATTCCCCATTCCCATTCGAGCCCCCATAGGGCTCAATGTGAATGGGGAAGGAGCTAATAACAGTAGCGCAATTTGCGGTACTGTTATTAGCTCTGGAGTCCCTCAGCGGGTCCGTCCTTAACGCCTGGTGAGACCAGGTGTTAAGGACGGGACCCACTGAGGGACCTCGTAGTAGGGCGCCATGGGATTACCGGCACCAGTGACCTTACCGGTGGCGGTAATCCCTTAGCGCCTACCGTGTAATGAGGCCCATGGTGTCCTGTCGCTCAGTGAGTGTTACTGACAATCAGGTATAGCCTGTGCAGGAGCACAGTAGTTTGCATGCATGAGTCGGTTGTGAGCCCTGTTTGGGATGAAATCTTACCTGCCATGCGGTTGAAGCACTCCCAAACCACTATGCGTAAAGTCAACAGTGGTGCACTCTGTTGCTACAGTAAACGGAAGCGGAGCATACATGGGAATGCACAGCCTAATGGGCACATGGCATGTGTGATGGCAGGACACTGTACTCCGAACCTGGCCATTTTCCAGGTGGAGACAAGCATGATGGCTGGCTCCATGGAAGCTCCCTCTGTGTCCCAGTGTTCAGTGGCGTCATGCAACACAAGGGATGTATCTGCTTCCCACATTTTCGTTAATCATGTAGGAGCTCTGCTGGGGCCTCTTGTTCAGCTAGAGATTTTACTAGGCTGACACAGTACTCACTGGACCTGCGGTGGTTCTTAACACCATGGTGGTACAGATGTGTTGGCCATTGCCACACGCATTGCATCAAGGCCATTCCCTGCTGAAGGTTGATATGTCTACATGGAGTTCTATGAATGTTCTCTGGATGCAAGCTGCAAGGAATTCCCTTTCAGGGAACTACCATCAAGGTGTTGCGAAAGTGGGCAGTGCTGTACAGTTTTGCTTTCTTATCTGTTCCTTGTAGCCAACCCACACAAAGCCATCTTAATGTGTTCTTGATATGTTTTATTGATACAAAGCAAGGCCTGTAAATTGTGTGGAGGTGATGAAAATACTTTAAGTATCTAACACCACACACCCAAGACAGCCTCCTTCAGCCCTAGGCATAGGCACTGCAGAACAAATAACATGTACTCAGCTGGTCCACTGAACAAGCAGCAGGCTGAACAGGAGATCAGCACACACCAATGGCTACCTTGAGCAGGGCACATAACAGCACTGCCTAAAAGTGCACCATAGAAGCCATGGAAAAACCTAGCCAGCAGAGCCATGCTGCATGCAAAGGATGTAGATTTCTAAGCGCTGCTTGACAGGATATACTAACCATGTGTCAAAGTGAGATTCCTTAGAGGCATAGGAGAGGGTGTAGGTTACCATCTGTGGGTAGGACTGCTCTGCTCCTTGCTCAGTGGCAAACATCCTTCAGAATGCCAGACACCTAACATCCATGCGCCCAAGCACACCTCAAACCCAGCATTCCGTGGTGTACAGAATGTTTCCTTCACCTACCTGGACTAGGAGGTCATAAGGATGAATAATATGAGCTCCCCAGAGGCATGCCATGACACTGCATTTAGGACTTTTCATCGCCATACCTTGACACTAGCCATGTGGTCTGAGTTGGAGTGTGTGACAAGGGCATTGCACCTGCTGCATGTATTGTAATGCGGACACTCAAGGTGCATAGACAGGTTCATTTGATACCTGTATCTTGTGCATAGCACTGCCTTGTTCACAATAATTCTATTAATGTCCAATGGCACATATGTAGCTGTTCTGGGTGCAGACTGAGTCACGAGCCCAGAAAACTTCCCATGGGATGCCCTTCACATATGCCCGTCAGCCATTGCCCAACACCCATCTGAGCACGCCACGGGCATCATTTATAATGCATCGAGGAGAATCAAACTGTCAATGTCACCATGAGCCATTATCAGGCAGTTGCAACATATTTCACAAGATTGAGATGTAGTCAGTCTGTCAAGACGTGGACCAGTGTTGTGCAATGGCATGGTGGGCGGTTGCATGTATGTATTTCTGGCCATCCTGAATTGTAACACATGTGGAACTTTCATGTTTCTCCATTAGAATGTAGAGGTGAGATAGGCTGACATGACAGTGATGTGTGTGTGTGTCAATGCATGGATACTGTCGGGATGCACGTGCAACGCCCCCACCATGGAAAAAGGTTTAGGCTGTGCAAATTGTATCAGGAAATAGAGCTGGTACTTTAGTGTCAGTAGTTTGCCGTTTGGTTTGGCAGTTCTGCACACGTGTTATTTGTAGTTAAGCTTTGACACACTTTACAGAGCCCTACACAATGAAAATGGAGCACCAATGTAATAATGCTGCTCATCATATTTAGAGGTTAGACCCAAGGCATTGTTTAATAGTTTGCAGCTAGTGCTAGTGGCCATATTGTGTTTTGGCTGTTTTATTTTTTATGTAGAGCAGCCTTTGGCAGCTGGTAAGTGAGATAGGGTAAAATATAGTGTTATAGAAACATAAAGGCCATGTGCCGTGATAGCAAGGGCTCTGTCATTTTGGATTAGACCTCACAGGTTGCTGTTATTTTCAGTGGCTAGAGGGATTAGGCCATCCGTTGGAGCTTTTGCTTTGTTCATTTAATTAGAATTCATGCATCATTCCCCTAGCGAATAATCCGTCTGCCAAGGTTAAGGAAGAAGAAAGGTGATGCGCAGCACAGATAGCAAGTTAATTGGGTCAGGTCGAGCAGCACATAGCAGCTGGGAACACAATGTTCCCTTAATCTTAAATGATTATGTTAGTGTTGCAGCTGTGAAGGACACATTTTATGACAACAGGGCCTGGTATTGGTGTAATACTGACCCCACTGAGAAGCCGCCGGTCCATTTGAACTGCAGATGTCTGAGCATATAGAGCACATAAATATGAGAAATTCATCCCCAAGAGTGGTGCTGTGACTTTTTTAAAGCAACTGGTTTCCTAGAGAGATAGAGTATGAGGCTTCCTAGGTGTGCAATGTGTTCACAGAGAGGCGTCACAAGAGGTGATACCAAAGGAGTACAGCTGCAAGGCCATAGAGGCAATTCCGGAGTGCCAAATTGGCTGGCATATGAGGAAGCCATTGTATTACCAGCTGGGGTTGACATTGTTGTTCTCAGTAGCTCCCCGCACATCACGAGTTGTTTGAAGCTGCCCTGACCAATAAGGAGAGTACATCATAGTAACAATTCACTTGAGAATATTGGACCAATCACATCACAATGTTTTCGGATGACTGCGCAATTAGGGTTTCTTGTAAGGGTTTGTATTTAGATATGCACTACCAATGGGGAAGTTGACTATATTGGATGTGTGGATTTTTGTAGAGGTATTAGCCATTGGGGAATGTGGGATTATATTGTATCTGATATATTTTGCTTATGCTAATGGGCAGTTTGCCGCTATAAAAAGGTACTTGCAAGATACTTGCTGTTCGCTGTGGAAGACTCCTGAAGCCTGAAAATGACGTTCACATATTCTTGGACTCATCCTGTAGCTGGTACAGACTTTTTCCCAAAGAAGAAGGACTGAACTTTTATAGAACTGTGTTATAGTATATTATACTGCTAACAGTCTTATTTGAAACTTTATTTAGGAAATTAAATGTCCCTATTTTTATTCACAGGTTGTGGCTCCGCCCCCCTATCACAGAAGTCCTTAAATCACCTGGGCGTGCACATTTGTGTGCGCGTATTGCGATGCTGCTTGCAAAGGTACTTGCAAGATACTTGTGTTCGCTGTTCGTGTGCAGAGTGCAGCGACAGCATTAGTAAAAGCCTCCTTGCACAGGTACATAATCAATCATTGTGAGCCTCTTTTGAGTGCTAACTGTGCGAGGAACTCCAAATCGCTAATCACCGAACATCCATTAGTGAGCCGGTCCTTTGCTTTGCTGGTGCTGCCAAGACACACGGAAAGTACGGGGATACCCAGAAAGAAATACTACGTCAACTAGGGTGGCGTTGTGAAAATCTTAGCAGTATTGAATATTATTGTTCAGTGAATTCAATTGTTGACAAACAAGCAATTTAGTAAATATATTGCTGACTCTGCTTTTCATCCCCCAATATCACGCTGGGAGGCTAGAACTGGGAAAGTAGACTCAGCGATATAACCAGAACCTGTCGCCGTACTGTTTGTTTTAGTAATCCTAATTTTGTTTTCCCCTTATGGGATGTACGTAGGTAGAGAAAGTGTGAACAGCACACGGCCCTAGCGTTACAGTGTGCTGACCCCTTATTGGCTGTTTCAGCTTGTCCGCCTCATCGTCACGCCCCCATTGTGCTCAATGCCCATGCTAACTAACTGATATATTGAGCATTCATGGCTGTCTATAATCTTAAAACTAATATGCTCGCATTGCACAGCCGGCAGAATTTCACATTAACCTCTGCTAGAGCGAGTTACCCCACTTCCAGGGACCTCGCCCGTAATTTTAAAGCGCCCAAAGTCTACTGGGCCTGACATCAGGCTCTTCTGCCCCTCATCCAAGAGCGGGCCAATGCCAGTTACCCATAAGGACCTCTACCCATCTCTGTCCAGGCTCCCAGGGACTTTGAGGACCGCTTCTCCTTCAGTCATGATAACTCAAGCTACAAATGTAAATATGCAGAGTCCTCATTCTATGTCTGATTCTGTTAAGTTGGCCTGTGTCTCGCCAATAACAACGGACACAGAATCGGAATGGTTTGCCACCCCGATAGCCCCACTATTGGAAGACAGACCTAACATCTGTAATCCATCTTTTCACAATATGGACTTGTCAGCTATCCTCTTATTAAATTCTCAAGTGGTTGGACTAACAGTACCCTCTCAAAAAACCCTATTGAATTATCTAATGTGGGGCAATTGACTAATGACCTAGCTTTGAACTCACAGACCTCTGATTCGAGACCCCTTTCCTTACAAAGTGCTAATACTATACTTGAAACTCAAAGTGACCTTGTGCCTTTGCATTGCCAACTGAATCTCTCAGCCTCCCCAATCTCATATCCAGAGACAGCAACACAGAAGGTGGCAGACTCTTCCTTTTCGTCAGTGTCCTCGGCTGCTAGTTTTGCAAAACTAACCCTGAGGCCATCCTTTGGCTTTCCCCATCCACTGCACCTACTACATGATCCCATCCTTACTGCCTGATCCCACCCTTACTGCCATGAATACAAACATGTATTCTCTAGTAAAGCTCCAGGAGCACTTGGGCTCTAAAGTGGATCAGTGTAACAGATTTCTGTCACTATTGACTGTTAAAGTAAACTGGCTAGCGAATGAGATAGTGTTGCACTTGGCCAAACCTGCTTTACATTGTTGTCCAATTCCAATAAAGGACACAACCACTCATTAATGAAATTCACCCTGCTACAAATATGCAAGTATGTTCACCACCTGCTACAGACCCTATTGAAATTATTGTTATTTCAACGCAGGACTCAGCTCTCATGAGTGAGCAGCCAGAAATGGTTATGAAATCTGAACATCTGGAAGAAATAGAGCCTCCCCAGATCTTTGACCTCTTTCAGGTTGCCCCTTGCATGAAGAAGTCAAAAAAGCTTAATTTGATTACACCATCAAACCTCCACCAAAAAACTAAGAATCAACCAAAATCTAAAAAATCAGTAATCAGTTAAGTTCAAAACTAGAAAATCCATTCATGGATTAACAACCCCTTTGAGAGACTCTTCATCTGCAACTATTGCCAATGACCAGGTAAAATCACTTGAGATCTGAGCCCTTTTATTTCCAAGGGTCAGTTTCTGACAACATCTCCCTAATTCCAACTACTTTACCCCCTGGAGTAGCCAATCCACGCCTTGCCACAAATAATGCTCAAGACAGCAAAGAGACGAGCATAATTACTGATAATACTGCCCACCTGCAAGAAGACCTTCAGAATTTTTCCACATATTCTGTTAATTCATTGTCACACCTTGAGCCCATTCTACAAAGTATTCAGTATCCCCCCAGTGCCAAATGCACTCATAGATTAGTCACTAGAAAAGAGTTGTAACAGGAATTCCTACAATTCCGCACGTTAGAACAGATTAGAGCTTTAACTCAAAATTTAGTGAGCCAGCCAGCTAGACAGTCAGCTGACAGCCCACGAAATTCCAACCCCTCTATAGATCAAAACAGATGTGTACCAGCGAAAGAGGGCCAGCTTGTGCCACCTAAAAAAATAACTCCCACTCAACTTGATCAATGACCCTCACTTATTCACTTTAGCTATCGTAGACCGCCATAAGTGTGATTCCTATCCAAGCCAAAGTACTATATTGACTGCCTTTCAGACAATACAAAACCTTCAATATGTCTGTTCCAGAGATATTGGGGCTATAAAGTATATCAATACTCCTAATTATGATACAGTAAAAATGGTAATTGCATCCCAAATAGTAGCTGGCCTACTGTGGCATTGTAGAAATGCACTTCTTGAATCCGGTTTTGTCTTGAGCAGCTATATACCTGAATTGCAATCCACCATGCAAAGTAATAGCCTGATTACCACCTGCAATAAGGCTCATACATCTCAGAAAGTCCATCAAAATCATATCGAGATGCTCAAGATCCTGACCAACAGTCAGCGTTTCAACCTTTAAAGATCCAATATGATACTACTGTGGATCAATCCAAGCGTAAAGTTCATGAGCAAATTAGATCTTCTCAACCATCGCATTCTAAGTGGTCTTGGCTGTCCAAAGCAATTGCCAAAGAAAATCACTTTAATGAGCAATAACAACAAAGCTCTCACACTTACTTATCTATGGCTAGTTGGAATACTAGAGGGTTTTCTCACCTTTTGCAATCTAATAATAACTCTCTAACATCATTCGATATACTAGTCCTTCAAGAGACCTGACTGATGAAACAGTCAGTGTGGCCCGAATACCAGATCTCCTGGATACCAGCAATCAAACACAAGATGGGCCATCCTCCGGCAGGATTGTTAACAGCAGTAAAAATCAATTTGGGAATATCCCTCAAACCATGGGCTTCCCCGTAAGCAGGCATAAAGCTATCCAGGTTATCTACACCTATCGCCACTCATCCCTTTTTCCTTTGTGCCGCGCTCATCAACATATACTGGAATCCTTTAGCAATAGAGGAGCAACATTTTTTGTAGCATTTGGAATAGGTTCTTGATAACATTCTCCTTGAAGCTAATATATCTGTCACCATTTTAGTTGGTGATCTTAATCTTAGATTCTTACCCTCTGAGTCCAAATGTTTGTCAGACCGAGCTACTAAATGGGTAGCTCTTATGGGCAATTGCAATCTAACGGTTTTGAATGGGACCATTAGAGGAGATATCTTACTGGCCCCCACCTGGTCCAGAGGTCTATCTGAAGTAAATTTGGATTACACTTACATCTGTGCAGATTTTGACACGAGGATTCAAGCTTTCACAGTAATCGTGACCATGAGTGATCACAATATTTTATCTATACAATGGGCTCCTCGCAATAATAGAATAGGATCTACCTTTGAGGGCACTTTGGCACCGAATACGAGCAGAAATAGACTATTCTGGTCCCTTCTGAAGCTGAAACGCCTTACTCAAATCCTCGCAGAACAAGATGATAACTGCACAGTCACAACTAAATTTGAATACACACAGACTATGATGTTAATCAACCAAAGTACTTAACTTTTCAACAAACCAAACTTTATTCATCGACATCCACGGAATGTAGCTATTCATGCTCTTAAAAAAGTTTATCGGCAAGAGCAAAGGAAATGCTCTAGGACTAAAGACATAGCAACAGCTAGCAAATTACATTCTCATTATAAAAACGCTGTTCGACAAAACATTACCAACCAGAATCAATCTAATAATGAATCCATGTTAAGAGCCCTAGTAACTAAATCAACCAAACAAATATGGATCCTTCTAAAACAACACCCAGCCACAGCATCAGACTCCTTACTATTAAATACTGCAAGTGAAGAAGGCTGGTTGCGCATTTTACTACTCTTTTTGCAAAACACTCTCCAAATTATAAGAAAGGGAATTGTGCAATACCGAGTAATTATCGTCCCATAGCACTCTCTTATTTTCCCGGTAAGATTTTTTCAAGGCTCATTCTGAAAGATTTTCAAAATCAGTTACAACAAGGAGATTTGACTGACCCACATTAGTTTGTATTTATAAATAGGGACACCCTTAAACATACTGATATTTTCTGCACTCAAAGAACAGGCTTCTAAAGAGACACAACCATTATATTTGTCTTTTATTGATTTTAAACAGGTTTTCGACTCTGTCTCTCACGAGCTGCTCTGGGCGAAGTTAAAAGCAGACAGGATGTCGTGCTTACACACTATATTTTATTGAGCAGTTTTATACAGACACCTCGATCAAGGTGAAATTGACAACCAGTGGCTTACAAACAGCTTCAATTTCAACCACTTTGGGCCTTAAACAAGGTTGCATTTTAGCTTCCATACTTAACATTTTTTTAATGAATCTTCTTTTAAGTCAGATCCGTTCATTCCCGCCCAAACTTGGCAGTGTTAAGATACCATGGTTGTTTCATGCAGATGATTTGGTTTTAATAGATCAGACCTCAATCGGCCTCCAAAAGAAAATTGGCAGCATTGGAAGCCTATGCATGCACCAAGGGTCTGAAAATAAATACTCAAAAATCCCACACATTGATTCTATGGCCACCAAAAAGGAAACTCTTGAGAAAACCGAGTTGGCTCCGAGGCAACAGCCAGCTTCTAATGGTTAATGAGTACAAATACCTTGGCATAAACCTTAGCAATATTATTGTGGATCTCCCATACCGCAAGGAAGCTATTATGAAAATGCAGGTTTTAACTGCCCAAAGGTGTGTGATCAACAAACAATATGGGAAATCTTCTCACTTACCTATAATTATCTTCTATAATTATCTTCTATATACAAAAGGTAGTCCCAGTTCTTATTTATGGTGTACAATGTAAATATCCTAGACACCATCCACACTGAGAGTTCATAGACAGAATTTATTGGAAGAAGCTACTGTCCTTACCTAAGAGTACACCAATTGCCATTGTCCGTTACAAATTAGGTTTGTTATCACTGGCCACGATGGTTGCATGGCAAGCACTCATAATATATAGGAAATGCGTATGTGCACCCACACATCTCACAACCTTGCTGCCATTGTATGACTGGGAGCAATACTGTTTCCAACATTCTTCCAATGCTGACATATCAATCCAGTCCCTGATTCTCAATCCGGATAAAGCAAAATCTAAACTCTGGGCTTGAGACTGGATTGTAACTCTGGATAAATGTGCTTGGTACTCCATTTTTTATTTCAGAGATTTTACACCAACATATTTAAACTCTCTACCTTGCTATTTGAAAAATTCCCTGACAGCAGATATGCCACAGTCATTATGAGGCTATGGTTAAATATATGGCCCACTAGAACCCGGAATGCGATTCGATCAAAAGACAAAACTCTAGATACTACTTGTCACTTCTGTTTAGACCCCATTAATAAAGAAATGTTGAAACACTTGCTAATTTCATGTTCAAGTTTGTGTCGACGCAGGAGAGAGTTTTTCTTTAAATATTTCAGTCAACATAGATTACTGATTGGAGACAGCCTCTGGGAAAACATTTTCAATGCTGAATCTGTCTCGGTGAACATTGTTATGGTGAAATTTATGTTGGCTCTCAAAATTGATGATAATATCCTTTTGTCTTGAATATTTATATCACCCCTGCCTATGTAAATTATGATATGCTTCTTAATAGGAAACTGTATCTGATTTTTAAGAATTTTAAGCATCATTTTTTAAATATGAAAATCATCATTGTGTTGCATTAATTTCATGATAATCTTAATTGGTTTAATATTTTGTAACTATAGTATAAGTCGGTTGCTTTTGCTATTGTAGCTGCAAAACCTACCTTTTTAATATTCCTGGGTAAACCCATGTTGGTTGTCAACTTATGAAGCCCTCGAGAGACTAAATGTAACACTCAGATCCAAGTCCTGTACCCTAACCATGCTATGGTCAAGAGGAGGACTCACAGGTAGCATTTTGTGACTGTGATTCTAGCTAGTTGTATTCAGCACTCTAGGTATTAGTCTTAAGTACATTCTCTTTACTTCTTTGAAAATAAATAATTTTAAGTAATTTATATAATGATTGTATAGCCTCATAAAATGTGTAATCATTTGAAAAAGTTGTAATTTACAACTGAAACACATTTCAATAAAATAAATAATGAGTAACTCAGAATAGGCGAGTCGAGCATGATTTCAGTTTTCAGTTCTACAGAAATGACTGACACTCCTGCCCATATTTGCATGTAAGAAAACTTTGTTTTTCTTGCAAGCCGTGCACTCATTATTGACTCCCTTTGGATTTATTTTTTATCGATCAGATTTTGGGTCTGCCTCAAAGTATTTGGTGACCCTGAAGTGATTCCAGATCCTCTGTGAGGCTGGGAGCTTCCCCTACAAGCATCCTGGATTGCGGTGCCCGTCTGCAATGACCAGTCCGTGTGCATACTCCAAAGAGGTCTGCAGGCACCTTGTTGCCAGAAGGCATGTCTGACCCTTGAAGAAGGGTGCTGCGCCCAGTGCTCGGAAGAACACTTATAACATTAGTGCACACTTGTGGAAAACACAGCAGGGGCATGAACATTGTAGTTTGGATGTATGACTGTCAGGAAAGACCACATGGTGATATTGTATAATTTTAGAGTAGCAGGAAGGTGGATCTCCCCTGTCACAGGGAAAGATGACATCATAATAGTGAAATAGTGATAAAAAAGAAATGGGATATCTCCTCTTAGACAAGGAAAGGCAGCATTGTAAGTTAGGTGATGGTCCAGTATATAGAGGATCCAGTATCCCTCCGCCCAGCAGTGAAGGCAGGGTTTGGATTGTGGGTGTGAGAAGGAGGAGGGATTTTGGTGAAGCATTGGGACATAAGACTCTGCTGGATCTGTGATTGGTATATTTAGGGATTTAGATAGGGTTGGACTTGAGAAGGGACTCTGGAAGATGTTCAAATATTTGAAGGCCATCCCTGAAGACAGCAAGTATAGAATGGACCCAGCACACTCCCATCATCACTCCTACCAGCCCCGCGCCTTATGGGTGCTTCCCTCTACAGCCCGCAATGGGATACACCTATTTCCCAGTGTGCAGTCCCACGGAGCACAGACAAGAAACCCCTGTAGTGCGTTTAGATACAACAAAAGAGCCATTCATTATGGAAGTATAGGATGAAAGGTGCGGAGAGAAATAAAATCAGTGTGAAGAAAACAGAGGAGGAGTTAATGCAAGCAACAAAGGGGCAACAAAGGGGCAGAGCATGGCAATAGGCATAGATGAGCGAAGGACGGGAGATAAAATAGATAGTAGGGTCATCAGAGACATCCAGGTAGCAACAAGTGAGGAATTTACCAATTTAGTGAAAGAACCTGAGGTTTCACTGCAAAGTAGCACACATGCCCACAGTATAGATTATCACTCTGTAGGCACTGACAGAGAAGTGGAGGTCACAGAAGAGGGATGGGTGATGGATGAGGAACAGGTGGAAGATAAAGGAGCATGACAGAGGGCAGAGACACCATGGGGCCTGAGACTTAAATGTGACAGGGCCATACAGCCCTAGAAAAGGCAAAAGGGGAGGGAGATCACCACAGACGACAAAGACGGGGCACAGTTCCCGTTGTTGCACAAGGGATTAGGGGGAGCAGAATAAGTGCCCTGGCCACACACAGATTGTAATAACTTAAAAAAGGCATTACCCTCGCTCATATTGGGGGTGGGCAAGTGGATAAAGAACACAGCAGGAATTACATCAGCTGTAGGTGAGATGAAGAGTGTGTTCACTATACTGATACGAGAACAGGCAGACAAAATGTGTAGGAAGGTGGGATATGCAGAGGTACAGATAAACAGTGACTAACATGATGGAGTGACATTGACCAACTGTCAAGCCCACATATGGAAAGCTTTAAGGTTAGCATACCCAGATACACCTGACATAAATTTGATCATGGAATATACTGTATATTAATCAGATTCAGGGGATGTGACAAGCTGAGACAGGGGAAGGAGGAGATAGCAGAACAAGTGGAAAAGGCAGAGGTGAAACTGGTGCAGAAAATAATAGCTACATTTAACGTGGATGGAGTTATGATTACTAGCACCACAAAAGGGCATCCCGGCTCGAGACAGGGGCAGGAATGGGTTGAGGGATACACAGACAACAGATAGGAAATGAGAAGTTTCCAGAGGGGAAGAGGAGGTTTCCAGAGAGGCAGAGGCAGTAGATTTGGAGGGGTGAGGCCCATGTTTGGAGGACAGTGTTGTTCCTGTGGGAAGAGGAGCCATTTTCCACAAGCATGCCAAAGTGAACCACCCTATTCTTATGATCCTCAAGCCTACCCTAGTTGACCAGCATTTTCTCTCACCTATCACCCACCATCAAAGATATTGCCTCCACTTACCCCATACGCACCAGGACCCATTGCCACCCCATCACAACAACATCCGTTTCAGTACCCAACGCCTATGCAGCCAATTGAGAATCAAGCACTGAACACAACACAATCATACACAATCATAGGGTAATAACCTGCCGGCAGAACCTACACAGCCCCCACAGCCATGGGATAACAATCCCTTGCATAAGGTGCAGTAACACAGTATACCAGCAAGCGTTTTAGGGGGCACCCACTTTGGACTTCAGGGAATACACGCCAACCCATAGGACAGCCCACAGAGAGCTCTGACATGCCCAGTTCTGTCAGTAACTGCTAACTGCAGGAAGGAGTTCAGTTAGGAAACAAAACATTTACATGTATGAATGGCACATGGGCTACAAGGTCCAGTATTCAGGAAGGACAGTTTCTATTGTCAGGAAAAAGAATGGGCGTGCATGTATTCTCTGGGGCTATTGTGTTGGTTCCTTTCACTGAAGATTTACCCATCACAGTAGGCACACTGCAGGTGTGAACTACATTTTGTGTTCAAAAGATACCCCAGTAAATCTTTTGGACAGTCACATTCTTAAGTAAACTAACTATGACCATTATATTTACCAAGGAAGGTTTAGTGTGCTCAACATCAGGTATATGGCATGCTAGAGCTGCCGTGATTACACAGGCCCTTTAAAGGGACAGTGTAATGAGAGGAGTGCCCTTGCATCCAGATTAGTTTTTTATGGGGTGACAGTTTTGTAAGGATGGGTGCCAGGAATAAAGAATAGGATATTGTGTGTATCCGCAGAGTTTCTGTTCAGGCCAGTTGTCACCCAGGAACATGCCCCAGGCACAATCATCCCATTAGATTTGGAAGCTGTGATCATGAAAAAGGATAGACTAATTCTATTAGGAACAGATGAGGAAGGGGATGAATGGCGCACAGTTTTGTGCATTGACCCAACACAACCACTGCAAGACGAATCTGATGAGCAGTTGTTAGACGATACCGAAGACACGAGAAATTATTTTGGGAATTTGTGTACCCTTCCAAATTATGATCCAACATAGGGTGGTAACCCACACTATGCTTGTTGCAACAACACTGTCATCACTCTAACAAGAAGATATGGAGAACGTACCCAGTACCCCATGGACCAGTAACCCCCATGATGTAAGATTACTGAAGAGAATAGGAGCAGTTTATATCAGGCTTAAGCATCGCGCAGTGTTACCCAGAATAAGGCAATACCCCATGTCTAGAATTAGATGAAGGTATCTATGATACCATTAGAGCATTATGAAAACAAGGCATAAAACAGCCATCATAGTCCCCATGCAACATAGCCATATCCCCTGTGAAAAAAGCAAAGGGTTCATCCTGGTGGATGGTACAGGACCTATGCCCGTTGAACAATATTGTAGAGGCAGAATTCCCAGTGATACCCAATCCTGCCACAATTCTTTATAATATTCCCACTAAGGTAACACACATTACTGTGATAGATCTCAACAATGCATTCCTCTACATTCCACTGCACCCAGATTCCGAAAATGTCCTAGCGTTTACTTATTGGGCACAAAAATTCCAACACACAAGATTACCTCAGGGGTAAAGCGAGTCACAGAGTATCTTTAACAGGGTATTACACATGGATTTAAGTAACATACAAGTACCATTCACACCTATTCAATATGTAGATTACTTTTTGGTCTGCAGTGCTCCAGAAGAACAATCCAGAAAAGATTCTCTGACATTTTCGACATTACTTGCAGAAAAGGCACACAAAGTAGATAAGTGAAACTACAGTATTGCCAGAAAGAGGTAGTATACTTAAGGCAAATAATATCCTCAGAAGGAAGGAGAGTAAGACACCACAACCAACTACGGTCAAACAAATGCAAGAGTATCCATGGGCTATGCAATTATTGCAGGTCCTGTACTTTTGATTCCAGTTACAACAAGCCCTTGTTACAAGGGCTGAAAGAAACATAGAAGGTTATGGGAACGATTACCTGGACATGGAACATGATCACATATTTTTGGGAATTCAAAACTACAATTAACAAATCCACAGTATTAGCAACACCCAATTATGCAAAGGAATTTTTCCTGCTCTCACTTTCTAATGGCCTCGTAATGATGGCTGTCCTTATGCAACACACATCTATGTGACACAAACCCATGGCCTACTACAGTGGACGCTTAGATCCAGTAATGTAGGGTCTTCTTCCATGCGAGCAGGCTCTAGCAGCAGCGCTTTTGCAATTGAAAAGAGTTTGGCAGTCACCATTGGTTTCCCATTAACTTTATATGTAGAACACACCGTTTTTGCTATTCTAGAGATGTCTAACTCAACCCTCACCACACAGAGAGCATCCGGCTACAAGGCCATATTGTTCAACTCTTCCATTCACATTGTCGCACCATGAACCCAGCAACATTCATTGCAGAACCCATACAGCCAGTTGAGGAAATGCAAGATTGTGTGACATATTGTGACATATGAAGGACCAGACTATGACATGACAAAACAGAGAGGATGCACTTGAGGCGAGGAGGTGCTTTTTTGTTGATAGGTCATCGGCAAATGATCAATAGACAGGACAGAGAGGCACTGGTGCAGCAGTAGTGAGCCTTGTAGATGGGGGTTAAGAGGTCATTATACAAAAGCAACAGCCTGCACACTATTCCACACAAGCAGCAAAACTCATAGCACCCACAGAAGCATTGAGGATGCCAAAAGGCACCTCAGTTACCATTTATTCTAACTCAGCATATGTTACCTCCACTGTGTATTCAGGATTTTCCAGATGGCGCAGGAGAGGGTTTGAAAAATCAGATGCAGTACCTATGCAGCATTCAGTATTGTTAGCTACATTAGCTGATGCATGGACAGGTCCCTCAATAGTTGCTGTGGTAAAATGCATGGCCCACACAAATAATACGGACCCAATTTCTTATGAATGTAGCAGATAAAGCAGTGAAAGTAGCAGCATATCTAAAAAGTACCAAATATAAAAGAATACCCTGACATAGCCTTTCAGCAGGTGCACCTGCCAGCACCATATAACCCCTTTAACACAAATAACTGAACTACTGAGACAAACACCACAACAAGAGAAGGATTTATGGATCAAAAAAGGGTGTTCCCTTTGACCTATGGACCTAATTTGGAGGCAATATATTACAGTTACATTAGTAATGCCTCAGGAATTGCGTACAGTGGCCTTAGAGCAATTTCACTGACCCACACATACATCTAAGCAGTATATTGCTGTAGATATTTAGGAGGACTGGTTTGTCACCAATATCCAGGAGCATGTAGATCATTTTGTGGCTAATTGCAACACATGACACCTTTACAGTACCTGCCATACGCTAAGTAGGTTACAGGGTCCATTGCCACGACTCTCAGGGCCCTTTCGGGAGCTTCACATTGATTGTGTTGACATGATTAACAGGTACAGTAACTATTGTTATTTGATTGCTGTGGTAAATTAATTCTCTCCTTGGCTTGATGTAGGACCCTGTGCACACCCTGAGGCCAAATCAGCTTCCACATTTTTGGTGTGCAAGGAATTTCCTCACTAAGGGAATATGTGAAGTCCTAAGATCAGATAACAGGGCACACTTGCTTTATTCAGCCAGTCAAAGAACCTCATTTGAGCCCCCACACAATTGTAATGGGGAGCAGATTGCACACACCATTCACATCAGCATGCACAGCATCTGATGCTCACAAATCAGCTGATATAATAGGGTAAGAATTTTTCTTAGCGGGTTAACGAAATGTGTTAAAGTTATCGCTCAACAGATTACACCCCGTTTGCAACAGCCGGCTGCAACACACACGAGTGAACATGAACGCCAAGCATCAGTGCTGCAGATGTGCATCACCCTGTGTGAGGAAGAGGTCAGTAATTTGAGGCAGACAACTGCTTGTTTTCTCAGAATTAAACATTTTATTAAAAGAACAAGATGCAAATACATCCTTGCTAAACCTACTTATCAGGGAGTTCCCTACCTAGTCTAAGAGCTTAGGGAATCATTCTGAACAAAAAACAAACTGACCCTCACACTAAACAACAGCACATGTAAAGTAAATGTTCAACAACATAAATAAATAAAGAATAAACAACCAGTAATTTGGATGACCTTCACCTGTTTTGGGTAAATCCCTTCCCCATGATTGTTCAAAGTCAATTTCCCCAAATGGTGCAAACAGAAGAATAAGTCTTGAACCCGCTTCTTTGAGTTCTAAATGAAATAAAAAGTTTCATCAAACAAAAATCCATTGGTAACAGTTCCCTAGATTCCAGTTGAAAAGATCACTCCCCAATTCCAGCCAAAAAAATATCACCAATGGTAATCCTGGATGTCTTCCTTCCAAAACTGCTTTTTCACTGTTCAGAAACTTTTATTAACCACTCCTTCTTTTACAGTTCTACAAGTGTTCATAACCTCTGCATCACATTTGGTATTGCTGTCAGGGTGCTTCTTCTTGGGTTGTTGGTCTCCACTTGACAACCACCCTTCTACTGTTATTGTGGAGACCAGACTCCTTGGTTCCACAGTATGCAACTACTTCAATTAAAATCAATGTGACTTCAACTGACAATATCATACATAACCGCAGTTCTGTTATTTCTGTTTCAACTTGTGAGTTAGAATGAATAGGCAAAAGACAAGACACTTCAACCTTTGCCTCATCCGGTCTGCCTTAATGCCCCAAGGATAACCTGTCTCCGCTTCCAGACTGACTTCCTCCCAACTTCAACAGTCTCACCATTACAGGTTATTTGCTCAATGTTACAAGCACCCAGCTCGCTTCTCCAACTTTGCACACACCTTCTTGGTTCCAGTAGCTACCTTGAAGCTGTATTGCCACACTTCCAACTTCAGATAACAATGTCTGACTTATATCAGAGGATACTGGACCTTTAACAACTTCACCCGTTAGGTGGCTATGGAAAGGGTTTGCCTCTCGGCTTGGGTAATACTAGTTCTTCTTATAATATATCAGCTTCTTCACTTAAAGAATATTCATTCTTAGTGTTACAAGTTTCAGTCTTCAAAGGGAAAACACGTTTAAGTATACACAACCACTCTTTAAAGTAGTTCTTCAACCTCATACCACGTGTAATAGTCTTTATTCCCACAGAGATGCTTTCTACTCGGGTTGGGAATCACAATTGGTCATACGCAACTTTCCTTTGATGCTGTAAGATTTTCTAACAAGTGTGAAAGTCAGCTTCAGAGTTTACGGAGAACTTTTGAAAACGCTCTCCCTTTTATTGGAGACACGCGCCCACCCCAACAACATCTAAAACTTCTACAATGGAAAATGAAAGTCTAGTCTCCACACGCGAGCCCTATAGCTTTCACTAGAAATGCATGTGATACATTTCCATTGAAAAGAATAGCTTTCACACCGACTTAACAGTTTGTACTTGCTACTAGTCTTACACACACCAATTAAGAGCTGGTAAAAGTTACCAGCAAGAGTTTATGAGTGAAACTGAATGGCAAGTCTCACTCACCAGCTCCAAGACCACTGTGGTTGAAGGCTGCTTAATTTCCCGACTTCTCCTACTACTACTGCAGCTTCAGGCACTCTTGGAGCACACAACCCCTCTGCAGTACGGGTGTCTCTGGTCTGGCCACGCCAATGGGGATTCCCCTGCACTCCTCTGTCCCCCAGTTTGCTTCCTGCTATGGGGTTCAGGCTTCAGCACGGTCACCACTCTGCAATTACAGCCACTAGGGCCACCTGGGAAGACTTTCACTTTCAGCACCTCTCTTTCAGTGCAGCCACAGAAAGGTAGGGTTTGTGAACACAGGGCCCTCTCAGAACTTGCAGCTGAAATCTGCTCTCACAGCATCCCCATATCCCTTAAGTGATCACACCTCCTCATGAACTGACAGCCTCAGGCTCTTCGCTTCTACTTCTACTGCCAGCCTTTCAGCTCCTGCTCCAGCTACTCGGCCAGCTCCTTCCTGCTTCTTCCTTCTGCTGCAGCCTTTTATGCCTCTCAGGTGGAAAAATCGATTTCAGGTGCAGGCCATTCCTCTTAATTGCCTGACCCTCACAAAGGCTGTTAGGCCTGATTGCCTGTCCCCTACTCCTACATATCTCTTCAGCCCTCTTTTTCATTTGAATCCCAAAGGGATTCTGGGACATGTAGTTCACTTTATCAAAGTTATGTCTTTCCACTTTTTGTAACTTTTTAAGGGTATATTTAATTCCCTTAGTATTTTTAAAAGAAGGGTTATATTTTGTAACTTTATCAGTAGAGAGAGCAACACTGACACTGTTCTTTGTAGTGCATCCTTGATATTGAAGAGGACATTTGATTCTAGGGATAAAACAATTCTTGCTGTGGGTGCTATATTGGTAGGTGTTACAATCTTAGGGCTTACCACCTTTGTTTTAGAAGGAGGTTGAGAACTATTAAAATTGTAATAACCCATAATCTCTTCTTCAATAGTGATAAGAATATTCCCTTCAGAGGAAAAATACTGTGTCTCATCCTACAGAATCTCCTCATTACCCTGGGCCCAGTCTCCGCTCAGGTGATCCTCCCGCAGTACACCACCCCCATGCCCTCCCCAGGCCACCTGGGAGGAGGCTTTGGGCTGGGTTTTAGTGAGGGATCTGCAGGATTATTCAGACCTGACACATATAACTTGTGTTACAACCACATACAGGAGGTGGGAAAGGCAAAGTCAAGGGACTCCTGATACATCTGTTCCCTGATACCACACGCAACTGGCACTCCCAGATTGTTTATTCCCAAAGAAATGCCACCTCTGAAAGCACAAAGTTTAGTGCACCTAGCCCTATGTAGATTACAAGGGTTGTTTCAAGAACATAAGTTTCAAGCCAGCGAGCTACAACAGACAGCAGTGAGTGCTGTGAGAATAAAGAGCAAGTGCAGTGTCAGCTCAGACTGCAACTAACATTGGAAGGTGCTGGCTCCTCCAGCAACAGATGGGAGGAAGGTTGGTGAGCTGCAGAGGGGCTACTGGGTTTTTTGGAGGAAGTAGTGGCACAAGTAAATGAGACTTGATATGATGTTTGGAATTTAATTAATTTATTTAAATTTTTAAGTAGGGCGCTACATGCCCGAATGCCTCAGTAAGCAAGGGAGACACATTTTTTCAATCCAAAATGAGGGTGAGTCAACTGAGGGGGGTCAGAAAAGCACAGCTCCCGATGGGGGGGTTTCAAAGACAATCTCTTCGATAAGTAGAGGGGGTGCACTTATTCTGACATGTACAGGCAAGAGGCAGAGTCTTATGTTTTATTCTCTACCTAACTGAAAGCCAATGCAATTTCCTCCTATACGCTGTCACATGATCTCACCTGGAAAATCTGAAAACCACTCGCACAGCTCCGTTTTGGGTTGTCTGGAGACGATGGATATTGCCTTGTGAGGTACCTAGTAGTGGACTATTACAATAGTCTAGCCTTGAATTCACAAGGGATGATGCTAAGAGCGCTCTATACACAACAGAGAGGTATGGTCTGATCTGATGAAGCAGCTTAATAACATGATCACAAGATGAACGTAGCTGTGATACTTGCTTCTTCATTGATAACTCTGCATCTAGACACACTCCAAAAGCTTTTAATGCATTACAAACTGCAATGGTAATACCTGCAATTTCAAAATGTGAATATGTGGAATGAAGCTTCTTCAGGCGAGGACCAGATGCCGTGATGAGTAGCTCAGGAGTCGTTAAATCTGTATTTTTACAGGAGATTTGGAATTATGAGAGCTGAGACACCAACCATCCAAACAGGCAACATCAAACATAAAGGGACACAGCCTTGCCACAACTGTCAGCACTGTAGTAACATCATAACAAGCAATAGCATAACACATCCACACTCTGGCAAAGCAATCTGGCTCAAACACTCATTCACATGCGACTAAATGAATGTGGTTTATGCAATGAAGTGCCCCTGTGGTTTCTACTATGTTGGCATTACAATGAGAAAAGCCAAAATACGATGGACTAAATCCAACATCTAAGTCCAACATCCATACTAAGAATTTCAAATCTCCTGTAGCCATGCACTTTATGGTAGCAAGGCACACAGTGGCCTAAAACAAATGTGTGATTTTAGAACAAGTCAAACTGGGGAACAGGGGCGGGGGCCTACATAGAAGGTTACTACAGAGCGAAGTCCTCTGGATTGATCTCCTCGATTAAATTTAACTTCGGGGAATGAACTGTGAATCTGATTTGATGTGTTTTGTATAATCTGCTAGCGCCCAGACACCTGGGGATCTACACTGGGAAATACAAGACTGCAGACACCACTGGGACAAGGGGTTGAAAGGTTAAATAATATTCTTTGATTTCATGTTCAACAGTTTGCTGCTTTGCATTAACTTTAATTCCTGTTTAATTTTTTCGAACATAGTCATTTTGTCAAAAGACAAGAGATTGTAAGATGTTGTTAAGAAACAGTACCAACACCTATTCTCTGTTATGACACAAATTTCAGAACTATGTTTACCACTTTTCCATAAGATGCACAATCGTTCTGTATCGATACAAGAATGTAAGGGGGTCCTGAACCCTTGAGGCTAAATGCAGGCCTATTCAGAATTTTAGCAGCAATGTACAATCTTTCAGAATCAGTACAAGACTGTAAGGGGGTTCTAAACCTCTGAGGCCTAATACGGATCGAATTGTAACTCATTGACCTTCTAACTGAACTTACTCTAACAATGAGATGCTTGAACTATCTGCGACCCCCGAGACAGCCCGGGGTGACAATTACACAATGGATGCAGCATGGATTGAGGAGACTGTACACCTTTTGACGGAATATGAGTAGCTAAAGTGGTTTGATGAACATTTAGGATACCCTTAAACCTACATATATACACAATCCAAAACATTATAATGTGTGACCACAGCGAGTAAACCTAGCTGAAGACTTCACCCACACCTGGAAGCCTAGGACTAGGGACTCCCTGCACACGTTAACACTTGATTGAGGACACTGAGACTCATTGGCATATGCAAGTATACCTCCCATAGGAGAGGAAAGAACCTGTGGCCGTGACGCAGCCAGCTACCATTCCCGTCCCTCTGAGGTCTATACAGCCTGGTAAAGACTTGTAATAACCATGTAGTGTGTGGTTGACAGATAATTTTTACTTTGAATTTCACTACATACGGGTGGGAATGGGGCGCCCAGCCGAATTGATTTGGCTGATATGCCCCAACTCCTTTCCCCTCCGCACAGCCAGTAATTAGACACTGGTGGGGACCCAGCCGATCTCAGTCACGGTGCCCGTCCACAGCTTAACCCACATAGCATACACGTGATTCATATCACTGGCACTCGCTCAATGATGACACTAAGGTTATGGTTTCCTTAGGGTTGCCCATAGCAACCACAATGGTCCCACACCAAGATGGCCGAACAAGGACACGGGGCACAATCACGGATGTGCGATGGTATCCATGCAACTACATACACATCTTGCAGCAGACCCGCGTGCAACAGAGACGATGGGAGCTTTGCGCTCAGTACATACAGGCGGGTGAGTACACAAACGGGATGATTCGCAATAATATTACAAAGAGAATAATTTGAGTGCAGAGGGAGAGATTTAACCCTGGTGTAAAGGCATGCATGACCTGGTTGTTTAAGTTAAAAACATTAATGGACGCCAGATTCCATAGCTTTACATCTTGTGATCGACACCAGAGTAATAGAACCATGAAAGAGGGCACGCACGGTTACCTCTCATGACCCATTATGAGTATACATAATATGACACCTGCATTGACCGGCTCCTAAGCCTTCCCTCATTGTATTTTCATAACCTGAAATGACAGCCGACCATTCTCTGCCCCAGTGTGCACCAAGTTGGAGGAAGCCGGGTATGTAAAAATCATTGTCGACTGTAGAGTTATACACAATACGAGCTACAATAACAGACGGTCATGGACCTTAGGAGACTGACACTATTGCTCTTATCATGCAGGGTTTGATTACAAAAACTCCAAACTACTTACAAAGGGACTGAAGGTTAGTGCCTTATCTCTTACAAATAGCACTACTAGTTATTATTACATGCGGTTAACATTCCACTTATATTAGCTCTTTACATTACCTTGTAGGTGATAACATAAGTCTTGAATCAATTGTTTAAAAAATAAGGAACTGTATGCTCCAAGGCCCTGATGATGGATTTTTGATGAATCCGAAACGCGTTGGCAAATGTTATCCAGAATGGAGTCTACTAAGATGATTATAATTGTTTTTATATTTGATGTTTAATGTTCCCAAATGGCATTGTGTGAACTTAGTAACACAACCGTATTACTTTTTGGTCCAGACATATCTGGGCACACATTAAGTTCTCACCTTTGAATTTGAAGACCATTTTTTACTTCATGACGCTTGTTATTGACACTACATTTTGAAAAAAGTTAACTCAGCCTAGAGGTATTATTTTGAGAGCGACAATCTCACACTTATTAAATGTGAATGAATGCTTTGTGAATCTTCTAACTTGCAGAGTTGAATCTAATGATGAAAAATGTAAGCATTATGATGGTAACGGCAGAGATGCATTTACACTGAAACTGTTTGAACACATTACATCCCATACATATTAGATAAGCCTACCATAGTGGCCCAGTTCTTCTACGTATGTGAAAGCGATTTGGGATGTTATATCCCTTGGGGGTGCATATAAGGGTTACCGGTTGGCGACAACAGGTTTTGTTCTTGCATTACCATGGACATGACAGAATTGATGGTTC
This sequence comes from Ambystoma mexicanum, assembly GCF_040938575.1. Lineage (NCBI taxonomy): Eukaryota > Metazoa > Chordata > Amphibia > Caudata > Ambystomatidae > Ambystoma > Ambystoma mexicanum. The sequence goes on along the minus strand of NC_090928.1, from coordinate 784,806,847 downwards.
CTTACTCTAAGATGGCCTTGCATGGTTCTGGTGAAACCTTTCCCCCCGGCTCTTGCTAAGGTTTATTTTGTGAGTGCTTTAAGTTTCAGGAGAAAAAGAATCAGCAATTTAGTCTTCTGTCAATCATATGCCATATCCCCACCTCCTGGCTGTGTCTATTGTTCCTATTGTCTGCCTGACCTCTACTGGTTGATGATGGTGGAAGGGAATGGGAAAGAGGGACAGGCGACAGAACAAGGATGCACATTGTGTTCCCTGAACACGCTCAGGCTCAGAAGTCTAATTGGGTGAATGATTTACTCTCCTTCGATAATGTTGTCTTCTTGTGTACTGCCTGGCTCTTTGAGGGTGTCCTGCTTGGTGTTGCCTGTTAGTGACTGCTTCGCTATTGCCAGACAGTGGCTGTCTAGTCTCGATACTGCTTGCAGGTTTTAAGTGCATGTTAGAGGCTATGCGGTTGGGGTTGGCAACCTATGTGTGGATGCCTTCCTGGTGTACGAACAGCACAAAGGATACTCTTTTATTGTTCTTTTATTTATTTAGTTAACATATTTAACCTTACAATATGAGAAAAGTACATAATGACATGCAAAATATAGTTTCAGAAACAATAGTTGTTGCAAAATATAAGTTGCACTTTATACAAAATATAAGTTGCACTTTATACAAGATTAATCAAATACAAGATTAATAAAAGCAGATTTTTTTATAGTAAACACATTCCCATCCAAATAATAGTTAATGGGGCTAGATATTTCATAAAGGCAGCATACTATCAAACATAATCCTTGAAATACAGATGATGTTAACAGAGAAATAAGATGAAATTTTAATGAGCATATAAGCAATTCTAACAGTTCATAATATAATAAATTCCATGCGTTCAGGTAGGCTGAAATCATGATAAACTAGCACGGGTAGTTCTAAAGATTTCAGCATTGCCAGTGTAACTGTGATGCGCCGTCCACAGAAGAAAGATGCCCATAGTGTTTCAGGAGTAAAGATGTTTAAGTCACGACAAATGGTGAAGGTGCAATATCCGCAATTCTGCAAGGGCAGAGCAGTGCGCTACATTAAGTTTTAGGGTTTCTAGTTCTGAGCTGTCCAAGCAATGCCGACAAGCTCTTTCACCCGGGGCTGGTCCTTGCTCCTATGTCATTTCTCGTGGGCCACAGGTCCAGTCTTAATCAAAGACATAGGGGCCGATTCATGGAACAAACGTGCGCCGAAAATCCATGCGCAAGCAGGCGCAATGGAGCCCAAGCGTGAGAAACGCAGCGCACGCGCACGCGTGCGATTCAAGGAAGATGCTGCGCGTGTTTCCCGCTGTCCGTGCTCCCAATCCAGCCATGGCGCACGCAGGCATACACGGCGTGCGCTACAACCAAAGTGGGCGGAACAGTGGGCGTAACACGCGGAATGGGGAACAACGCGTGAAAAAGAAGGCGTAACTGGGGAAGTACTGCAGGGAATTACACGGAACGCCCACACCCACGCGTACAACCCGTATTCATGGATCCGAATACGGGAAACCCGCGCACGGCAAAAGACGCACACAGGCGTCAACGCGTCCGCCACACGAAGGCAGGCGGAAGCGTCCCCGCGCGCAGTACAAAAGTGCGCACAAACAACAAACACGTATATACAGCTACGATGAATGCCCCATTTGTCGCAGCACTGATCGTGGGACACCGCAGGAGGAGGAGAATAGCCAGGGCACGCATTTTCGCACCACGGACAAGCCTTTTTGGGATGCCTGACGACCAGGTCTATGGCAGGTATAGGTTTCCACCCCACATCATCCTAGACCTGGTCAGGGAGTGGGAAGATGACCTTACATCCCCCACCCTTTGCTCCCAAGCATTGAGCCCCTTGGAGAAGGTGCTCAATGTCCTGCATTTTTTGGCCACTGGGTCATTTCAGCGGACTACTGCCATAGTGGGGGGGGTCTCACAGGCCACGCAGTCACGCTGCCTACACCAGGTACTGGCAATCATGACAGCGCGCCCCTCAGTCCGCAGGCACATATACATGCCCAGAACTCCCGCAGAAAGGCAGGCCGTTGTCCTGGATTTTTTCAGGGTGGCACACTTCCCCAAAGTGCTCGGTGCCATAGATTGCACCCATGTGGCCCTACGTCCACCTAGGGCCACTGAGCACATCTACCGAAACTGCAAGCACTGGCATTCCATCAATGTACAGGTGGTATGCGATGCAAAGGGAATCATCACCTCTGTCTATGCAAACTACCCTGGCTCCACCCATGACAGTTTCATATACAGAATGTCAGCCCTGAGCCGGGCCCTGGAAGCTGTGCAGCATGGCGACACATGGCTCCAAGGTGAGTACAAATGCCCTTGCACATGCATGCAAGTCACACACAGACAAATACCCAAACCCTAACAATCTCAACTATTATCACCTCCGCAGGGGACAGTGCCTACCCTCTGAGCAACCACATGATGACGCCAATCCGGAACCCCACCACACCACCCCAGGTAAGATACAATGCCGCCCATATTGCAACCAGGGCCATAGTGGAGCGCACATTCGGAGTGCTCAAGTCACGTTTCCGCTCCCTTGACCGCTCTGGCGGGCAACTACTCTATGCACCACCAGTAGTGTGCAGGATCATTGTGGCAGCATGTGTCCTGCACAATGTTGCAACACGGCAGGGCGTACCGGTGGACATGGTGGTGCCCCCACATCCCCAAACACAGGCACAGGCACTGCCCATGAGAGGGGACAGGGCACGTGGCGAGGAAGCCCGCACCCAGCTTGTGGCCACATTTTTCACCTAAACTCCCACCCCTGCAGAGTGCACATGCCTGGCACATACCAGGTGACGAACGATGATGACAAAGAGACAGTCAACTGTCACAACCCTACCACCCTGAGAATGTTGCCATGGAAGTGCCACATCGTCTGCATCCCTAGCTACTTAAACACAAGCTATCCTGTGTGACCAAAAGGCACACATATGACATATGACACAAGTATTTCAATGTGTGATGAGGCAGGGAGGGGGGAACAAGGGAAGACAGACAACGGTACAACTAGGCCAGGTGTCATTCAGATTGTGCAAGTGCAGGGGTAGGGGGAAGGGAAACGTGCAAGGGGAAGGGGAGGGGGGGAGTGCAGTACAGGGGAAGTAGACCAAAAAACAAATACACAGGTCAGCTGGTGGCAACTGCAAAGGTAAGTGCAGACAAGTGCTGGGAAGGGGGGGCTGTAGGGATAGAGAGACAGTACCGCAGTGCAGGGGTTGCCAGGGAGCCAGTGCAAGTGGAGAGTGGCTGGGCCAGGGACCGAGGTCGGTGAGAGTGGCCCAGTTGCAGATCCAGTGCAGTTCCAGTGAAGAATTCCGCAAGGGAGAGGCAGAGAGAAAGCAGAAGCAAAGAGGAAGGTCTTGAGGTGCGTCCCGAACCGGAGATGGTTCCCCTCAAGTTCAAGTGAAGCAGGAAGGCTGTTCCAGAGGGAGGGCCCTGCCGCGTAGAGAGATCTACCCCCAGCTAGTTGCTCTGAGAAGCGGATGACCCTGACATGCAAGGTGTGCATCACACACACCTGCACAACAGGCCATGGCCATCACTGTTATGTCACTCAAACCCTCCCAAACCACAACATGACATGGCAAGCAATACCCATACACCTACACAGCAACAATAAGGTACACATTGCCATGTCCAAAATGTACAGTGGCATCAGACAATGATGCCTGTCCAGGAATCAGATGAAATGACAGACCAACAACCTCCCACCCAAAATAAGTCATTTCCAAATGCATTACAAGAGTTGTAGACGTAACATAACAATGAATGCCTGTATACATGCACATTGTGCATTGCAAAATCAACACTGCAGCTTCTGTGTGCTGTGTCCTACTCCTGCAACACACTGCTCAGCGCACAGCACAGTGAACAGCCATTGTGTGTGATGCACACCCTGAGCATCACATCTAAGCGACAGACCACATCAAAAACCAAATTAGGCATGTACAGGATCCATAATTGGTCACAGAACATGTGCTGCAGGGACACAGTGGGCACCAGAAGGCAAACAGTGTACACGTGGATATGCAAGGGTGGTAGTACATGTAGTGCATCAGAGTGCAAGTGTGTGGGTCTGCAAGGACATGCACTCAACATATGCATGTGCACTCAAGTGACCATCAGTGTTCTCTACACATCACATGTGAACATTCACCATGTGTACACCCCAGCATGTCAAACCACAACTATCCCCTCGCACCTGAAAGCTAAACACAACACATTAACAGGCATTGATCAGCATAACACAACATGTACATAGGATACCACCATTACAATGTCAGAGTTCCCATCACACTGCAGGGCAAGGCAACTATCAACAACAACCCCCCCCTCCCTCACAAATGACCATGACCCACTGAACAACTGCACCTGGGTCATGGAGCCTTCAACCCTCAATTCCACCTAGCCACTGGATCACCTTTACCCTTCGTCACCATCTCCCACCTTGTGTGTAAAAAGGTGCCTGCACCCTCAGAATCCACACTCATTTCCAAAATCACAAAATCCAAGGCATAAAAATGAACCCGAACACCCTCCAGTAGATGACTTGACGTAGCAGTACCTCACAAAGGCCAGGTACTACCACAATGATGCAACAACCAAGGTAGCACAGTAAAACAATGTCACAACAGGATGTGAACCATGTGTGGTACATAACATAGGATGATGCATCATGAACGGATGTGTATTGTCATAGGTCCCGTGTATAGGCGCGGGAGTGTCACGAAACAACCAGCCCCACCGTGTCCCGGGTGCCTGCAAGGTCAAACTCACTCAGGCACCTGAGACCCTGGTGGGGAAGGAGGTTCAGGGATATGCAGTCGGGACAGGTGTTGGCACACTGGATAACTGGAATGAGTGGCAGGAGAGGGGAGGAGGAATGACACATGAAAGTAGGGAATGCACGAAAATGTACTACCTGCATGAACACATACACAATCCAAACAAACTTGGACATCATTGTCATGGCCTTCTGTAGTCCAGGCTTAGGAGTGGTACGAACCAACCACCCCCTCTAGGGTTTTGGCGCCTGCAAGTTCGGGGCTTACACAGGCATCCGCAACCCCAGCGGGGAAAGAGGGTTAGGGAACGTTGCTTGGATAGGTACGGGAAGCAGGAACACCGGGTAGAGGGTACAGGGTTCAAAATTGCATAGGATTCCGGGTGATTAGGGGGAAAAAAACATACCAAATTGAATCACACATACATCCATGCATTAGTGCACCCCCCAGCAAGCCTATGCAGAGCAGTTTGAAAGAAAAACAACAAGACACTTAGCTCTGGTTTTGAGTGCTGGCCTCCTGCCTGTCACTCTCAGGTCCGGTTACAGGAGCACTGCAATGCTGCAAAGAGAGCCACAGTCAACAACCTGTACGTGCCAATACACAAAAACACACCACCAAACATGTCCCATAGCAACAAACTACTCTACAAACAGACAATCTGGTGTAGATGCTTCGTACCCATATATAACATTACCCCTGTGACGGGTCATACACAGTCAATGCAGTAAGTCAGCCGCCGGTGGGTGCGTGGCAAATGGAACACCAATGTGTCACAATTCACACAACATGCAATGTTCCCTGGGTAAGCAGACAGACCCATATAGCAAGCCATGACTTCAGAGCAAGTTGCGTACCACCATGACCGAAACAAAGTTGGCAGTGCATTTATCATAAAGTACATATAAATGAAATGCACTGCACCCGAGTATGTCCCTTGTTGTATGTCCCTATGAGCTGCCCCTTTCCATGTCTCGAAAGGCTACATGCTTGATACAAGTGCCTCAATGGACCTTGGTGTACCGGAGGGCATGTGCCACTGCCCCTGCAGGTGTCCCAGACAACCCTACAATCAACAGCCATCAGTCCACCAACACATCTGAGCTGCATTGTGTGCTTCAACACCAATATTCGTCCAAGCTCACCCTCAGTGCTGTGACTAAGCCTGCATGTGCAACTCGCCTGGTGCAAGCTTTGCTGTGTAGTGGCCCCCCTGTGCTGCTCATCTTGCCTGGAGTTCCTTGGAACACGTCAGCAGTTCTAGGATGTAGGTCTGCAATCCCTGTGCCTCTGCTTGTGCACACATGTACATGTGGGCACCAACAAACGTGTCCAGAATTCCGTCATCCAATGGGCCATGTCTGCTGGCTAAGGTGCTCTGGAGGCTCATCCCGCTGCAGAAAGGGCATGAAACACATGATTAATGCTTCAAAGTCATCTGTGTGTGTCTCTTCAGGCATCTCATTACTTGACCATGTCAGAGAGTCACAGCATAAATCACACCATCAGTCCGTCTTTCACATCCAAAGTGTGTAGCACTATCTACAACATGAATTGCAACAAGCACGTGTACAGTAAAGATAAGAAACATACTACACAATGCATAGCAATGAATGTACACATTAATCATGAAACACCCCATCTAGCAAAAGCTGAACATTGGACAATAACACCAAAATCATCCCCACTAGGGGTATAAACACAAGTCACACAGCACCAGACATGCCACAGATATGACAGTCCAAGGCCCTTGTGTAAAATTTTGTAACACCGAACCATCCTTGCGAGCCCATGGATAAGGGAGGCAGGAGTGGCATATGTGAGTCAAGGACCCCAAGCAGCAAACACATACACAAGACAAGCCTGAGGGGCCCAGCTGGAACAGACAGTGGATGCCTTCAAAAGCCACAAAGCACCGCACCGTCACATGAAAGCACAATAGACGGGCAATTTTAAACTATAGTAACTATTAACTAATTACACTAACTATGGAAAACCTACATTACCTAATTAAACTAACTATCAAACAGAAACTTAACTAACTAAACTAAAAGAAAAATCAAAAATGGCCACATACGACCCGGGGGGAGGGGAGGCACCCAGGAGGGAGGCGGTACAGGGTGCTGCTCAACATCCACATGCGATGATGCTGAGCCAAAAAAAAAACCTCCATGGGCTCAACGCCTGCACAGCCCGACCTATGTGGGAGATAGATGGTCGTCCGAGTCTGGCTCATCCTGGAAAGGAGGACGTGGCACAATAGCCTGGCCACGCCTAGCCACAGCTTGCCCCTCGTCGGCAGAAAGTCTGCTGGACGGGTGAGCCTGGTTCTGTGTGGCGATGTGACGTAGGTCTGCATGCAGAAGCTCACGTGATACACGTGCTTCCTCTTGCAAGGTAGCACGTGTAACACGGAGTTCCTCCTGCAAGGCCTGGCTGGACAACCGCTGCACCTCCCGGCAAGCCTGTAGCTCAGCCGAGATGGTACGCTCAAGCTGTGCAAACCTCTCCTCTGCCTGCTGCCTCTGGGACATCATAAGGACACCCAGAGTGGATCTGAGGGAAGCATACTCCTCCCTCAGGGCATCCATGTGCGCCTCTGCGTGAGCAGCAATTGCTTGACACAGAGACGACATTTCAGCCTGGCGTGCCCTGTCTGAGGCTGCCATGCCCAGCCTGAGCGAGCGGGCCGTGGACCGTGCCGCCTGCTGCTGGAGAAGCACCTGCCTAGCAGGGGGGAGCACAGATCGGGCCACATGCTCCATGCTCTCAGCGATGTTCTCCATTGCTGCCCCCTGCCGTTCTGAATTGGCAGTCATGTCTTGCTCCCACTCAGTATACTGCGGTTGCGCGCGGCGACCGCGTTGCCGGGCTTGACACCTGCGGGACCCAAGGACCGGGGGTCCTCGCTGTGTTGGTACTGCCCGCGGCTGCACGACTACAGGCACATCATTGACTGGTGTGTAGGGTGACCCTGCGTCCTGATCCACCATGGGCGGAGGAACCAAGACTGTCTGATCCCTCAGTGCAGGTGTCGCAGACAGAGGAGTGTCCACATCAGAATCACTCACCCCTGACACATGGACTTGATGCTCATCCAACTCAACACGGACGTCAGAGTCGTCATCAAGGCTGGAATCATAGGCAGCCAGAGACAAGATGGACTGTAGCACTTGGGGGTTTTCGTGGCCTACCACCCCACGACCCCCACAAGTTAGCATCTACACAGGACGCATGAACAAGAAAGTACACATTGGCAAGATTGAAGAACACCAGTGCAAAGGTGGAACTGGGGTGCAGAGTGGCGGAGGAGGGGCAAGGGAGCATGCCTACATGGAGTCCCCGCATGCAGGCAGAGGAGACATGCATGACGGAAGCATTGCATTACTTATACATCAGAACCATGTACACGTCACATGTAGCGGCAATCATGCACAACACATCCCACAAGTGAAACACACACGTCCTCAACAAACACGCATCAACACTCACTGGACTGGGCATCAAAGTCCAGCATCTCTCCCACTCCTTCGACCAATTCAGGTGGTATGAACTCCGCAACAAGTGCCTCATGCGGAGTGAGCTCTTCCTCCTGTGGTGCAGGCCCACCGCCAGTCACCAGAGTCAAGTTGTAATTAGAGGCACGCTTAGCCTTAGTGCTGCGTTTGATGTCATTCCAACGCTTTTTGCACTCTTGCGCCGTGCGCACCTCATGGCCGACTGAACTGACATGTTCCGCAACATGCTTCCAGTGATTGTCACGTTGGGCAGCCGTAGTCTGACTATTGGCACCCACTAGCATGTCACGGCTGTGGCCCCGCACGTAGTCCACGAGGAAGTCCAGTTTCTGCTTACAGAAAGGCTTCTTCCTCGATGTGCAGGAGGTCGTGGCTGTGTATGGGGTCCCAGCCTGTGCTGCAGGTGCAACCTTCCTCCTCTTGGACTGTGGCGCAGACCCTGGCTGGCTAATGCCGCCCTGACCAGTATGGCCAGTGGGTTCGGTGGATTGAGCCAAGGGAGTGGCAGGTGGAGGTATGACCAAAGGCCTGACTTGTGTCAGTGGCAGCTGGGTGCCCACTAATGGACCCTGCGCAGCAACACCAGCTGTGGCAGGGTCATTGACCGCAACAGTCCTGGTTGGCAGACTCACAACCGGGGTGCTGTTGGGTGCATCTGCCCCTGCACTTGCCAACACCCGGCTGTTCGGGGCAGCAGATGACATGACTGCCCCAGGGACACGTGTCTTGGTCTGAGCAGCCCGGCCTGCCCCTATGGTTTCCCCCCTGGCCTGTTGGAGATCTACCAAGGGCTCTTCAAGTGCCAACGCAGCCTGCGCTGGCAGACCCTGAGCCTGGGTGGCGTTGTCTACAGCTGCACCTGCAGCTACCACTACCCTTGGGCCCGTGGCAGTCGATGGAACGGACTGCCAGGTCACACGGGCGCCAGTGCCAGATGCAGGAGCTGCATCCCCCGGAACCACAGGGGGTGGTGGCATGACTGCACCGACACATGGCACAACATTGTGCTCAAGTGGCGCATCCCTGCCTCTTCCCCCTCTGTGGCCGCCCTCGACACCCTGGAGTCCCCCTACTCCCTGGTCACCATGGCCACGTCCCCAACCACGCCCGCCACGAGGAGGACGCCCAGCTGAGGCGCCCCTCACCTTTGGTGCCCTCCGAACCATGGCACAGATGTAGTAGTGCTGGCACAGATGGAGTGGTGCCAATGGGAGGTGTACACTACAATTGACCTGGGCAATTGGGGTGAAGGGGGTGGGAAGCAAGATGTTAACAGCCCCCCTGCACCTGCAAGGCTGTATGTGACCCCGGTGATGTGGTGACGGGTCACGCAACGCTCAGGCACCCCAAAACTGCAGTAAAACCGTGCACGCAAACCTGCAGCCTATGTGCGTGGATTTAACCTCCCGCAGTACACGGTGGCACCCAGTAACACAAATAACGCGTACGCGTTTGACACGCAGGCTACTATGACATCGAAAATGGGTGCGATACACAGGGGTACCCGCAGTGGGAAAAAGAGCGTGTGCGACTCACCGTCTGACTAGCGCGATGCAGAAACACACGTAGCCAATACCCCCGCCAAAAGAAGAGATACGTTCTTGATAGCTGTGAAGTTGTGATGGCAGGCGAAACAACAGGAAGCAGTAACACACGTCGATCTCCACGAAAGGCACGTACAGCGAACTGCTGGGCCCGCTCACCTTAAACCAGTGCTGAGGTAAACGCACACGCGCGTCACGTCACTTACGCGCATGGGCCCTTTCCTCGTATTACACGCGGACGTGCAGTTTTTCATGCGCGCTGAAATGCCCATGCACGCCTGTGCGCGTCACGTCACAGGGGCGCTTGCGCTTCAGGGGCCTTCTGTCCAATGAAATTGCGTATGCGTGCAGACGCACTTACACGCTAAGGGCCTTTCCTCGAATTACACGCTGACGTGCTGAATTTTCACGTGCCAAATCACTCCGTATCAAGCTGGCCACGCGTAAGCACACGGAAGACCACGCTCCTGCCCAGAAGGCCGAACTACTGCCCCCCAAAGCCCCGAGCACAATCCCACCTGCCATCTGCTGCTGCCTGACTGCCTGCTGCCCACGTGCCCTGCCATTTGCTGCCTGCACATCAGCCAGGGGTGCCGTTGCTGTGACCACCCCTGCTGGAACCGAAGACTCCCGACTGGGATTCCATCACTCCACAGCCCAGCCCCAGGACCCAGTTGCCCACCCACTCCTGCCTCTGGGGTTGTCATGTCGGGGAATGCAACATCTGGCACCACTGACAACCCCCGGCCAGAGAGGAAGAGGGGCACCAGCTTCAGTGCCACCGAAGTTGGTGTCCTGATGGAGCAAGTCCTGGGGCAGTATGATGCCCTCTTCGGAAGTTCCCGCGCCGACAAGGAAGGACGGACTCGGATCTGGACTGACATCGTGACTGCCATCAACGCGGAGGGGGTGGCAGTCCGCGACTTCCAACATGTCAAGAAGCGCTGGGAGGACTTCAGGTCCTGGACCCTGAACAAGGCCCGGCGCCTCTTGAAGGCAGCGGATGCCAAGGGGCGCCGGGGCCACTTGTCGGAAGATCAGATGAGGGTCCTGGAACGCATATCCCCAGCGCTCCACGTCCAGGTCCTTGAGAGGCAGACCCATCTGGAGTCGAGCGGTAAGTGTACATGCATCCTGATTGTGAGCTGTGCGTGTGGTGATGTTTCAGTAGTGTGCAGGTTTCACATCTATTTGTAAAGGGTCGAGTATGGGTGGAGGTGTACAGGGCCGTGGTGCTAACACATGCGAGGGCTGGAATGTGTGAGACATGGATGGTGCTTGTGTATGTAGGCTTGCATGCCAAATGCAGTTGTGTGGGCACACATGTTTGGATGAATGTGTATGTAAGTAGACATGTCCGTGATGTCACGCATGTATGCTATTTTCAGCTGCATGTATCAGCACTCTGTACATGTGCATTTGTGTGTATTTGACAAGGGTGCAACAGTGATGCAACATGGATGCATGTGACAGCCGGATGTGGAAGCCTGATTGGCAGATGTGACATGGATGCCCATCTGAACACTGCGACACTTGGCAGAGGTGTACACATGCATGCAAGGGTGGTGGTGTGTTGCATGTGATGTCTGGCTCAGCTTTGCCTGCTCATGCTGTTGTATGGGTATGGATGGTGCTGGCAATTGTGATATGGCTGTGGTATGGCTCATGTGTGGGAGTTGAAATGACATGTGTGTTGGGGATTGTGATGGCATGTCTGAGGTTTGCCAATGCCACTCATGTACAACTGTCATGTGTGTATGTGTCCATTGTACAGTGCCCTGATGCCTGTGTTTCATTTCTCCCTGTCTGTAGCGTCAACTGATGAAGAGGGTGGAGAAGGTGCTGTGGAGCACAGCGGCGGGGATCCCACCGCCAGCCGGAGACGCAAGGCCCGGCTCCCCTCCCATGTTGTCATCTCGTCGGGGAGTGAGGAGTCTGGTGCCGCGTCCCAGGCCGCAGCTGCCGGGGGGAGGTCCAAGAGGCGGAGGTTGGAGTTGGACTCCTCGGCAGCAGAAGGGGCAGCTGGGACCCCACAGGGCCCAACGGTGGAAGATGGCACGGAGTCATCCAGGTTGGTGGGGGGTTTGGTGGAGGAGGAGGCCATGCAAGCAACAGAGACGGGGTCTGGAGGTGGGGATCCCACTGGTGCTAGGGGTGCAGTGCAGGACCAGGGACAGGAGGCAGCACAGGCCGCCGCAGAGGTGCCTGTGTGCAATCCTGTCCCTAATCCTGTCCCTGCATCATCTTGCACCAGCAGGGATGCCTACGTCCAGACCCGTTTTCAGGCAGGGGATGAGCAAACGACAACTGGCCTTCCTCTGCCTGTGGACGTGGCTATCCGGGTCCGGGTTGAGCCTGTCCTGACTGGTGTGGCGTTGCGTCAATGGGCCATTCGAGGTGACCTGCAGTCTTTTCATGAGGAGACTGCACGTCATCTCGAATGGCTTGTTGACCACGTCAGCCTGCTGGGACAGGTCACCCAGGCCGGATTCCTCCGTTTGATGGGGCTTGCTACAACCCCCTCCTCAACTGAACCCCCTACGCGCCAGTCGTCCTCTGTGCCATATTCCCACCCATCAGTCACCTGGGTGCCCTGTGGAGCTGCCTCTGACGGTGCGGCCAGGCTGGTGGAGGAGGCATCCCTGCCACAGTCGGGAGTTAGACGTCCAGCAGGGGTGGCCACATCAACGACTGCACCCCAGCCGGCGGAGGATGTGCAGGCAGCAGGAGGCAGTGCACGGGCAGAGGCACAGCAGCAGCAGCAACGTGGTGAGAGCCATGAAGGCTCGGGGCCTTCAACATCGGAGGGGCAGGCATCGGCCAGAGGGCAGGAGGACGCAGGACAGAGAGTGTCTTCCGTGTGGCAGCGGTTGGGCCACGCCATAGATGCGGAGCGGCAGCGGGCGGAAGAGGCACGGCTCACAATGGTCAGGGCAGAGAACTCCATGCGGAGGGCCCTGAGGCGGGCCGAGTGCCTCGAGGCAATACGCAGGGGGTTGGAGGTGGACACGTCGACGGCCCTGCGGACCCTCGGGGCCATGGAGGAGGACCGCCTCCGGGACATTGAGCAGGAGTTCGATGATGCCCTGGCCCGGGACATCCAAAAGTGAGCCGTCAGACTAGCCCGCTGCCCTTGTACATAGTTATGTAGGTAGTGTTAGGTTTCCTTTTTTTTAAAATTTATTTTGGACCTTTTGGACATTGGCCACATTTTTGTATATAGTTTATTTTATTAGTTAGTGTAGTTAGATAGGTTTCATTTCTTTTGTTGGGATAATGGACCCTGGCTTGTTCGTATGTACATAGTTCACTGTTGGATTGTATTTTTCTTTCTCAATTTACCCATGGAGCAATGGCTTTCAATTATTATTTCCCATTGGATTTTCGTTTGTGGACAGTGACTTTGGACACCATTACTTTGGATTATGATTTTTGGTTTTGCTTTTTTTCACGGACATGCTTCTTTTCATTTTTGTACATTCCCATTTCTGTTTCTTTATTTTTTATTCTATTTATGTTCCCTTTAATACATATTTTTTTATCGAACTTCAATGTGTAGTATCTCATTGGTTTCATGCATATCATGATATGGGTTTTGAGATTCACTGACACCCATTGGGTGTATGTGAGGGAAATGTGTTTATTTCGAAACTTGCAATTGGTGTTCTGTCATGTAATTGCCAATTATGAGTGGGTGGATGCAATACTCGGGTGGGTGTTTTGCATTTGGAGGCTGACCATAGGGACCAGGGATCTAGATTGTGATGACATGTTGGCTGGGGAACATGAGTTGGGGCCTGCTGGCAGGTGCCCCACAGTGCTGGGGGGTGGGGGTGGTGGGGAACATGAGTTGGACATGGGTGGGGGCCTGCTGGCAGGTGCCCCACAGTGCTGGGGGATGGGGGTGGTGGGAGACATGGGTGGGGGCCTGCTGGCAGGTGCCCCACAGTGCTGGGGGGTGGGGGTGGTGGGGAACATGAGTTGGACATGGGTGGGGGCCTGCTGGCAGGTGCCCCACCGTGCTGGGGGGTGGGGGTGGTGGGGAACATGAGTTGGACATGGGTGGGGGACTGCTGGCAGGTGCCCCACAGTGCTGGGGGGTGGGGGTGGTGGGGAACATGAGTTGGACATGGGCGGGGCCTGCTGGCAGGTGCCCCACAGTGCTGGGGGGTGGGGGTGGTGGGAGACATGGGTGGGGGCCTGCTGGCAGGTGCCCCACAGTGCTGGGGGTTGGGGGTGGTGGGGAACATGAGTTGGACATGGGTGGGGGCCTGCTGGCAGATGCCCCACAGTGCTGGGGGGTGGGGATGGTGGGGAACATGAGTTGGACATGGGTGGGGGCCTGCTGGCAGGTGCCCCACAGGGCTGGGGGGTGGGGGTGGTGGGAGACATGGGTGGGGGCCTGGTGGAGGGTGCCCCTGCACTGCTGGGGGATGGGGGTGGTGGGAGACATGGGTGGGGGCCTGCTGGCAGGTGCCCCACAGTGCTGGGGGGTGGGGGTGGTGGGAGACATGGGTGGGGGCCTGGTGGAGGGTGACCCTGCACTGCTGGGGGGTGAGGGTGGTGGGAGACATGGGTGGGGGCCTGGTGGAGGGTGACCCTGCACTGCTGGGGGGTGGGGGTGGTGGGAGACATGGGTGGGGGCCTGGTGGAGGGTGCCCCTGCACTGCTGGGGGGTGGGGGTGGTGGGAGACAAGGGTGGGGGCCTGCTGGCAGGTGCCTCACAGTGCTGGGGGTGGTGGTGGTGGGGAACATGTGTTGGACATGGGTGGGGGCCTGCTGGCAGGTGCCCCACAGTGCTGGGGGTGGGGGTGGTGGGGAACATGAGTTGGACATGGGTGGGGGCCTGCTGGCAGGTGCCCCACAGTGCTGGGGGGTGGGGGTGGTGGGAGACATGGGTGGGGGCCTGGTGGAGGGTGCCCCTGCACTGCTGGGGGGTGGGGGTGGTGGGAGACATGGGTGGTGGCCTGGTGGAGGGTGCCCCTGCACTGCTGGGGGGTGGGGGTGGTGGGAGACATGGGTGGGGGCCTGGTGGAGGGTGCCCCTGCACTGCTGGGGGGTGGGGGTGGTGGGAGACATGGGTGGGGGCCTGCTGGCAGGTGCCCCACAGTGCCGGGGGGTGGGGGTGGTGGGAGACATGGGTGGGGGCCTGGTGGAGGGTGACCCTGCATTGCTGGGGGGAGGGGGTGGTGGGAGACATGGGTGGGGGCCTGGTGAAGGGTGCCCCTGCACTGCTGGGGGGTGGGGGTGGTGGGAGACATGGGTGGGGGCCTGGTGGAGGGTACCCCTGCACTGCTGGGGGGTGGGTGTGGTGGGAGACATGGGTGGGGGCCTGGTGGAGGGTGCCCCTGCACTGCTGGGGGATAGGGGTGGTGGGAGAAATGGGTGGGGGCCTACTGGCAGGTGCCCCACAGTGCTGGGGGGTGGGGGTGGTGGGAGACATGGGTGGGGGCCTGGTGGAGGGTGACCCTGCACTGCTGGGGGGTGGGGGTGGTGGGAGACATGGGTGGGGGCCTGGTGGAGGGTGACCCTGCACTGCTGGGTGGTGGGGGGGTGGGAGACATGAGTGGGGGCCTGGTGGAGGGTGCCCCTGCACTGCTGGGGGGTGGGGGTGGTGGGAGACATGGGTGGGGGCCTGCTGGCAGGTGCCCCACAGTGCTGGGGGTTGGGGGTGGTGGGGAACATGAGTTGGACATGGGTGGGGGCCTGCTGGCAGATGCCCCACAGTGCTGGGGGGTGGGGATGGTGGGGAACATGAGTTGGACATGGGTGGGGGCCTGCTGGCAGGTGCCCCACAGTGCTGGGGGGTGGGGGTGGTGGGAGACATGGGTGGGGGCCTGGTGGAGAGTGCTCCTGCACTGCTGGGGGGTGGGGGTGGTGGGAGACATGGGTGGGGGCCTGGTGGAGGGTGCCCCTGGTGGCTGGGGGTGCAGGGGGACATGCGTTGGTGGGCAGTAGTGCAAGTTGGCATGTGGGTTGGCTGGGGGGCATGGCCATGGTGGATGGGGTGCCTGCAGGACATGTGCAGGGTAGGCCTCTGTGGTGTGAGCCACCTGCAGGGGCCGTGGAGGGTGTAGAGGGAACACCTAGGAGGACCCACACATGAAATTCACGTGTGGTGCTCCCCGCGCACCCCTGTAATACACATACCCTGATGGAATTGCGTGTGGAACTTCAAGCGCACCCCTGTGATACACGTACCCTGCTGAAATCGCGTGTGGAACTTCCCGCGCACCCCTGGAATACACGTACCCTGCTGACTTTGCGTGTGTGACTTCCCACGCACCCCTGGAATACACGTACCCTGCTGATTTCGCATGTGAAACTTCCTGCGCACCCTGAAATACACGTAGCCAGGACATTCGATTGTGGAACTTCCCGCGCACTCCTGATATGCACGTACCCTGCTGAATTCACGTGTGAAAATTCCAGCGCACCCCTGATGTACACGTACCCTGATGGAATTGCGTGTGGAACTTCAAGCGCACCCCTGTAATACATACCCTGCTGAAATCGCGTGTGGAACTTCCCGCACACCCCTGGAATACACGTACCCTGCTGACTTCGCGTGTGTGACTTCCCACGCACCCATGGTATACACGTACCCTGCTGATATCGAGTGTGAAACTACCCGCGCACCCCGAAATACAGGTACCCAGGACATTCGCGTGTGGAACTTCCCGCGCACCCCTGATATGCACGTACCCTGCTGAATTCACGTGTGAAAATTCCCGCGCACCCCTGATACACACGTACCCTGATGGAATTGCGTGTGGAACTTCAAGCGCACCCCTGTAATACACGTACCCTGCTGAAATCGCGTGTGGAACTTCAAGCGCACCCCTGTGATACACGTACCCTGCTGAAATCACGTGTGGAACTTCCCGCGCACCCCTGGAATACACGTACCCTGCTGACTTCGCGTGTGTGACTTCCCACACACCCATGGAATACATGTACCCTGCTGATATCGCGTGTGGAACTTCCCGCGCACCCCTGGAATACACGTACCCTGCTGACTTTGCGTGTGTGACTTCCCACGCACCCATGGAATACACGTACCCAGCTGATATCGCGTGTGAAACTACCCGCGCACCCTGAAATACACATAGCCAGGACATTCGCGTGTGGAACTTCCCACGCACCCCTGATGTACACGTACCCTGATGGAATTGCGTGTGGAACTTCAAGCGCACCCCTGTAATACACGTACCCTGCTGAAATCGCGTGTGGAACTTCAAGCGCACCCCTGTGATACACGTACCCTGCTGAAATCATGTGTGTAACTTCCCGCGCACCCCTGGAATACACGTACCCTGCTGACTTCACGTGTGTGACTTCCCACGCACCCATGGAATACACGTACCCTGCTGATATCGCGTGTGAAACTTCCCACGCACCCCGAAATACACGTAGCCAGGACATTCGCGTGTGGAACTTCCCGCGCACCCCTGATATGCACGTACCCTGCTGAATTCACGTGTGAAAATTCCCGCGCACCCCTGATGTACACGTACCCTGATGGAATCGCGTGTGGAACTTCAAGCGCACCCCTGTAATACACGTACCCTGCTGAAATCGCGTGTGGAACTTCCCGCACACCCCTGGAATACACGTACCCTGCTGATATCGCGTGTGAAACTTCCCACGCACCCCGAAATACACGTGGCCTGGACATTTGCATGTGGAACTTCCCGCGCACCCCTGGAATACACGTACCCTGCTGAAATCGCGTGTGAAACTTCCCGAGCACCCCGAAATACACGTGGCCTGGACATTCGCGTGTGGAACTTCCCGCGCACCTCTGGAATGCACGTACCCTGCTGATATCGCGTGTAAAACTTCCCGCGCACCCCGAAATACACGTGGCCTGGACATTCGCGTGTGGAACTTCCCACGCACCCCTGGAATGCATGTACCCTGCTGATATCGCGTGTGAGACTTCCCGCGCACCCCGAAATACACGTGGCCTGGTCATTCGCTTGTGGATCTTCCCACGCACCCCTGAAATGCACGTACCCAGCTGAAATGATGTGAGGTACTTCCCGCGCACCCCAGTGATACACGTAGCCCGCTTGCCATGCTGGTACAGGGTTAGCGCAGCCCTTTGCGCTGGATTGGGGATTTTGATGGCTTTTCCCTGCGCGAGAGGCGTTTTTGGGGGCGTAACTGGCGCTGCTGCAGGGTCGCTGCGCCACTGTGCGCCAGGGCTGGTTTTGGTGGCTGGTATCCATGAATACGCTGTGCGCGGAAATGGGTTTTGGCGCACGCGGCTGGCGCAGGGATTCGCACGCGCATACTGTGCGCTAGCCGCGTGCGCCACTCGTGCGCTGAATTCTATGAATTACCCTCATAGTGTCCTCTATCTCGGGTCAGGGAATTTTAAAAGACAGAGTTCAGGTTTCTTCAAAGGTTTTAAAATAAAGTGCCCATTCTTGAAGCGTTGATACTTTTGAGACAATTGCCACGTCATTTCCCAATCATACCACCAGAGTTTATTTTTTGCTTTAATAGGATTAGGTTAGTAAATTATCTGAAATATCTGCAGCTTTCAAGCAAGTATTGATTAAAGATAGCCAAGGAGAAAGAGAATTATCAAATTTGGAAATTGCCAATCTAGCTATAATTGATAGCAGCGAGTCTGATGTCTGGGCTAGCAGGAATTTCCCATATAATGTTATGACTTTCAATATTACAGTGCTGCTGAGTGATATTAGACCCAGTTTGTATCTTAAAATGTCCATCAGCTGACTCGCATGGAGGCCTAAGACCTTCTTCCAGAATATGCCTTCTAGCAGGGTCCAGTATTTTTGCCCTTTATAGATTCTAGTTTCCGCTCCATAGGTGATAATAGGTACCGCCTTTTGCTTGTAATAGATGAGAATGGGTTTGTAGGAGAATTTCCCATATTTATTGTGGAGTAGTCTAGCTTGGGATACTGCAGTCTGCATCTTTGCTCTTAGTACAAGGTGGTACGGGAGATCTGCTGGGTCGTTATGTGTGTTCATCGCCAAGTATCTATACTGATTGAACTACTTGAATGACAGATTCAGATATTGTCTACCTAAAACTATACTTTTTGTTGGACTTGTTAGTTGCACAAATTAGTATTTCGTTTTTTTCAATATTAACCGCTAGGTGGTTTATTTGTGCGTCGCTGTTTAGGATCGAAAGCAAGTTTTGGAGGCCTATCAAGGTTTTAGACAACAAAACTAAGTCGTCCACATATGGCAGCCATTGTAGCGAACTTGAAATCAGCTTTGGAGAATCAGACTAGTGTGCCGTGAAGAAAGGTCCAATATCAGCTATGAAGAAATTAAATAGGTTAGCAGCAAGAATGCAGCCCTGTTTCAAACCATTTGATGTCATAATTGGTTCTAATAATTGACCTTCCTGGGTAAGCCTAACTTAGATAGAGGTGTTTGAAAAAAACTGGATAATTAGAACGTGGATATAAGTTGGGCACTTCGCTTTTTCCAGTTTATCAAATAATAGTTCTCTTGAGATTGAATTAAACGTGGTTTTAAAATCGATAAAAATGATGTAGATGGTTTGTCCCGTGTAACGGCTTTGACGTTTCATAAGTGAAAGAGTTAATACATTAATGGACATTCCTAAGCCATGAACAAAACCTATTTGGAAGTTATCCATAAGCTGTTTATCGAGGACCCACGTAGTAAAGTCTCTTAACAAAAGGCAGGCAAATATTTTGCCTGGAAGATCCAGTAAGGCTACGGGCTGATAATATTTTGGACGTTTGTCGATCGCCTTTTTTAAAAATAGATACGATGACAGATCTTTTCCAGATAGTGGGTATTTGTCTGTTGTGTAATACCAGAGCCAATATATTATACAAAATATTTGCCCAAAAGCTAGGATGTGCCCTTAACAATAGGTTTGTGAGGCTGTCAGAGCCAGGGGCCCTGGAACCACTTAATTTAGTTATTAGTAAGAGGATATCATCGCGATCGAAGCTCAGGGTATCCTGTGCCTCCCAATGTCCAGTTTGGATAACATAGTTTTATTAGGCATGCTATACAATTCTTTATAATGTTCCATCCAGCTGGATTCCTGGACCACATTTATTAGAAAGGCAAGTTGGTTACGATTCATGACACTGTTTATCATTGCCTAAATTTGGCCAATGTTCTTAGATGCAATGGTTTTAAGCATCTGCTCATTGTCTTTCTGCAACATGAGTATTTGGTGAGATTTCTGCCAATTCCTATATTGGTTCTTTAAATTTCAGGCTAAAGGCAATCTCACCAACAAATTGTACTGGGCAATTGACATTCATTTCTTCTGGAGGAAAGTCTTATGTTTACTTTACTCAAGATCAAAAGTGTGTTTATGTTTGTAAGATGGTTTTGAGTTAAGCACCAGGGATACCTTGAATAGACTCACAATTGCAACATAGCGTCCATCAGTGTCGACTCATTTTAGATTTGGAGCCAAACTCTGGTCTAATATATGGGTGTTAAAGAGAGATAAATATTCCACAGACCATCTGAAGCGGTTCCTAGCTCCAGTTAGGGTCAATTTTGCCAGATAATAATCAATAGTATCAGGTGGACATTGCCAACTCCATTTGAGCGACAGAATGTCATGGTCACTACTAGTCTGAGGTAGGACCTCAAAGTCATCGATCAGGTTGTACGTGTTTCACTGGACAAAAATATAATCAATGGTTGTTGCTGATTGTCCTCTTTTCCATGTTGTTTTAGGGGGTATGTCACGTGGGAAGGTACCATTTATCATGATCAACTGTCTCTCTTTCATTAGGGCCAGCCATATTTTGTCAATATCAGTTAGGTTTGATTTCAGCAGCTGGATGTCGTTGATGTTCAAACCTCCTGCAATTAATACATGCAACATTGACGTTTCAACCAAATCCAGCACATCAGCTACCCGTAGAAGGAATAGTTGGTCAGTTATAGCTGCATGGGTGCACTAAATACTAAGCAAAGCTATATCAACAAGTGGAGTTATCAGCTTTACCAATTGGGTGTAAGGATTGGGTGAGGCCCATGGGTTTATAGTAAATTGCATGTTAGTTTTCACTGCCATTAAAACGCCTGCTGACGGACTGCCTAAAACTCCTCTAACAGCAGGTAGTAGTGCTAGATAAAAGCCAGGTTTCTTGCAACATGACAATGTCGAAAGGGCTAAGATTATCAGTTGTATTAAAAAGAAGGTGTTTAAATCCTCTAGAATTCCAAGAGGCTGAGCTGTAGAAACGTTGGTTAGATTTGATGGGCTGTTATCTTTGGTGACCTGACCGAGGATTTGGTGGTCCCTTTGACCAAGATTGGATGGGCATTAGATTAATTTAACGAGGCTCTTCCAAGGACCACTGAGAGCAGGTAACTATTAGCGGAATGTTGTGAGTCAGCATATTGATTTTGCCTATTTCTGTGTTGGTCAGTTAATTCACCGTAATCTTTGTCAGTTATCTGTAATTGGGTGTGATCTTGAGTTAATATAAAGCCTAAATGATATAACTGTGTTGTAGTTTGCCATAACATGTTCCGAATGTATACTTGATTGAATCCACAATTTTACCACACTTGAATTGGAACTGTCTATGAATTCACCTTGGGTGATGTCATAAGATTTAATATCTTCTAGTGTGTCCACATCACTGAACACATTGATAATGTTTTTTTGTTCAAGACATATTGGGGACAAGGATTGGGCCTACATTGTAAGATCAGCGTATGGACGTTTTTTGCATTGATAAGTGAATTTTATCTTGTTACAGGAGTTATATTTATTTTCTTTTGTTCAGAGAGGCCTAAATGCACTTTATTTATTACTGCATTTGTTGGTTGTCATATTTAAATCCAGAGGGATTATTGGTTTATTAACGGTAGAATGCATATTTGAATCGTCTATGTGCAATGTCTTAAGGGCAGTTGTGGGTTGACAATCTCTCTCTACATCTTTTCTTCTTTGCTCCAAAGTTGTGAAGCCTGATTTCGGTTGGCCTAATTTGAGAGGATTCATCTCATGGTATTCATTGTTGAATCGATATTGTATTTGAGAGTTGGCTAACACTAGAATTTTGAATTTGTAGTGATTCACTGCAACCCGATGACAAATGCTCAATGAGTTCACGAGCAATGATGCCACTGAATATGCTTATTAAGTCAATATTAAGCAAACACATGCTTGAAATCCCGAATAGTGAACTTCTTAGATCATAAATCCACCCAAAGACTCACCTTCCATATCACTATGCTTACTCTCCATGTGGGATATTTTGACCCATTCCAATGTGCCCCACTGCATCACTTTACAAATGGTGAAAGAAACAGCCCAAAATGGATGCGCTGACTCCTCTATGTGCCAAAATCTGCAAAACTGCATTTGGATTACAACCAAGAAAAGATTGCAAACCATCCCAGCTCTCAAGGGAAGACCTAATACTGAATTAACTGTATGTGCTGCAGATGAAAATCTTATTTAAAGGACTCAATCGAATGTTCTTTTTCAGGAATGAAGTGCAAAATCGCCTGTTTTGAAAGCATGTTTTTGTTTAAAGGTGTAATTCTTTAAGAAATGTCAAAGGATTGCTAATATACAATTCCACCTATAAACTGTGTTAATTTTATATGTTTAATTGAAAGATAGGTGAAACTTAAAGTTAATCCCAGCTTGGAGTTATTTAACTATTTAAAAAAAAAAACAATTCTGCTTGACAGTCCTCAGCCTGGGAAAGGTTGACACTTCAGGTTGACACTTCACTGCTGGCAGGAAGGCCTAATTGCTGCTGGGAGGCCTCACAACTGATAACAAAAGACCTCATTAGACATTCATCTTTTGCCCCAGGAGAAGACAATGGCAGGATGCTCTACACTCCAGGAGGAGGCTTCTCATTGCACTTCAAAGGACTGGCCATTTGCTCACACTTGGGAAGCAAGAAGAAAAAAAAAACTGTGATTTGGGGTTAATTTGCTTATTTTGCCACAGAACTTCATGACATTATACTTGGTGGCAAGAATAAGTAAATGAGTCAAAAGTGCATACATTCAAATTTGAACCTATGCTAGCCATGTGAAGACTTGGTAGGATTTCTTACTGTGTAAGGAATAAAAGTTATGCAAAAAGACTAATTGTGCAGAAACTGTTAATGCTGAAACTATAATATTATGTACCCATGTTCTAGGGGTGATGGCACATATATGTACCGAATTAAGAATTGCTAGGCCAAACCTTTATGATTAAAAATTGCAAAATTCAACAGAATGACAACACCAGGTCCCACCGACTTGGGAGTTGGATGTAACCGGAACCCATACATATTTAATGTATGTGTCTGATTTTATTAGAGGGGTTAATTATATAAATATGTATTTATGGGAAAGTAACATTTTGATCCAAATAACTGTGGGAGGTTCCCAAGTCACATCATAAAATATGACAACCCTTTCTGTGATCCTACCAGCAAAAAGCAAGGCAGGTACTGTGCCTTTGACCAATCATAGCATTGTGGGTGTGGGTTCTAAGTCTGCCCCTACCATAACCTGAGTGATGTTATTTGGCAGGATAAATAAGGGAACCTCACAACACACAGGACATCCTACCAGCAAAAAGCAAGGCGGGAACTGTGCCTTTGACCAATCACAGCATTGTGGGTGTGGGTTCTAAGTCTGCCCCTACCATAAACTGAGTGATGTTATTTGGCAGGATAAATAAGGGAACCTCACAACACAAAGAACACACACTGATTCCTGACTCCATCCTGATTTCCGCGTGACATTCTGTTCTAGAATTCTTCATCTTGCTACTGATTCCAGATTTCTTTACCAAGCCAAGGCCTCAGCATTTGCTGAACTCTTCTTCATCTAGGCCCATATAATGAAACCATCCCAAAACTTAAGGGAAATAATTTTGATCCAGTTTGGCTTGCTACCATTCATGCTTGCCTGCTGAAATTAGCCATTAAGAACCAATAATATTGTCAGAAACATTCTTGCAACTCTGTCTGTGATTCCTAGTGTTGCACCAATATTTTCTCATTTTTGTTTTTCTTGAACATAAATCATTAGTGATTTGGATTAAATAAAGTAATTCCATAAAGAAATCGGGGTATGCACCACGTAAAGGGGTCAGTGGCCAAGTAACTGTGGTGATTCACGGGTGGCATTCTTCTTTTTCTTAGCCATTCATCTATTTTAAGTAAAGTCAACGGCCCTCATTACGACCCTGGCGGAATTCGGAAAACGATGGCGGAAATGCAATACCGCTATCGAATAGCGCTCGGTGCGACTATGACCCGTCACCGCAAAGTACGATGCCATTAGCGACACCGTAGTGAACGCCAACGCTAACTGCACCAAGCACGCGCGCGCGCCATGCCAAACCGTAAACACCACTATGGCGCAACGGTACGCCAATTCCGACCCCAGCGGACATGTACCTAACGCCATCAAGCATGGCGGAATGCACCATTCCGCCATGGTGAGAAGTACGGCATCGCGAATCAACCGTAAACGGCCCCACTGACTGCCCGTACACCGCTCCCTGCCCACAAAGTACAACTCCCCGTAGGTGCAACGAAGCCACAATGCAACCAGTGAAATACACAAGTCACCCATGCATGCCAACGAACAAATGGACCTCAAGAGGGGCCAATGGGAGCTGCAGGGCACAGATGGCACGAATACAGAAGCCATCCCAATGGACATGACCACAGTCCCCCACCAAGAAACGCACGCAAACACAGGCACCTGTGACCAGCAATATTCAGAAAATCACAACATTCCACCAGTCCACCTGGCTGACCGGCATCTGTCACACAAAACCCAATCCCCCGCCCCTGAGCATGACAACATTCAAACTGTCATATTGGCAGCCCCCATCCCTGACCTCACGGGCTTCGTAGGCAAACGCGCCCAGTACAGGACCACGCAACAAAACTCCGAAGCTGGAACCCAATGCAGATCCCCTCACAATACATCGCTCCCCAAATAGGAATATGCCACATCACTTGCAAAGAAGAACGCTACACGGCCCATATCAGAATAGAATTTTAATGCACATCAATATCACCAAGCCCATACAGCCATCAGGCCATGAACTCCAAAACACATTTCACCATTGTGGGCTGCATCCGCAAGAAATGACCAGCCACTACTCGTGTGACGCCCTGTTCCCTCATGGTACACAGAGCCACATACACGTACGAAAAGGCAACATGGAAGCGCACAGAACCGCAGGGCCGTCCCAATGGGGAGGCACTAGTCCAGCTGAAAGGCCGAAATGTTGCTCCGAGCCACCAGTACTGCGTAAGGGCATGTGGCCCATTGGCGATCGTCCCATAAGATCGTAATGCTGCTCCACTGATTAACACGAAGCAGCAGGTGTCGGGAGTAAAATCCATCTGCAGGAGTGGCATACAGATGGCAGTGGCAAAAGGGGAGGAGATACCTGTCAACCAAAAGAAAAGAAACAGAATAGAATGGCCATCAGAACTACATTCGAACAACTCACTTCAATGATCACACTAGATCCACAGCCATATGCATGCAAGCCCACTCCAAAGGATCATCACCACCCCAAAACCACTTGCGAATCATAACTACCTATATCGAGGTGAAAACACCATCACAAACGAGTGTACCTGTGCATGCGCCTGTGAAAACAGAATCCTTCAGATGGGATTGGTAACGTGCATGGACACAAGTGTCTGAAGGCGCGTCGAGACAGGGAGGGCTCAACAAGGCCAGATAGACGATGGTCCCACTATGGCAGCCCTGCATCACATAGCGCAGGGGGGGCGGACAGATCCCAAGAAGCCCTGTACATGGCAAACACTGTATCAAATCACCTGCCCATGCATCCATTCATCATTCCCTCATCCCGTAATGAAAACGCCTGAATATTTACTCACATAACATTAGAAATATCCATTGAGTCTGTGCGTTATGCAGCCTGCAAAATCCACAGTGCCCCAGCACGTAATTCCAGTCTAGTGAAGTAACATGTATTTGGGAACGTCCTGCCTTATCGTCCACTACGCAATTGCGCATCCCATACTATTCATATCAATCATAGCATTCTCGCCATGGCCCCTGTCCCAAGGACATTGAACAATAGAACGTTATATTTGCAGTCAGACCTGTGGGCATCTCCTCGCCGCTAGCTGAAAACCGAAAGCGCCGCCCTTCGAATTCCTCATTTGCAACATCACGTCGAAGAGGCATCTGTGGCCGTTTGAAAACACTAATTAATCCATCGAGTGCGGCTGTGTGTGAAAATGCCAACTGCCTTCACCCACGAATGGGACGCCCCGCCCGTCGTTGCAACTCGGTACAGTGATGAATGAGGGCCCACCGTTACTCGAGTACTACGTTCCACTGACCCTTCACAACTCTGTTCGCGACTGCACAGATAGTATGTGAAACAATGGGACCACAACAGAATGAACATATCAACCAATGTTACACGGCCATCGGGTACAAATACAAGATTGCAATAGCAAGATGCCATTCCACGAATTGCAGCGTTGTGCGCGGGACGTGCTCGGCCAAAGGGGAGAGCAGTTTGCACAGGTGGAATGAATCACCACAGGTAGAGGCCATTCAGCCTGGAAACACATAAATTGCACAGCCAGTCTCCTCCCACACCCACTCCGAAATGCTACCGGCAGGACTCGCGATGTTGGCCCTGGGGGACCTGATAGCACTGCAAGTACTCCAACTCCAAGAAGAAGACGAACACCAACTACAACCGGCCGCACGGAGGAGACGCAGGAGGAGGAGGAGGCCAAGGCAGGGCCAGCAAGGGCCGCCAGCACAGCCACTACCACCACGCAGGCAGCCCGCAATCCCACGCCTCCGAGCACATCCGTTCAACCTCACTGATGAGCAGATCCACACCCTCTACCGTCTGGACCGGGACACCATAACCGCCATTGTGGACATGACACAGGCTGACCTTGTCAGCATGATAGATAGCCCAACCGCCATCCCACCCCTACTGAAGGAGGTGTCTGTACTCCACTTCCTGGCCACAGGCACCTACCAGCACACAGTCGGACAGTTGCATGGCATTTCTCAGCCACTGTTCTCACGGACACTATTGCAAGTGCTCGATGCCCTCCTGCAGCACGCAGACGACTACATCTCTCTACCACGCTCGGAGCAGGAAATTACCAACACAAAAGTGGGATTCCATGCACTTGGCGGCATACCGGGTTGCATTGGTGCCATCGACTGCACCCATGTGGAATTGGTCGTCCCACATGCCATGGAGGCCCAGTACCGCAACCGAAAACAATTTCATTCCCTGAATGTACAAATGGTGTGTGACTCCAACAGGATCATTACACATTGTTGTGCCCGATTCCCTGGATCAACCCATGATTCTATGGTCTTGAGGAACTCTACAATACCACGCTACATGGAGCGACACGCAGGGAACAGATCCTGGCTACTCGGTGAGTCTCATTACATGCATGATAATGTGGGGTATGTGATTCGGCAATGACCTGGCAGGAAGGGGGGGGGGTGTGCGTACGTAGCAATGGCATTCCACATCATACGTTTCTCGTCCACATACAGGTGATGCTGGATATCCACTGAAGAGATGGCTCCTCACACCAGTCCGGAACCCACGGGACCAGCATGAGGAGGACTACAACCATGCCCACTCACGTACCCGTGTAGTCATTGAACAGGCATTCGGCCTACTGAAGACCCGTTTCCGGTGCCTCAGCAGGTCTGGCGGGGCACTCCTGTACCGCCATGAGAAGGTTGCAAAGATGGTGATGGCATGTGTCATGCTCCACAACATGTGCGTACGTAGAAATGTGCCCATGCCCCCTGACGCAGAACTGCAAGCACCTGATGATGGTCATGATGAGGGTGGGGATGTGGCAGCACCTCAAGGAGTCTGCGAGGCACAGGAGGCCCGTGACATTCGTCAGCATCTCATTGATGCATGCTTCTAGCACTCACGCCTGGTGGCTGATACATGGACACGGGATGCGTGGCACTGTGTGTGTCTGGTACATGCACAATATGGACTGTACGCCTATAATGGCCTAGTACACAAAGATCAATGTCCACACATCTCATTGGTTGATCGTGCACTTTTTATGGCATATGTGATATCATGTTGTACACCCTATCGACCCGCCACCCAAGTGAGCCCAACACACCCCCTCCACCCTCCCACCTCCCCCCCGAACACCAGTGTCCAAATATGCTCATCGTCCGTGGGCAGTCGCTATTGCAAGCCCCCTCTGCGGGTATCAGGGGCACCCCTGCCTGTGGAGCGCAGGTTCCTCCCAGATCTACGTTGGGGGCTGCCCTGGACGGAACTTGCAACGGATGATGTCTCTGCCTGCTCACGTCCATGCATGTCCCTAAGGGTTTGCGAGAGCTCAGTGAGCACACGGCGCACTGCGGCAAGTTCACCACATACGGCTTTGGAGGTCGCATGCAGTTCCCCCCTCAGGCTCTCGGTGCTTCTCTCCATTTGGACTCTCAGGCTCTCGGTGCTACTCTCCATTTGTGCCCTTAGTGTCTCTGTGCCTCTCTCCATTTGTGCCCTAAGTGTCTCAGTTGATGTTTCTATGTCTGCCTTAGTGCCCCCACATTCATCGGCATGGTCCTTGAGGAGCGTGGCCAGTTGCTGCTGTTGCACGATTAACTGGTCGAGGGACTGTTGCCTCTGCTGGGCCATGGCCATTTGCGGGGGTGTCACAGAGGGGCTGTTGTCCTCATGTTGCCCTGCCACAGGGCTTGTGGGGGATGGCCAGTCGTCGTCTTGTGGGTGCCCCTGCGTGGTATCCTCATGTAGTACGGGATGGAACAGACAGGGGGATTGGGACAGGTCATGGATGGATCTGACTTCGACATCCCCGTCTTCTGTGTCGGAGCATGCTGCCATCAATGGGGTGTCACCTATGGTGCTGCTGCCACCGGAGGCAGTGCCTTCTGTGGCATCCGTTGGGGGGACCTGTGGTGGTGGTGTTGTGGCCATGCTGGCTGCTGGGGTGCCTGTTGATGTTCCCTCCTGTGTGCTGCCACCTGATTTTTGCTGCTGCCGTGTCTTGATGCGTGCAGCTGAGGTGGAGGGTCTTTGGCCGTCGGTCTTGGCCCTCTTTGCAGGTGTGCTGGTAGGGGTGTCCTGCAGCTCGTCGTTTGGATCGGACCCTGTGGTGGAGTAAAGGAGGGCGGGGGTTATTGGTGGGTCTGTGGGAATTGGAATGGCAATGTATCACATGCATTGGGGTGGTACCTGAGGGTGATTTGGGTCGGGGCCTTGGAGGTGCTTCCATTTGTGTGTGGAGTGAGGGTGCAGTTGTTTGGCAGCCTGCAGTTAGGGTGTGCCTGCTGCACGTGTAGTGCGTGTTTTAGGGGTTTTTAATTATTTATGTATTTATTGTGGGTTTTAACGTGCGCTATCAGGCCAATGTGTGTGGACGTTCTCCTGGACATGTGTTTCTGTTGCACTATGGGGACACATGGTGCTTCGAATGGATGGACTTTGTGGATTTAGCATTGTTTCATTAGGCCCACCTACCTGAATCTTCGGATGTCTGCACTCCTTTCTCCATCCCTCCGACTCCCTCTATGCTCTCCATTCCGATGGTGGAGGCACAGATTTCTTCCCAGGGGGTCAGCTTGATTGGTGATTCCGACCCTCCCCCGGTGGCTGTGGCAATGTTGCGGTTGGCAGAGAGTATGCTGCGGACGCGTATCCGCAGGTCGTCCCATCGCTTGCGGCATTGCTGTGGGGTGCGGGGTGCGGTCCCCACCGCACTTACCCGCTGTGCCACCAGAGCCCATATGGCCTTCTTGTTTGCGAGTGCCGTCCTGGTCATTTGCGTGGAGAAGACGACGGCAGCATTCTCCTGGAGGGTCTCTGTTAGCACGGTGAGTTCCTCACGGGAGAAGTGGACCTGCCGCTTGCGGTCGCACGCTTTCTTCGCTACTTTTCCCATTTTTCTTGGTTTCGCTAGGGTGGATGACGGGTTGGGTTGTGTCTCAGGGTGGTGATTTTAGTGGTTGTGTGGTTTTAGTGGTTTTATAGGTGTACGGCGGGTTGTTTCCCGTTCCGGGCCCGTGTTTTAACTTCCGTTTCCGTATATTTCCGGTCACCGTACTTTACGGTAGGCGCACACTGCGGTGTCCGCTGTGATGGGTGGCGGTATTGCACCTAGGGCGCCGTACGGCGGCGGTGTGGGCCGTTTTGGGGTCATTTCCGCCATCGCGGACTTTGCACTTCCTCCATGCCGTGGTGCTCGTGCCCAATGGGTCGGAATGGGCCGCACTTTGCTCCTTCTTGCAATGGCGGAAACGCTATTTACGCTGTGGCGGTCCGGTCAGTCACTTTCCGCCAGGGTCGTAATGAGGGCCAACCTGTCATTGTAAACCAAATTTCTGCTTTTCTCTGTTCTATTCTTCTAAAAACACCTCTCATTCAAACTTGCATAACTTCCTAAAATGTATAGCTAGAGACTTAGGCCCTGATTCATGGATTATTTGCACCAAAGAAAACGGGATTTTTGCGCCATTCTGCCCACAAATCCCCATTTGTTAAACAGGGATTTGTGGGCAGAATGGCGCACAAATCCTCTTTTTTTCGCCACAAATAATCCATGAATCAGGGCCTTAGTTTCAACTCTGACTGAAACCTAAGACCTTTAGCTACATCCCTACCCTAAAACCGCATCGCAAAACGTTGTCTTTGGCCCGTTTTTTAAGTGTTGCGCCCAGAGATTTATATCAATTTAAGGACTTTTTGTACACTTTTCATTGTTTTCCTAAACCATTTTCAAATGTCATTTTGAAAGTGTCAAATTTCCATAATGCTTTCTCTCTTGTTTGGGGAGGGAAGATTGTATTCAAATCCTGTACACTGTTCTATATTCCTGAATATTTTTATTTTTTTATTTTTTTTATTTAATGAATTTAGTTGAATTTAATCAACTTTTTTCAATTTAAAACAGCAATTTATCAAAAGGTTTACATATAAAACACAGTGAATTATAAAACATACAATCATAGAACCCTACCAATCACCCCAAATGTCACACCATCACTTCCAATGCTAATAGTTACATTTGGGTTTTGCATTATTAAACGATTGATACACAATGACCAGGTATGACCATCACTGTTCCATGTAGCAGATATTGTTATGAATCGAGCTATTTTAGTAGATTTAAGGCTCGTAGAAAGTTAATTGTGGCCAGTCTTATGCTCATGCAGGTGGTAGTGGAAATAGCAAGCCATCTATGCTCATGTCTCATCTGGCTAAAGTAAGGCAAATGTTTACTAAAGTGACTTTGTCTTAAGTTCATAAGTCCACAATAACATGCTCCAAAGTTTCAATAGTTGTTGCATTGTTGCAAAACCGACATCCTGAAGATTCTCGCAGGATTTATTTTCTACGGGCTTGAATTTCACAGGTAGGACATAAATTAAAACGCATGCGTAACAAAGCATTCCTAACAGCAGGAGAAGGAGATTTGCATAAATAGAAGGCCATGTCTCTATAACACTTTGCTGAGAAAACAGCTGGATCAAAATCTTTGTACTTCAACCACAGATATCTAGTGTCAATCCAATCCATCATGTAGAGTTTTTTCTTAGCTCTATCAGGATTGGTGACAAGGGTTTCAATGGAAATGTCTGCATTTAGTAGAATGGTAAGGATGTTTTTAGACCATGTTTTCGGAAACAGATGAGAGGAAGACATCAGATAGCTGGCAACTGTGGCTAAAGTTGATTTATCAAGAGCAGATAATAGACATTTTCTAAACAAGTTGCATAAGCGCCAGTTATACATTGCCAAAAGTGAGGTCAAACCTACTTCATATCGAATGATCGGGCCTGGAATGCATTGTGGCAGATTTAGAATAGCACGCCAAACTTTTGCTTCTAAAGCATGTAGGAATACTGGATCACTTGTACTGTATGCCTCTAGACCATATAAGATGGTAGGGATGACATTCTGAATCCAGAAGATCAGAGCGGGTTTAATGGAGAATTTCCCAAATTTATGCATGATTAGACGAGTCTGGCGGATTGCTGCGAGAATTTTAACTTCAATTATCATTAACTGGGAATGAGCGTTCGACACTCCGTCAAATAGGATACCCAAGTATGTATAATTGGGAACCACCTCTAAATTTATGTGCTCTAGTTTCCAGATCATGTGATGACTGCGCTTGCCTTTCGGAGTGTAGACTACGATTTGGTTTTTTTTGTCATTTACTAGCAACTCATTCACTCGAAAATATTGACATAATGCTGTTAAAAGATTTTGCAGGCCAATGGGAGTTTTAGATATTAGTACTAAATCATCTGCGTACCATAACGCTTTCGCCTCAATGTTATTCAATTTTGGTGCATCTGCGCGTACTTCTTCAAGTGCACTTCTAACATCATTAATGAAAAAGTTGAACAGCGCCGAGACGAGAATGCACCCCTGCTTCAGCCTCCGGTAAGTAAGGACGTCCGATGATAGAAGCCCCTCAAAGTTCAATTTAACCGGATGGAGGTGTTCGAGTGTAATGCGAAAATGATGTCGCTTAAAGTTGACGGACACCCAGCCTCTAACAATTTGTCCATCAGTCGCGGTCTAGCGACTGAATCAAATGCCGAGTGTAGGTCAACAAATGCAAAATACATGGGCTGTTTAACGGACTGTGCCTGATGCTTATTAAGTTTACCGAAGTGCCCAAACCTGCCACGAAGCCTGTCTGCGCCGGATCGTGCAGATTTGTTTGGGCAGTCCATTGATTAAATTCCTTCAACACCAGCCGCGAAAATATTTTTCCCGGCGCGGCTAGGAGGGCAATCGGGCGATAGCATTTTGGGTCTTTACAGTCACCTTTCTTGTAGATGGGAACTATAAGAGAGGTACTCCAAGATTTTGGAATTATCTTAGTGGATAAGATGTGACGAAAGGAATTAAACAAGATAGTAGCCCATTCTTCTGGGTTCTGTTTAAGCATATAATTCGTAAGACCATCCGGCCTAGCCGCTCGTGAGGAGGATGACTTATTAATGAAATCCCTCACAGATTTCATCGAGCATTCCAGGGACCAAATAGCAGAAGATCTCTGTATATATTCATATTTGGACATGTTATGGTCAGCATATAGATGGGTTAAATGTTCTATCCATTGCGTTTCTGCAACACCATTTATTTGAGATTCCAGTTGGGAAGAGGTATTGCACTTGTTCAATAATTGCCACACTTGTGCTGAGTTTTTCGAAGAGCAAACAGACAGGAAATTCTCACTGTCAACTTGAAATAAGCGCGCTTTTCTAGCACACGTCCAATTGCGATATGAGCATTTCGCTGTTTTGATTGCTTGGAACTGTTCTTTTAGTGGCAGGATTCGGGAGTAATGTATCTCTTTTCTTAATTGAGCTTTACGATGGTGTAAAGCTAAATCAAAGCCGTGAGTATGGGAACGAGAAGATCTAATATGTAAAAATTCACCATTTCTGAACGTGTCAAGTACCTCAACATAAGATGATAGAGAATGTGTGCTTTGGTGTCGTAAAATAGCTGTGTTTAATGATTGCAACAAATCTGGGGACCAATGAAAATGATTCTTACCATTGTTAAGTATCAGCGACTGTTTACACCAATGTTTAGTAGTGGAGACAGTCTGGCAGGGAGTCAACCATTGCAGGGACAATATGTGATGATCACTATGTGTTTGTTTTATGATTTCGAACTTAATGGTGTTAACATATATGCTTTCACTTGCATAGATGTAGTCTATGATGGAACTAGAGTTTCCCCTTTGCCACGTGTTTTGCGGCGGGATGTCTCCCATAATTGAACCATTCATCACCTTCAGATTAAGATCTTTAATAAAGGTGCTCCATCTCAGACTTGCATTGCATAACCCCTTATTAGGGGCAGGCAAACATGCAAAGTTTAGGTCTCCCACCACCATTAAGCCAGAAATCGAATGTAGAGCAATAGTTTCAAAAACTGATGATAAGGCAAGATAAAAAGCATCATCAGTAAAGCCTGCGGGATTACGATAAAGGTTTACGAGAGCAAATACCTGCGGTCCATGAGTGATTTTGACCAACTGGATGAATCTATTCGGCGACAGCCATTCCTCAATTTGGAAATCTTTGCTAGATTTAACGGCCACCAGTAAGCCCGCAGTCGGTCTACCTTTATTGGAAGACATTGCCGGGAGAAAACAAATAATATGATCATCCCATGTGGGGGCAGATACCAGCCACGTCTCTTGTAAGGCTATAATATCGTAACTGTTTAATTGAGCATTCGCAGACCACTGTAGATGTGAGTGACCTCTAGTATTCCAGCTAGCAAGAGAGATGGTTTCTCTCTTCTCAACAATTGATGGTTATAACATATTTTTTTATGTCAATCTGGTCTGTGGACAGTTAACCTCCGTGCAAAAGGTGCAAGAGCATTCTGTGGTCGGGACCTGTACTGGTATCTCATTTTGAACTGTATTTTCATGTGTCAGTGGACGGGCAGGGTCTAATGCAAGCAAAAAGCCCAGATTGAATAAATCCATTTTTGATTTCCATAGAGCGTTCCAGACCAATCCCGATTTGATCCATAATCTTACAATTGATAGATTATTTTCGCAAATAAATTCAATCTGGTCAAAATCACTCAAGGACAAGTCCTCCAGGGACTGAATGTCTCCACAGATGTTCAAAACACTAGAGCGACACAAATCATATTTCGGAAAGGGGCCCTCACGACATTTTAAGATTAATGTGTGGAAGGAATTAAAACACTGTGTTTTGATGTCTTTTTGGTTATGAGCTTGGAATTTGGACTTCATACCAGGATTCTCATTTGGATCTCTCATGTTTGGGCAAGAGAAAGAAGGCTTAGATTGAGCCCTTGATCATTGGACGTTACTTGGGCGGGTCAGAGACGGATCATGACCGTGACACTCCTCTTGAGCTTTGACAGAATTGGATAAGATAGGAACGGTTAGAATTCCAGCCGCTTGATTTAGCTCTGGGAGTGCCTCAGACAGCCTTTTGCCAAGATAGGCATCTACCGCCGTTTTCAGGGCGGATAGACGATCTTCAAAACCAGCAGATGGTAATAGGAAGTATTTGAGGACCAGGACAGCACCTATCAGTACCGGTCGGGATAGAGTGAGTCGTGCTGCCTTGAGTAAAAGGCTTAGGGGGCAAGGTAGAAGAAGCCTCGCATTCAAAAAGGTCCACCAGTTCATTCAAAGGCGCATAGTCACCCTGGGGGACTTGCGAGACAGAACTGGATGCGACCTCGGAGGCAACCGTTACCGCTAAGGGGGTGACACGATCTGTAACACCTCCCACGCCTTGAGGGGGATGCGCTATAGGCGCCAAGGCGCCAATTACCAAACTAGTTGGTGGACATGTGACCTGTAGATTTTGATTAGCTTCTTTAGCAGACTTACGCATTGTTGTTACTTTGGTTGCCAATTTAGACCGTTTTGAGATTGTGGTTTTCCTCTTGTTTTTCTGAGAAAGAGACTGACCTTCATTGGAATTACTGACTTTAGCAACATTAGTGCGTGGAAAAGACTGAGGGGAATCAACGCTAATCCATGAATCATTTTGTTGGATGGTTATGGCATCTATGGACTCCACAGGATGAATTATTTTTTCAAATGTTGGAACCACTGTTAACACGGTTCTAGCGCACAGTGGATTCAAATTATTGTTTCATTCCGGACCTGGCGAACTCTGCAGAGTGGTGGACTTAAGAAGGGCTGAGGCCAACCGGCTCGAGATGGTCAATTGTTCTAAAGTGGTAAGTCTCTCCATGATAAGGTTTAAAGTCGGGGTGGGGGATGGATTTTGCGAGCATCGTTGCATCTACTCCCCAATTTGATCAATTTTAGTTGTTTGGAGCGCTATTTTTCGATCCAACTCTTCAAAGAGTTTGAAGAGGCTTAATATTGTTGTGTTCACGGCCCCTAAGGTAATCTGTAAAAGGGCTGGATTTACAGATGAGTCACTAGGGGTTTTTTGTTGACAAGCAGCGTCTCGGGGTTGGTTGTATAAAGGACTCTTCAATTGCATGCCTTGTAGAGTCCATAGAGCCAGGAAGATTGTAGTCTGTAATGACGGACAATCTCGAACTTTCTAGGTCAATATTACACTGAGGCGAGGGTGTATTGATTGTTACAGATTCTTTAGCATTCACGTCAAAAATCTCAAGCACATCCACACTAGCTGTATCACCTACTGATGGGTGGGAGGTTTGGGGCTGCAAAATTGTTCCATGCTCGATAATAGACTGTGTTTGAAATGTGACACTAACAAGTTCGACCGAGTCGTCCAGGTTTCCTTCCTCGACTACAGTTACCATTTGATTAATTTTAATGGGAGTTTGAGGTAGGGTGAGTAGGGTTTGATCAGAAATGATCACATTAGGGATTGGTTCAATTAGACCTGGAGATGGGATGTTGTTGAAATCGCATGGCTGTTTGTTCATTGCCGGCAGCACACTTTCCAACGGGCCTTGAGTATGGTTCCCTACTGCAGGATCATTTATTTTGTCATAGAAATGCCTAATGTCTTGATTTAAGGAGGGTGTTTTAATAACAGAAGTTAAAATAATAGATTTCTTGGAATTTCGCGAGGAACTCTTTTTTTCCTCACTCAATTTGAAGTTATTACCATTTACTGGAGTTTTGAGCATTACCTTTGATGCCACAGTCTCAGAGGTAGCTTTATTAATCAACACTTCACCCGAAGTGTTACTTGTATGAGTTGCTGCGGCTACCTCTGGCATGTCTGTTTTTAGTGTATACAGCATGCGAGAAATAAGTAGCCTTCTAGTTTGGCTACTTCTTGGAGTGTATAACAAGCAACTAGTAATGAGAAGAGAACTGCGCTTCGAAGCGCTGATTGAAAAGCGCTACAAGAATTACTATGCAATAAAGGTCGCTTAATAAGTTTAGACGTCTTTGGAGCTGGGGCAAAGTACACTCTTATAATACAATGCCATGAAATGTGTAAAAAAGCACTAAACCCAGAGATTAGCAAAAAAACATACAATAACACCACAAAAACAGATTGAACACTATACTAGAATGCAGTAGATCTGGGTCTCTTTTGAAGAATAGGGTAAAAAGTCAAAGCTGGATAAAGGAGCAAGTATATGTACTGCTAAGTCTGTTTAAAAAGGGGTGACAAGCAGCGGTGATCCTAAAAAACTCTCAATAATAGGGTAAGGAACGCCCGACAGATCGAGGAGCGGCCAGAGTCCGACTCTCCCCCCTTACCCTAGTTGCAATTTAAAATTGAGTTGATGGTGGAGAGTATGAGCTTAGTCAGATGTACACACACGGCCGCAGGTCGAGGACAAGGACAAGTCACAACCAAACAGCTAAACAGCTGCTCCAGCCCTTACTGCCTCCAGGGCTTAACGCCGCAAGGGTGGTTGGGCCGGCAATTTGTGGCCGGTACCAGTCACGTGATGCGTCACATGTGAGCAGAAGTCCCCGCCTCCTCCAGGAAGCAGGGGGAGCAGCAAGAGCAGAGCTCGCAGTGCTGCAGGGAAGCAAAGAAAATGCACGCACGTTGAAACGTTTACACGTTCAGTCCACAAAGCGCTCCTTCAAGTGATTCCAAAACACGCTGCTCAGGCGGTTGGGCTGGCAATTTGTGGCCGGTACCAGTCACGTGATGCGTCACGTGTGCGCAGAAGTCCCCGCCTCCTCCAGGAAGCAGGGGGAGCAGCAAGAGCAGAGCTTGCAGTGCTGCAGGGAAGCAAAGAAAATGCACGCACATTGGAACGTTTACAAGTTCAGTCCACAAAACGCTCCTTCAAGTGATTCCTGAATACCTGCTGCTTCCTTACATCTGGGTAGAATAGATTTTTTTGTGAGTTGAGAAATCTGCAGGGGGAATTCTTAACTTAATCACTATCTTTTCAACAAGCCGAAACTGTTCTTTTCCCTGTGTTTTATATTCTGTGTTGCTATAAGTGAATTTAACTGTGTTACCTACCTTCTGATTTGTATTGTCACCACATTGGTGATTGCTGCCCCATACATATTAAAACATATGTTTGATTTGAATTTTAAATAAATGAATAAATATTACCTTTACCAACCAGCCTGATTCCTGGTCCATTGTGCCCTGAGGGTATTTTGAGAAGGGGTTTGATATGAGTGGTATATCACTCAGAATATTGAACCTATAGACACAATAAATATTTCATTTGTGCATTGCATGCTAGGCTGAGACCCGGGTATATTGCCTGATAGAAATCCTTAACAGATTCTCTACATCAACACACAATTAGAGTGCACCTGCACCCCTCGATCAATTTCGGTCTAGCTGCTCACATACGAACACAACCCCATGAACACCTCATCATTCTAATAAAACACAGCTATATCCCATGACAAACTGGCCTAGCTGCCCACATAAGCGTCCTACACAGGCCTAATGCAACTAGAACCCAGTCTTGGTGTCCACCCGCCAGACAGCACACATTCAACTGATAACAATATCACCACACCTAATGCTAGGATGCAGCTACCATCTGGCAATTCCATCAGCTGCACACATAAATGGTGCACCCAAGCACCCTATGACACCTTACTCTCTCAACTGACATGGACTTCGGTCCCCGAGGGCGTTGAACCTACCAGCGCTTTGATGTCATAGCAATGATATATAGAGCGCTATATAAATGCCAAATAACATAACATAACATTTATAACTGGTAGTTGGTCTAATCTCTCAACTGCGTCAATGAGGTCATCTAAGGGATCAGAGACTTCATTATCTGACTCTAAAAGAGTTTCTTCCGCTAGAGGCTCACATTTTTTATACCTCTTTTTGATTTTAGTACTCTTTTGTTTTTTTTTCCTTAATATCATATTCAATTGAAAGCAGAGTCTATCCGGAGATGTTAAAATTTGAATACATTTCCTGGAGCCAAATTGAGTTGATGGCAATTTTTGGTTCTTGGATTTTCTTTCCTTCACATATAGGTTTTAAATGCCTTTTTTTTGTTTTTTGTCTCAAAAATATCAAAAGAGGATTTTGGCACCTTAGGACCAGAATGAGCTGGTTGATGTTCTGCTTCAAGAGAACCATGAATTGGCTCAGGAGTCAATATGAATAACTTCATGGGTTTCAGTACAAGGCATTATACTCATTAGTAGAGAATTCGATAAGGAGAGAGGAGAACACATTCTCGTTTCTAGAGGATTATCATGTAATGCGTTGGTGATCAAATATGCGCCAGAGAATTTCGTATGAGTTTGATCAAGCTTAAGGCAATAGACCTTATTGATCAAGTCAGTTTGACAGAACAATTTGTTATCATGTGCTTCGTAAAGTTTCGCCAACAAAAGTAAGGCTGTGTTCATCGCCGATAAAGTAACCTCAACTAATGGGCAGAGGTCAATTTTATGGTTCATCGGCGTCCTAGGAGTGGGATTAACATAAGAGGCTGGAGACCAGGAAGATGATCTATGGAATTCACACATAGTATAGGCGATTGAGAAAGATCAAGGTGCCTAATGGGCAGGGTGATAGTCTGAGGGTTCTGAGTTTGGGTATCTGGAACTAAAAGTATCTCGGTGGGAATCTGGTCTACAGTTGTAAATCAAGCAAGGGGACTGTCTTCATGTGCTCCTTCACCTAGCTGATTTGTACCCATAGGAAATGTAGGAGCTAAATTAGAGGCAGAGACGGATTGGATCTCAATTTACTATCATGCTTGATGAAATTTATAATGGAATGATCTATAGCATGAACTTCTACTATTGATATTTATATTGATCTTTTATTTGTATTACGCTTGTACACAAGTGTTTCAGGGCGCGACAAGGCAAGGGAGGGAAACAAGGGAGGAACAAAACAACAATCTTACTAGGCCCAGTGACATTGTGAACGCACAAGTGCAGGAGAGAGACGAAAGGGGAAAGTGCATGGAAGGGGGGAGTGGAAAGTGCTGAGTAAAGAAATGATTAAATAAATAAATAAATAAATAAATAAATAAATAAATAAATATGACAGACAAACAGTGGTAGTGCAGCCAGCAAGTGGCAAGTGCAAGGTTTAAGGCAGACAGGGTGTGTCCGATAAGTGCAGACAAGGGGGTGGGGGGACTGTAAGGTTACAGGTACAGACCCCAGAGCAAGGGATTGCCAGGTGAAGTGTGGTTCGATTGCAGGATGAGCAAGTACCTGGGCCCAAAAGTCAGAGGGTAACCAGGTGCACGATGCTGAGGCAGAACAGACCAGCAGAGGAGAGGAGGAGCGAAGGCAGAATCAAAGAGGAAGGTCTAGAAGTGCAACCCCAACCAGAGATGGCTCTCCTCAAGTTTCAGAGTGGCAGGGAGGCTGTTCCAGAGGGAGGCCTCAGCCAAGGACAGAGATATACCCCCAGCTTGTTTCTTTGACTGACCCTGAGGGAGTTGGAGGTGGAGGAGCAAAGAGCTCGGGAGGGAAGGTATTTATGCAGGGACAGCTGAAGGTATTTTGGACCCAGGCCCCAGAAAGCCTTGTGGACAATGCAAAGGGTCTTGAATTGTATGCTTGCAGCCGCTGGGAGCCAGTGGAGAGATGTCAAGGCTGGAAAGATATAATCCCAGAGCTTGAGGCCAAGGACAAGACTTTCAGTCCTGTTCAGGATGAGTTGCAAAGGGCGGAAAGTAGAATCAGGTAGATTTAGAAAGAGGCTGTTGCAATAGTCCAACCTAGAGAGAACCAGGGCTCAGGTGACAGTGAGCTTCTGGGGGAAGGAGAGGAAAGACAGAATACCTCTGAGGAGGAGCAGTAGGAATTTTGACTTTTTATAGACATCAGTGATGTGGGCAGAGAAGGAAAGTGTGGAATCAAAGATGACCCCATGGTTCTCAGCCTCGGAGGTGGGGGTAGTGGAAGGGCCAAGGGAGGCTGGCCAGAGAGTGACAGGAAAGGAGGGTGAAGGTCTGCCGATGAGGAGGATCTCCGTCTTTCAGGCATTCAGACAGAGATCATTGGCGACACACCAATACTGAATGGCAGATAGGCAATCAGAGATGAGAGAAGGAGAGGAGGTGGTGGAGGGAAGCCTGAAAATGAGTTGAGTGTCATCAGAAGTATTGTGGTAGGCAAATGTTGCCAGGTATTGGTTGGAGAGCAGATCTTCACGGATGTTCAGGAGAGCAGTTTCCATGCTTCTGCCAGCTCTAATGCCAGACTGATGGTCGTGGAGACAACCAACAGAATCAGAGTGAACATTAAGCTGCAAGATGACCAGATTTTCCAAGGGTGTGCCCAGAAAAGGACTGATGGGTGATAGTCAGACTAGAAGGGTCAGCTGTGGGTTTGTGAGAAGAGGGTGCACAAGAGAGTGCTTCAGGGGGAGGGTAAGGCTCTAGAGGTAAAGGAGAGGTTGCAGAAATCAGCCAGGGCAGGAGCGAGGGTGTCAATGCGGTCCGTGATGGTTTTTGGAAGAACAGGGAAGGACTGGTCTCTCATCTTCGCTAGGGAAATCATAGGTTCAAAGTTCGATTACAGCAATGCTCTCTTTGCTGGCACCTCCGCCAAAAACCTCCAGAAATTGCAAGTCACTCAAAGCAATGCACTACAAGCTGCCCTCAGCATACCCAAAAGAGAACACATTTCAAGAGCCAGGAGAGCAGTCCACTGGTTACCCATCAAAGAGCGTGTCCTATTCAAAACCCTGGCCAGCATCCATACATGCCTCACAAACACGGCGCGCCTCTGTCTTTCCAAAAAGCTCACAAGAGCATGCTTCTCCAGGCCCATAAGAACCAACTACGCCCACCGCCTCAGACATCCCAAAGTGAAGAGGGGTGAGCTTTCCATTTATTGCCACCAAACAGTGGAACTGCCTGCCAGCTAGCCTCTGAGCAGAACCTTCCTACTGGGCATTCTGTAAAGTCCTAAAAACCTTTCTATTTAACTAAACATGCACCATACACATGTACTGTCACTACCTATGCCGAACCTGACTGCATACTGTAACCATGTATAAAGGTACCTAATCTAACTGCGTATTTTAACCATGTATAAATGTACTCAGCAATTCCTGTAACAGTGCTGCAATGCCTGCAGGCTATTGAGCGCTTTATAAATGAAAAAAATAAAATAAATAAATAAAATAGTATCTATTATTTGATAAGGATGCCCAGAAAGGAAGCCATCCTGCAGTAGTGTGTGTGTGGGGGGTGCACATCTGTTTGCCCATATGGTTCTGATCAAGCTAGGTGGTGATTGCATTACTCTCAAAAGAGTTTTTACAAACATGTGACAGTCTTTCTTCAATGTAAAGTCAAGCAACAACATCACAACAAAACCTAATTGTATCATACCTGTACACACCCAATCAATCTCCTCACTTCTCAAAAAACAGAATTCAAATACAGAGCATGAAAACAGGATTTTCTACCTCAAACCCAATACAATGACTTCTGACATTATGTCTATCACTTAAATCATTTCACTCTTTGGACTCTACCACCTACTACAACATTACTCAATGCACCTACTTATCAACACCTGCTAAGTATGTATTGCTCTTAGCTAGCTAGCTATTCGTTACCCACCTTCAGTGTGGATCAACGACGCACTAACTCATTTTGCAGATCATTTGGGACATAGAGAGATGGTTACAGGGCGAAATATGGATGCATTGATATCAATGGATAAAAAGCATTGGGTTAATATATACAGACAGCAAAGGCAGCCTGGGAAGGGGGGCAAAGGGGTTATAGCCCACCATACCTTCTCGGCTGTTGCCCCCAGGGCCACAGATGCAAAGTGCAAAAAAAAATAAAAAATCCCAGCCTGCCTAGAATTAGCTGTGTTTTGAAAGGCTTACTAGCTTCTGTGTAGATTTAGTCCAGCAATCATCTTGATTTCAGCAATGTTGCAGGTGCCCAGGGGTTGCCTCCACAGGTGGGCCTCTACAGTGAGATGGAAATCAGCATAGGCCACAGGCACATGTTCATAATGCACATCGGCAAAGTATGCATTTTAACTACATATTCTGTCACCAGGAATGTCAATGTTGGCTAACACAGTGTCCCATCAACCTTTGGTCTATTACAATCCACAGCCAATTACCAGGAATCATACTTTTCAACGAAGTTAGACCCCCTAACTTGTAAGAGGTTTTCCTTGCTTTGATTCTGTATGACTTCTTCTCCTTTTTTTCTGATGGGATGCTTGAGCACTTGTGAGCTCATTACAAAAAAGAGTTTGGTAGCACGCTGAATAATGACCATGAATATTAAAAGCATGGTAGTTTGTGGTACTCACTTTTGGGCATAGTTGAATAACATGCACAGAAGGATGTTGCAGTCTGGTATTACTCATTATTAGAATAGTACTATTACTGGTCATATTTTATGCACATAATAGCCAATATTGTCCCTTTTAAGCATTTCCTGTGAAAGGCTGTGAGAATGTGGGCATCTGAGATGCAATTCTTTTCACCATTTCCCATGGCCCTTTCTTAAAATGTTAAGTGTTTTGTAGGAAAGCTCCTAGACTTCATTGACAGCAGAAATACATTTTGGTGGTCACACTTACTCTCTCCACATCACCATATCCCAGGATGACACCCCTCACAGTGACGTCTGCTTCCATGAATTGAAATATGCAGCAAACTGTACAAGAAAGTACAATATGTTAGCACAATAATTGTCAAACCCACTCAGTTTCTATTGCTGTGTTGTCCATGGGAAGACTCAATAACTACAATTACCATCTAGGGCCCGACCACAACATCGTCTTGTGCCTTGCAGAACACAAATGACAAATACATGTGATATACCATTTACATGTGAACCAGGGCAATGAAAGGGGTGAGTTACACGAAATTAGTCAACGGGCAATCTGGGTAGCTGCAAGGGGTTGCATGCCAGGTAATGGAAGGGAAGTCAGTAAAGAGTAAAGGGATGGCGCAAAATGGTAACAAGGGTATGAAACCTAATTGTATGGAAGCATAGGATGAAGGGGCATCAAGGATGTTGTGAAATGGAAGAACATCATAGGGATAGGTAATGTTAATCAGACAGAGCTATAAATAATGAAATGTGGGTTATTAGATTGAGTGGCCATCGTAAAAGATCTATGCCTGACTTGCAAGTCAATGCAACTCCTTTCTTGTTCTAACAAGGTGATGCTTAATTGCATTGAGAGCATATGGTTAAATTACGATTCATTTTAATGACTCTTCAATATGCGATCCGACAGAGAAGTAATGTTCGTCAAAGTTTACAATTAAATGCATCTTTGTTGCATGCAAAAATCCATACAATGGGCCTCATTACGAATCAGGCGTTAAGGGGTTAACGGTGCCGTAAACGGCGCCGACCCTTAACGCCTGATTACAAGGTCCGTTAGCGCCATGGTGATATTAACGCCTGCTTTTTGCAGGCGTTAAAATCCATGGCGCTAAGGGACCATGGTGCTAATTACGCCACCGTAATTTACGGTGGCGTAATTAGCGCCTTCCCCACTCCCATTATGCCCTATGGGGCAAAAATGGGAATGGGGAAGGGTAAAATGGGAAATGGGGATTTACCGCCCCACTCACCTTGGAATGGGGCGGTAAATCCGCCATCCACCATGGTGTAAACATAGTTTACACCATGGTGGTAAGGGTACGACCCAGGCGGTAACTTACTGCCTGGGTCGTAATGATGCCCATTGTCTCCCTATTTGCTTGGTGTTGTGCACGGTCAGAACTTAATCCAGTGTTGAAATCCCCCCCAAAAAACAGGTCAACTCATTAAAATACAAATTGAATGTTGTTTCACCCGAAGTTAGCATGCAAAGGTGCACTCTGAAAAAAGTGTGGGGCACTACCGAAAACAGTAGGGCTGC
The DNA here is from genome assembly GCF_040938575.1 of Ambystoma mexicanum. Classification (NCBI taxonomy): domain Eukaryota; kingdom Metazoa; phylum Chordata; class Amphibia; order Caudata; family Ambystomatidae; genus Ambystoma; species Ambystoma mexicanum. The sequence continues at coordinate 784,762,105 of NC_090928.1, read as the reverse complement.
TCTTTCCACACTCATGTCCACTCGTCTTCAGCCATGTCATAATGCTTTATTACTATCAACCACACAACTAATAGTTCTTGTCCCGTTAATTGATGTTCTTTGTGCAAGATACATTCTAACAATTTTAATATTACATCTTGCATCTGTTGTAATGTAAAGATTCCATTATGCAATTGCATTACTTTCAGTCGATCTTCTATTTCTCATAATAAACATTTAACCAAGACCTTTTACAAATTCCTTTCATTATTTTAAAATAGAGGCACATACTTAAAATAATCACATTGTCATTTATTGTTTTAAAATAAATCAATGATAATGAGTGGAGGAAATGTAAAAAAGAGAAAGTAAAACAGACCTATTAAGGCATTTCTACTAAGATTACACCACAAACAATATTTAAATTAAAAGAAATTCTTCAACAATTACATTGCAAGTGTTATACTATTACATTTGTTGCATACTCAATACAGTTTCCAAACATTAGAAAAAAAGATTGAAACTTGCTTTGAAAAAAATTGTAAAGACTGCTATGCATCATTTTAATATTGAAGTAAACCTTTCAACATGTTCTGCAGGACAAACCAATTTTGCAATGTTCTGTGGCATAGTCTAGGCCCTGGCAACAAAATCTGGAGCCATTCCATGTGTATGCATGGCCATCACAGTCAATGTCAGATCTTTAACAAATTCATAAGCCATCTGCTGGAACATTAGCTTTGCCATTCACTGTTTGCTTCTTTTTGTAAACGCCATATTGTGACGAAGCATCCCGAAAGTTCCTGCAGTTTGTGCTTGATCCCTACCAATGTTCTGGTTGTTATGCAAGTACAGCCAATCTTGTTCTGACCTCCATACCATCTATGCTGAAATGCAGCCTATAAGGCCAGTACTTTAGGGACATATTATGAAACACCTCCAAATCTCCAGTGTGGCAGGATTCGGTGAGTCCCTTTATGTCGCTTGAAAGCGTATTGTTGTACACAATCTTCTGGAGTGCTGTGTGAGCAGGGGAGCCTATCACCAACCACTTGTTCTTATACTCCTGCTCCTCACTCAAAGGTCTATGTACACATTAGTGAAAATATTTGTTTTCTTTCCAAGAGTGTATGTTTGAACAATGGTGTAGTATTGAACGCCACTTTTCAGGAAGAATATCTACAGGCCCATCAAAGATCTGTAGATAGACCATCTGGTTGCTCATAGACTGATAGATTATCTACATAGACTGATACACAGTAACCAATTTAAAATGTTGTATGTTCCTTTTTTTACCAGAAGCTATTCTTTTTTTAGAACGTGCCATATATCATATTGATGCTGTATGTGTCGGAACTGCTCTCACATGGCCATTCGTATTCCAACGTGCCTCTCAGAGTCTATCAGGTAAAGTTGCATTTCCCCTGATTGCAGAAATTCAATGGATTTAACAAAGCCATTTTTGTCTAGTTCAAGGAAACACTGACAACCTAGAAGTTATATAAAATTACTAATTTATTTTATATGTGCTAAAGCTTGTAACTTTTAAGTAAGGTAAGTACTTTCAGAAAGTAGCATTAAACACAGAATATATAAGCAAAAGCAAAAGGATAAATTATACTTTAGAACACTTTTGAATTAAACCAAAAGTGATAGAAACTTCTCAACCAGATATGTAAACTGTCGACCAACTTGTATACTTTAGTTAACCCCTGCTTAATCAAATCTTAAGAAGTCCAGCCCTATTCTAAGTGATTCTTACAGTGTCAAGGGGGGCACTGTGGAGCCAGTGACAAAGGGCAAAAGAAGAAAGGCAGGCAGACAGCAACAAGGCAGAGTCTATGAAGAGTTTGTCAGGTTTACAGGTAAGTAGCAGAAGATTTATTTGGCAAAGAGTACAGTGTAGCTCAATTCAGGCCTAGGATGGGATACAAGTAACAGCTTAACTGAAACCCTCCGAAGCACAGGAACATCAAATAAGGCCTACGGTAAGTATTAGGGGTTGAACAGTGCCTTGTCAGTGAAGAAGCTTGTGCAGCAGGAAAATCGACAGCAGGCCCAGGTTCGGGCTTCTTGGTCTTGGAGATTGAAGAAAAGAACTTGCAATGGATCTGGTAGTTGGTCTTCAGTAGTTGGATGCCCAGCAGAAGATCTTCACAGCACTGGTTCGTTGTCACCTTTTTCAAGGCTCGGTTGAAGGATAGTTGTTGTGCAGTAGACTTTGCTCTAGTTGTCGGTCCTCATCTTGCTTGAGGGACTTTCAGAAGTGGGATCCAGTCACTGGAGCTCCAGGAGGATGCATGCAAAGTTTCGGACAAAACTGCCCTTCGGTTGATGTTGCACCACAAAATGGCACAGGACCATGGGTATTGGTGAATTGCAGGCTGTGTCGGCCTCAGCTCTTCCAGCGAGGGCACAGAATGCAGTTTGTCTGGGTAGTGGTTAGGGACACCAGTCCAAGGGAGGAAGTCATCAGTTTCAGGGCTTCACTGTTGCTTGGAATTTGACATCCAGACTGCAGCGGTTAGTCAGACGGCTCTGGCAGTCGCTGGAAGTGGCTGCGAACATCCTTCTTCTTCTTCGGATATTCAGTTTCAGTGGTCGACTCTACTACAGTACCCTTGTTTCTATGCAGGAAAACTGGCTGAGCCCACGAGTACATCAGACATTCATTCCCAAGGGGAACAGCCATAGTGGTCGAAGTGTGCGGAAACGGTCAGGAGCTGCATTCAACGAGTTTTACATTTTACTGTTAACAGTCCTACTAATTTTTGCAACCATTTTCACCATTCCAGAACTGTTCTTTCTGAAGTTAAATCACATTTCTCCACTTCACCACAGCAGTTACAGCTAAAATGTTCAACGCAATTGGTTGTTAACCAGCATGCCTGCAACCCTTGAAAAAAGTAGTGTATGTTGCTCTCTTCCTGCCTACTCTGTCCCCTGCCGGCATCACAGCTCCACTTCTTTTTTAAGTACACTTCTACCACTGGATATCCAGCCTCCCAGTACAAACGGGTTGCAGCAGACACACTGCAGGACAAAACCAGGGAAGTTTTTGTCACATCCCCCACTTCCTGTGCTTTCAGGCACTCAGTGAGTCTTACCAAGCTTTCCAAGGGAATTCCGCCAAAAACAAAAGACCCATCAAGAGTTACCCCACCTAAGCAGGTAGAGGAAGGCTCAACTAAGAACTCATCATGAACAGGGCTTATAAAATGACAGCCACCATTTTAGGTGAATTCTGACCCTAGTATCCCTTGCCGCAGCTGCGGAGGCAGCTTGTGACAGAAGTCCACAAAAAGTTCTGCAAAAAGCTACACTGCCACCAGCCTGTCAGAAGAACTTGTAACAGTAACTAAAAGTGAGAAAGGTGTGCCAATCTCACAAAATAAAATACAGGAGGGAAAAAAGGATGTGCCCAGCCCTGGTAACATGTAACACAGGTCAAATAAAAAGAAAAGCTCAAGGAGCTTCCAGCAGTACTGCGTGCTGCAATGGTAAAATGTAGATGCCAGAAAACATGGAGCAAAGCATTACTCCTTGAAAAAGTACCAAAAATAGGTAAAAAAGGGGTCCCGAGATTACAGTAAAAGGATATGTGAGTGTGGAATAAGGCTCTCTCTAACTAAGGGGAATCTGTCCAAAAATCCAAGAGTCCAGCAAAAAATGCTGGGGAATTCACAAAGCGTGGAGAAATTTCCTCAAGAAGGAAAGTCGACCTAACAGGGCTTTTCTGGTTTTTTTTGTATTCAAAGTACATTTGTTGTGTTCTGTTATTTTATGTTAGTGAGTTGTAGTTAGAGCACTGCTGACATTTTCATGTTCTCTTGGCACGTTGGAACATGCAAAAATGGGTTGGGTTTAGTCTTTAAACACAAAAGGAGAGAGAAAGTTTACTTTGGTGTTATGCTGATGGTGCAGATTGTAAAGACCCATGCGCTGAGTGCTGGTAGTGAACTTGGTGTATGTGTATCCAGAAGGAAGCCTCAGGTATAGGGATCCTCATTTGTTTGCTTCTGGCCAGGTCTGCCAAGTTAGCAAGGATTGCAGGCTGCTAAATGTCTGTGTGTGACAAGTTGGTAGGAAAGGCGTTGCAATTGGATGATGTTAGGGTGTGCAGGGGAAAGGGTCATAGCTGGTGTCATCCACAGTGTGTGAGTAGCTAGTCGATGGGTGTAGTATGCATGTAGCATGAAGTGCAAAGATAAATAGTAAGCAGGATAGTGAAGTGTGAAAACTATCAAAAAGCCACATTTAGCATGGCATAACATTACATAGCCAGGCATGTATCGGCATGACAAGGCAGAACAGGCATAGAAAAGTATTAAAAGTCACAGAGCGCTTTATATAGGAGACACACTTAGTGGGTAACAAGTAGGGGTACTGGTGAACACTGGGGGAGCAGTGCAGAGGAGAGACCCCAGAGGTGGAGATTTAGCATTGAGTGGAGCAATCAACGATTGGCAAGATGTTCGTTGAAGAGTAGGGTCTTCATGTCCTTCCTGATAGGAAAGATGGAGGGGAGCAGTATTCCTGGTACTGAAGACTTGTTACAGAGACACAGTGGGCCTCATTACTGGTCTGGTGGTAACCGTGCCAGTGATACCGGGCAGTTGCCACTATATCCATAAAGATTTACTGGTGCCTGACTTACTGGTAACACCGAGGGATTCCAACCCCGGCGGCCGGGAAGTCAGGCACCGGTAAAATAGTGTTCCCCCCATTCCCATGGAGTCCCATAGGACTCTATGAGAGTGGGGACCATGGAAGAACCAGCACTGTTAATAATGGTGCCGGTGCATCTGTGAAACTCTGCAGGCGGGTGCCGTTCCACCCGGCTAGTCAGACCTGCTGGGCGTGAGGGTACACGCCGGGCAGACTTGTACTTTGCTGGTCCAGAAACAACAGTGCTGGTAAGCTTTCTAGCACCATTGTTTCTGGACCAGCAAGGTTGTAATGAGGCCCAGTGTATTGCAGGAAACACCCTTTTCCTGTTTTACCTTCTTGCAGGTCTTTGTTTCTAGCCTGGTAATGTTGTGGCTTCTGGTGGTGTGCCGACCTCGAGAAATTGTGAATAGTTCAGCCCTGGAGAGTGGTGTTTTATTTGTAACTGCTTTGTAGGTGATGCAGGCTGTCTTGAATATGATGGAACAGTCTTATCATGAGACATTCTGCATTGTGCTAGTTGACTTTCAGCAGAGCCAAGGTGACATCTGGTACTCCTGTTAGTGGGATATGAAAGGGGTGTTTGGACAACTTCTCTGAAACTTGGACAGGAATGAAAATCACAAAAAGCCCTAGCAAGGCAAAACAACATGGTCTGCTGTACACATTCTCACAACTGACCTCTGCAAACTGTTCATTTTCACTTTCTCAAAGTCGGTCTTTCCCTGTCTAGCTCGCTCTCTTTTTCCCCTCTCTCTCTCTCTTCCTCTCTCACTCTGCAATATATACATTGTTCACCATGTGTAACAAGGATCGGGAACTGGTAGTTGAAAACAGTGAGTTAACTGGGGACTCCATTTATTGCCTTAATGGGCAGTACAAACTTTATTGGTTCAGAGAAAGAGCTGGTGAGTTTCTCTGCCCTGTAGACTAGTATTATGGTTGTAACTGCTTTGTAGGTGATGCAGGCTGTCTTCAGCATGATGCGTGGATGAACAGGTAGCCAATGCAGCTATTTCAGAATGGAGGTGATGTGGTCAAATGTTCTTAGTCCTGTCAGGCATTTGACAGACTATTGGGGCAGAACAACACCCCTCAATACCCCACACATGGCACCCAGAGTCATAGGCCAAAAGAAACTCACACAACTCCACAGCTACCAGGTACGGGTGTTGAGACAGCTGCATAACTTGGGTTGTGGAATGTTGCTGAAATCCTGCAGGGCGTTCTTCATGGGGAGATGGAGGATATGATGTGAAGTAATGATAAAGGGCGGGGGGAGAAACCTTTTTGCAGGAAGGTGATAAGCAGCATGCTGACTGTGAAAGAAAGTGGTGGCGATGGGCTAGTAGTCACAATCCAACAGCACTGCAATCATGAATTTGTGGTATCTCTGGCCCCTTGTGAGGTACTGCTCTCTCCGAGGGCACTGTTCAAAAGCAAAAGAATGAACCACGAGGAGACATCTGGTTAGAGAGTTTCATCACAAATGAGAAAAGAGATTATTGTTATATCTTAGACAGGCAACGTGAGGCTGCCTCCATAATACACAGGAAGACACAAGCAGGGTGCACTTATCCTTGGTACCAGATTATGTTGAAGCTATGGCTGGGGTCTCATCAACATACCCCCAGAGAAGGGCAAATTCTCCGTCAGCATGGGGTTCCCCAGTTTTCAAAAGAAATATGCATTCACAACAAGTATGCTGTATCTACCTAGGTGTCACACTCACCTGTGTCTCTGCAGGAGCGATGGATGAGCCTCCCTTGACCCCGAGTTCTCACTTCCCCTGTTTCAGCCAGAGGGATACCTGTCAAATACAAGATGTACACTCAGACCTGAATTCACCTGATTCACCTGAGCCCTTCCCTTCTCTTTACTGTGGGCTGTGATGTCCCCTAAAGGCTTACCTTGAGTTTTAGTAAGGTGTGCACTCCATACTGCATTCGCAGGGGTGCAATTCACTCATATGAATGATACCAATGTCTGTTGGCTGAGTTCAGATACCACACGCTGTTATATGCCTTCACAGTGAGGCAGAGTGTTCAAGGCGCCAGTTTCTTCACTGGCTAGAAAGTCCTTTCCACAAGTGAACGTTGCGCGGAGGATGTTTAGTGTCCTGAATTGTCTGTATTGTCTTTGTTTGCCAAGGTATTTGTGGGCGAGTAGCACTGCGTGTAGAAGTCCGCTGCTGGTAGATAAGTGCAGCGTCTTAAATTCGAGAGCGCCTGGTAATGTCTCTCCCTTTGCCTTGCAGGAGTGGATTATGTGGTATAGCACCTCGAGTCCGGGTTAAGCGCTACTGGAAACTTGGAGGTTTGATAAGTATGCCTGGAGGCTTTGGTAATTGTGCACTGTGTTATGAGAGGGAGCACAGTGAAATAAGTCTCTGCGTTATTGGGGCGAGCGCAATGATTAATGTCTCTTCCATCTTTTGCAGGGGTTTGTGTGGTCGTACAACTGACCTGGATTCCAGCGTCGCAGGAAGATTCGGTGAGTATACGCAGCATTACTGAAGTGCACGTGCTAACGTAGTTCTTCTTTGCTCTTACAGGTGCCGGTGTAAAAGTCCCCTCTTGATCGGAGATAGCTGCGGTGTGGAGAAAGCACGGAGGTTCCTCCAGAGCAGGTAAGCAGAAGCAGAATGATCCAGAGCAGGTAAGCAGAAGCAGGAGGATCCGGAGCCGGTAAGCAGAAGCAGGATGATCCGCAGCAGGTAAGTAGATGCTGGCTGATCCAGAGCACGGCAAGTGTGTTGCTGATGCAGCTCACAGTAAGCAGCACAATGTACTGGAAGAATCTTGGGTGTGGCTTATATAGCCAGCCACACCCAAACATTAAAGAGCTCATGAATTGCCATGCACTTCCTGTTTGGAAGGAATTAAGAGGAGGTATCTGCTATGGGTTTTTTGTGTGCATATGCCAGGCCTGCCAAACACTTGTGTAAGAGCGCAATAGAAATAAAATATCAATCAATCAATCAATCAATCAAGCCTCCACCCAGCTTGCCCCAACTACCTGCCTGGTACCCATGAGACTAGGTTTAGTATGCTTTGCTTCCTCTGGGTTTATAGGGTGGAGGAGATTGTGAGGGGATTCTGGGGATTATCATCTGTACAATTTGTGAATTGTTCCCAAACAGGGTTCACCTGCCATCAGGAAGTAGCTGTCATATTAATGCACCCCTACTTGCATTACAAAACAGGGACACCACCTATGTTCAACAGCAAAACCTGAATTAGACCTTGGTGGGGGGAGCCAAACAATCAGGTTGCTTGGATCTCAGGCTGAAACCGGTGATCTCTTCCCACGTTCATGCTGCCTGATGGCCTGTTCCCCCCGCCACCAGCTTCCCCTCTCCCACTGTCCCTGTTTTTCCCCCACTTACTTTTTTCAGCAGTGGCGAGTGCCGCCGCTGCAGCTGCTCTTTCATCTCGGCTCCCGCACGCTGCCATAGAAAGGGAAGAGGGGCTCTGTATGGAGCCCTGCCTTCTTTTTCAATGGCGGTCATCTTGGAATAGAATTTTCCTTCCATGATCGCAGCATCCAGTTTGCGGTAGGAAAATACTTTAAATTAGCCCTGTCCCAGCATTTGGGACGGGTGCTAATGATCTTATGTACCCGTAACACAGGTTCATAATGCCACATTAATACATTTTCGAAACATGAAGTTGCCTGAGAACTATAAAAAGGACATGGTAATGTAACAGCATGAGAAAAGGGAGTGAAGAGTGAGAATGTCCACTTCGCAGAGAATACATTTGTGGGCGTATCTTAAATGAATTCACAAGGGACAGCTCAAAGAATACTGTTGGAATCCTAAATCTAAACTCTAAAAACATACAATATCTAACTCATGCACCATGCATCTGTAACATACTTTCTATCAACACCTACGCCCAAGAACGTGGGTTTATAGAGAAATAATTTCTTGATGAATATCTAGTTATCTTTTAATATGCATTTGCCTAATATTCAACCATTGCCATTGATGTTCCGTCTTTGCCTAATATTACGCTTTTGCCAACAAGTGTTTCGACCTAATATACATTGGTCTTCATCAGGGCTTGAATATACTTATACAGGCACAAATTTGACACAATAATAAAAAGCAATTATTGAGATACAGACCAGCAACCAGGCCAGCGTTGAGTTGCGTGGAAAGGGGAGAGAAAGAAAAATAATAGCATAGAAATAAAAAAGAAAAAAACAATGGGCCTCATTACGACCCAGGCGTTGGACCATGGTGCTAATAGCACCATGGTCCATGCCGGTAACTTACCGACTCCGCCATGGCGGAATGGGGAATTACCGCCCCATTCCGAGGTTGGTGGGGCGGTAATTCCCCATGCTGCCATGGCCCTTCCCCATTCCCATTTTTGCCCCATAGGGCTCAATGGGACTGGGGAAGGCGCAATTACGGCACCGTAAATTACAGTGCCGTAATTAGCTCCTAGGTCCCTTTGCGGGTTGGTTTTTTAACGCCTGCTAAAAGCAGGCGTTAAAGTGCCACCCGCAAAGGGACCTCGTAATCAGGCGTTAAGGGTTTAACAGCGCCGCCACCTTTTACGGCGCCGTTAACCCCTTAACGCCTGGGTTGTAATGAGGCCCAAAGTATATCCATTATCGGAATTATGTTAGCTCCATAGAATCCATTCCAAAACACCCAACAACACAGAATTGGGTGCACCTACACATCAACCTTATAAATCCACATGCAGTGATGTGTTTCTCAATTTAAAGTAAGCAGCAGTCCACTCATGTGTCCACCACCAACACTCTATGGGCCCGATTCTCATCAAGGTGTTAAGTACCGAAAAGGACGTTAAAAGGGTTAACAACCTTTTCGGTACTTAAGACCTATTCTGAAGGTGGCGCATTCTTCAGAAGTCAGAAGGAATGCGCCACTTTCGGAATACATGTGGCGGTTGCTAGGATGGGTTGGAAACCAAACTAGCAACCGCCACATTTGTAAACTGGCTTTTTGGAAGCCTATTCTTGTGGCACTCCTCCAGTTTAATATGTGCGCTAAACTAGCGCACATATACGGTACCCTTTTGGTGCCGTTAAACTGGAGGAGTGCCACATAAAGCCTTGTTTGGTGTAAATGGAGGTGTCCATATACACCCGTGTTGTATATGGACACTTTCATGTACACCAAAGCAAGCAGCTTCAACATTGCTGCAACGTTGAAGCTGCTTGCTTTGGTGTACATGAAAGTGTTCATATACAACACACGGGTGTACATGAACAATTTCATTTACACCAAAGCAATCAGCTTCAACGTTAAATTCTGCAACGTTGAAGCTGCTGGCTTTGGTGTAAATGAAAGTTTTCATGCACACCGCACGGGTGTATATGAACACTTTCCTATACACCAAAGTAAGCAGCTTCAACATCCTGCAATGTTGAAGCTGCTCAATTTGGACCCGATTCTCATGTAGGTGTTAAGTACCGAAAAGGACGTTAAAAGGCTTAACTACCTTTTCGGTACTTAAGACCTATCTGAAGGAAAGTGGCGCATTCTTCCGAAGTCGGAAGGAATGCACCACTTTCAGAATACATGTGGCGGTTGCTAGGATGGGTTGGAAACCAACCTAGCAACTGCCACATTCGTAAACTGGCTTTTTGGACGCCTATTCTTGTGGCACTCCTCCAGTTTAATATGTGCGCTAAACTAGCGCACATTTATGTTACCCTTTTGGTGCCGTTAAACCGGAGGAGTGCCACCAGTGTAAATGGAAGTGTCCATACACCTGTGTTGTATATAGACACTTTCATGTACACCAAAGCAAGCAGCTTCAACTTTGCTGCAACTTTGAAGCTGCTTGCTTTGGTGTACATGAAAGTGCCGCATGAGTGTATATGACCACTTTCATTTACACCAAAGCGAGCAGCTTCAACGTTGCAGGGTTGAAGCTGCTCGCTTTAAATGAAAGTGTTCATCTACACCACACGGGTGTATATGAACACTTTCCTATACACCACAGTAAGCAGCTTCAACA